>NC_138863.1:132924760-133386760 GCF_965194805.1 Balaenoptera borealis
AAACTTCCAAAGGGAAAAGGCTGCTTTTTCCGCAAAGCCCCCTACCCTTATTAGAACCCAGCAAAAGTACCTGAGGATGGGAGCTGCGAAGGGAAACAAACGGGACACACTGGGCACCTGAGAAGCTCCCCTCGACACTTGCAAGCAGCCTGTTCTTCTGGGGGAACATACTCGTTTCCTCCCCGGGCGTGCCTGCAGTGAGTAAAAGCTGGGCCTTCCTAGGGTTTCGCAAACAGCTCCGAGGCTACAAGAATCCAGGTTTCCAAAGGCTAAAAGACTGCTTTTCGAAGCAGGGCCACCTATCCTAGTTCATAGCAAACATGAGTCCCTGCAGTAGTGGAGCTGCCGAGGGAGAGCATGGCGAAACCCTGGGAACTTCGCTAAGTACCTTTTACTGTGACGGCTTCGTAGTGCGGCAAGATTCCTGAAGGAGGGCTGGCCTGAGCGAGGCCTAGTTGGCTCTAAATCTTCCGGGGCCTAGCAGGGTAAAGGAGGAATTGTGCTCTTTGCTTAGCTTGGACCTCACATCGACGTCCTGCTAAACCAACGCGCCAGTTGGTGTGAGCTCCTGGATGGAAGGTTGAGCAGAGTGTTTTTCTGAGTGCAGGTAGGGCCCTTGTCCTCACTGAGTCCACGTTACCCAGCACATGAGACCGGCTCTGACTGTCTTCGTGAGCTGGGACAAGCTGCAGCAACCTAGGTTTCCAAAGGAAGAGAGAGAGCAGTGTGCCGCCTTGGGCTGTGCATGAAGAAGTGTTCCGAAGAACCTACACGGCTGCTTTTTGCTCAGCAGGCAGAGAGGAGACGTGGGGGGGATCCGTGTGGTAGCATGGGAAACGGTGCGATGGCCAGAGTGCTTGGAGTCCTGAAAGCTATCCTCGCGTTCCATTGAAGCACAACAACGGTGGAGACCTCATGGAAACCGAGGCACGCAGAGCTTGCCCGGTGGAAACTTAGGCGCTACCCTGAGGCTCAGGGTGGCCTTGCGCTTTCCCAGGATGAAAGAGTACTGCGGGCTTAACTCTCTTCCAGCGTGGCAGGAACACGGTTTCTCGGGGGAAAGTGCTCATTTACTACGCAAGTGTACCTGCGGAGGCTAGAAGCTGGGCAACATCAAGGTTTGGCAAGCAGCCCCTGAGACACTAGAATCCAAACTTCCAAAGGGAAAAGGCTGCTTTTTCCGCAAAGCCCCCTACCCTTATTAGAACCCAGCAAAAGTACCTGAGGATGGGAGCTGCGAAGGGAAACAAACGGGACACACTGGGCACCTGAGAAGCTCCCCTCGACACTTGCAAGCAGCCTGTTCTTCTGGGGGAACATACTCGTTTCCTCCCCGGGCGTGCCTGCAGTGAGTAAAAGCTGGGCCTTCCTAGGGTTTCGCAAACAGCTCCGAGGCTACAAGAATCCAGGTTTCCAAAGGGGAAAAGACTGCTTTTCGAAGCAGGGCCACCTATCCTAGTTCATAGCAAACATGAGTCCCTGCAGTAGTGGAGCTGCCGAGGGAGAGCATGGCGAAACCCTGGGAACTTCGCTAAGTACCTTTTACTGTGACGGCTTCGTAGTGTGGCAAGATTCCTGAAGGAGGGCTGGCCTGAGCGAGGCCTAGTTGGCTCTACCCCTTCCGGGACCTAGCAGGGTAAAGGAGGAATTGTGCTCTTTGCTCAGCTTGGACCTCAAATCGAGGTCCTACTAAACCAACGCGCCAGTCGGTGTGAACTCCTGGATGGAAGGCTGAGCAGAGTGTTTTTCTGAGTGCAGGTAGGGCCCTTGTCCTCACTGAGACCACGTTACCCAGCACATGAGACCGACTCTGACTGTCTTCGTGAGCTGGGACAAGCTGCGGCAACCTAGGTTTCCAAAGGAAGAGAGAGAGCAGTGTTCCGCCTAGGGCTTTGCATGCAAGAAGTGTTTCGAAGGGCCTACACTGCTGCTTGTTGCTCAGCAGGCAGAAAGGAGGCGTGGGGGGATCCGTGTGGTAGCATGGGAAACGGTGCGGAGGCCAGTGTGCTTGGAGTCCTGAAAGGCATCCTCGAGTTCCATTGAAGCACAACAACGGTGGAGACCTCATGGAAAACAGGGGACGCAGAGCTTGCCTGGTGGAAACTTAGGCGCTACCCTGAGGCTCAGGGTGGCCTTGCACTTTCCCAGGAGGAACGAGGTCTGCGGGCTTAACTCTCCTCCAGCGTGGCAGGAACCCGGTTTCTCGGGGGAAAGTGCTCGTTTGCTACGCAGGCGTACCTGCGGAGGCTAGAACCTGGGCAACTTCAAGGTTTGGCAAGCAGCCCCTGAGACACTAGAATCCAAGCTTCCAAAGGGAAAAGGCTGCTCTTGTCCGCAGAGCCACCTACACTTCTTCGCACCCAACCTAAGGACCTGCAGGATGGGAGCTGCGAAGGGAAACAAACGGGACACACTGGGCACCTGAGAAGCTCCCCTCGACACTTGCAAGCAGCCTGTTTCTCTGGGGAACATACTCGTTTCCTCCCCGGGCGTGCCTGCAGTGAGTTAAAGCTGGGCCTTCCTAGGGTATCGCAAACACCTCCGGGGCTACAACAATCCAGGTTTCCAAAGGGGAAAAGACTGCTTTTCGAAGCAGGGCCACCTATCCTAGTTCACAGCAAACATGAGTCCCTGCAGTAGTGGAGCTGCCGAGGGAGAGCATGGCGAAAATCTGAGAACTTCGATAAGTACCTTTTACTGTGTAGGCTTCGAAGTGTGGCAAGATCCCTGAAGGAGGGCTGCCCTGAGCGAGGCCTATTTGGCTCTACCTCTTCCGGGGCCTAGCACGGTAAAGGAGGAATTGTGCTCTTTGCTCAGCTTGGACCTCACATCGACGTCCTGCTTAAGCAAAGAGCCACTCGGTGTGAGCTCCTGGATGGAAGGCTGAGCAGAGAGTTTTTCTGAGTGCAGGTAGGGCCCTTGTCCTCACTGAGTCCACGTTACCCAGCACATGAGACCGTCTCTGACTGTCTTCGTGAGTTGGGACAAGCTGCGGCAACCTAGGTTTCCAAAGGAAGAGAGAGAGCAGTGTGCCCCCTTGGGCTGTGCATGAAGAAGTGTTCCGAAGAACCTACACGGCTGCTTTTTGCTCAGCAGGCAGAGAGGAGACGTGGGGGGAATCCGTGTGGTAGCATGGGAAACGGTGCGATGGCCAGAGTGCTTGGAGTCCTGAAAGCTATCCTCGCGTTCCATTGAAGCACAACAACGGTGGAGACCTCATGGAAACCGAGGCACGCAGAGCTTGCCCGGTGGAAACTTAGGCACTACCCTGAGGCTCAGGGTGGCCTTGCGCTTTCCCAGGATGAAAGAGTACTGCGGGCTTAACTCTCTTCCAGCGTGGCAGGAACACCGTTTCTCGGGGGAAAGTGCTCGTTTACTACGCAAGTGTACCTGCGGAGGCTAGAACCTGGGCAACATCAAGGTTTGGCAAGCAGCCCCTGAGACACTAGAATCCAAACTTCCAAAGGGAAAAGGCTGCTTTTTCCGCAAAGCCCCCTACCCTTATTAGAACCCAGCAAAAGTACCTGAGGATGGGAGCTGCGAAGGGAAACAAACGGGACACACTGGGCACCTGAGAAGCTCCCCTCGACACTTGCAAGCAGCCTGTTCTTCTGGGGGAACATACTCGTTTCCTCCCCGGGCGTGCCTGCAGTGAGTAAAAGCTGGGCCTTCCTAGGGTTTCGCAAACAGCTCCGACGCTACAAGAATCCAGGTTTCCAAAGGGGAAAAGACTGCTTTTCGAAGCAGGGCCACCTATCCTAGTTCATAGCAAACATGAGTCCCTGCAGTAGTGGAGCTGCCGAGGGAGAGCATGGCGAAACCCTGGGAACTTCGCTAAGTACCTTTTACTGTGACGGCTTCGTAGTGCGGCAAGATTCCTGAAGGAGGGCTGGCCTGAGCGAGGCCTAGTTGGCTCTAAATCTTCCGGGGCCTAGCAGGGTAAAGGAGGAATTGTGCTCTTTGCTTAGCTTGGACCTCACATCGACGTCCTGCTAAACCAACGCGCCAGTTGGTGTGAGCTCCTGGATGGAAGGTTGAGCAGAGTGTTTTTCTGAGTGCAGGTAAGGCCCTTGTCCTCACTGAGTCCACGTTACCCAGCACATGAGACCGGCTCTGACTGTCTTCGTGAACTGGGACAAGCTGCAGCAACCTAGGTTTCCAAAGGAAGAGAGAGAGCAGTGTGCCGCCTTGGGCTGTGCATGAAGAAGTTGTCCGAAGAACCTACACTGCTGCTTGTTGCTCAGCAGGCAGAGAGGAGACGTGGGGGGAATCCGTGTGGTAGCATGGGAAACGGTGCGATGGCCAGAGTGCTTGGAGTCCTGAAAGCTATCCTCGCGTTCCATTGAAGCACAACAACGGTGGAGACCTCATGGAAACCGAGGCACGCAGAGCTTGCCCGGTGGAAACTTAGGCGCTACCCTGAGGCTCAGGGTGGCCTTGCACTTTCCCAGGAGGAACGAGGTCTGCGGGCTTAACTCTCCTCCAGCGTGGCAGGAACCCGGTTTCTCGGGGGAAAGTGCTCGTTTGCTACGCAGGCGTACCTGCGGAGGCTAGAACCTGGGCAACTTCAAGGTTTGGCAAGCAGCCCCTGAGACACTAGAATCCAAGCTTCCAAAGGGAAAAGGCTGCTCTTGTCTGCAGAGCCACCTACACTTCTTCGCACCCAACCTAAGGACCTGCAGGATGGGAGCTGCCAAGGGAAACAAACGGGACACACTGGGCAACTGAGAAGCTCCCCTCGACACTTGCAAGCAGCCTGTTTCTCTGGGGAACATACTCGTTTCCTCCCCGGGCGTGCCTGCAGTGAGTTAAAGCTGGGCCTTCCTAGGGTATCGCAAACACCTCCGGGGCTACAACAATCCAGGTTTCCAAAGGGGAAAAGACTGCTTTTCGAAGCAGGGCCACCTATCCTAGTTCACAGCAAACATGAGTCCCTGCAGTAGTGGAGCTGCCGAGGGAGAGCATGGCGAAAATCTGAGAACTTCGATAAGTACCTTTTACTGTGTAGGCTTCGAAGTGTGGCAAGATCCCTGAAGGAGGGCTGCCCTGAGCGAGGCCTAGTTGGCTCTACCTCTTCCAGGGCCTAGCAGGGTAAAGGAGGAATTGTGCTCTTTGCTCAGCTTGGACCTCACATCGACGTCCTGCTTAAGCAAAGAGCCACTCGGTGTGAGCTCCTGGATGGAAGGCTGAGCAGAGAGTTTTTCTGAGTGCAGGTAGGGCCCTTGTCCTCACTGAGTCCACGTTACCCAGCACATGAGACCGTCTCTGACTGTCTTCGTGAGTTGGGACAAGCTGCGCCAACCTAGGTTTCCAAAGGAAGAGAGAGAGCAGTGTGCCCCCTTGGGCTGTGCATGAAGAAGTGTTCCGAAGAACCTACACGGCTGCTTTTTGCTCAGCAGGCAGAGAGGAGACGTGGGGGGAATCCGTGTGGTAGCATGGGAAACGGTGCGATGGCCAGAGTGCTTGGAGTCCTGAAAGCTATCCTCGCGTTCCATTGAAGCACAACAACGGTGGAGACCTCATGGAAACCGAGGCACGCAGAGCTTGCCCGGTGGAAACTTAGGCACTACCCTGAGGCTCAGGGTGGCCTTGCGCTTTCCCAGGATGAAAGAGTACTGCGGGCTTAACTCTCTTCCAGCGTGGCAGGAACACCATTTCTCGGGGGAAAGTGCTCGTTTACTACGCAAGTGTACCTGCGGAGGCTAGAAGCTGGGCAACATCAAGGTTTGGCAAGCAGCCCCTGAGACACTAGAATCCAAACTTCCAAAGGGAAAAGGCTGCTTTTTCCGCAAAGCCCCCTACCCTTATTAGAACCCAGCAAAAGTACCTGAGGATGGGAGCTGCGAAGGGAAACAAACGGGACACACTGGGCACCTGAGAAGCTCCCCTCGACACTTGCAAGCAGCCTGTTTCTCTGGGGGAACATACTCGTTTCCTCCCCGGGCGTGCCTGCAGTGAGTAAAAGCTGGGCCTTCCTAGGGTTTCGCAAACAGCTCCGAGGCTACAAGAATCCAGGTTTCCAAAGGGGAAAAGACTGCTTTCCGAAGCAGGGCCACCTATCCTAGTTCACAGCAAACATGAGTCCCTGCAGTAGTGGAGTTGCCGAGGGAGAGCATGGCGAAACCCTGAGAACTTCGCTAAGTACCTTTTACTCTGTAGGCTTCGAAGTGTGGCAAGATCCCTGAAGGAGAGCTGGCCTGAGCGAGGCCTAGTTGGCTCTAAATCTTCCGGGGCCTAGCAGGGTAAAGGAGGAATTGTGCTCTTTGCTTAGCTTGGACCTCACATCGACGTCCTGCTAAACCAACGCGCCAGTTGGTGTGAGCTCCTGGATGGAAGGTTGAGCAGAGTGTTTTTCTGAGTGCAGGTAAGGCCCTTGTCCTCACTGAGTCCACGTTACCCAGCACATGAGACCGGCTCTGACTGTCTTCGTGAGCTGGGACAAGCTGCAGCAACCTAGGTTTCCAAAGGAAGAGAGAGAGCAGTGTGCCGCCTTGGGCTGTGCATGAAGAAGTGTTCCGAAGAACCTACACTGCTGCTTGTTGCTCAGCAGGCAGAGAGGTGACGTGGGGGGGATCCGTGTGGTAGCATGGGAAACGGTGCGATGGCCAGAGTGCTTGGAGTCCTGAAAGCTATCCTCGCGTTCCATTGAAGCACAACAACGGTGGAGACCTCATGGAAACCGAGGCACGCAGAGCTTGCCCGGTGGAAACTTAGGCGCTACCCCGAGGCTCAGGGTGGCCTTGCGCTTTCCCAGGATGAAAGAGTACTGCGGGCTTAACTCTCTTCCAGCGTGGCAGGAACACGGTTTCTCGGGGGAAAGTGCTCATTTACTACGCAAGTGTACCTGCGGAGGCTAGAAGCTGGGCAACATCAAGGTTTGGCAAGCAGCCCCTGAGACACTAGAATCCAAACTTCCAAAGGGAAAAGGCTGCTTTTTCCGCAAAGCCCCCTACCCTTATTAGAACCCAGCAAAAGTACCTGAGGATGGGAGCTGCGAAGGGAAACAAACGGGACACACTGGGCACCTGAGAAGCTCCCCTCGACACTTGCAAGCAGCCTGTTCTTCTGGGGGAACATACTCGTTTCCTCCCCGGGCGTGCCTGCAGTGAGTAAAAGCTGGGCCTTCCTAGGGTTTCGCAAACAGCTCCGAGGCTACAAGAATCCAGGTTTCCAAAGGGGAAAAGACTGCTTTTCGAAGCAGGGCCACCTATCCTAGTTCATAGCCAACATGAGTCCCTGCAGTAGTGGAGCTGCCGAGGGAGAGCATGGCGAAACCCTGGGAACTTCGCTAAGTACCTTTTACTGTGACGGCTTCGTAGTGTGGCAAGATTCCTGAAGGAGGGCTGGCCTGAGCGAGGCCTAGTTGGCTCTACCCCTTCCGGGACCTAGCAGGGTAAAGGAGGAATTGTGCTCTTTGCTCAGCTTGGACCTCAAATCGAGGTCCTACTAAACCAACGCGCCAGTCGGTGTGAACTCCTGGATGGAAGGCTGAGCAGAGTGTTTTTCTGAGTGCAGGTAGGGCCCTTGTCCTCACTGAGACCACGTTACCCAGCACATGAGACCGACTCTGACTGTCTTCGTGAGCTGGGACAAGCTGCGGCAACCTAGGTTTCCAAAGGAAGAGAGAGAGCAGTGTGCCGCCTTGGGCTTTGCATGCAAGAAGTGTTTCGAAGGGCCTACACTGCTGCTTGTTGCCTAGCAGGCAGAGAGGAGACGTGGGAGGATCCGTGTGGTAGCATGGGAAACGGTGCGGAGGCCAGTGTGCTTGGAGTCCTGAAAGGTATCCTCGAGTTCCATTGAAGCACAACAACGGTGGAGACCTCATGGAAAACAGGGGACGCAGAGCTTGCCTGGTGGAAACTTAGGCGCTACCCTGAGGCTCAGGGTGGCCTTGCACTTTCCCAGGAGGAACGAGGTCTGCGGGCTTAACTCTCCTCCAGCGTGGCAGGAACCCGGTTTCTCGGGGGAAAGTGCTCGTTTGCTACGCAGGCGTACCTGCGGAGGCTAGAACCTGGGCAACTTCAAGGTTTGGCAAGCAGCCCCTGAGACACTAGAATCCAAGCTTCCAAAGGGAAAAGGCTGCTCTTGTCCGCAGAGCCACCTACACTTCTTCGCACCCAACCTAAGGACCTGCAGGATGGGAGCTGCGAAGGGAAACAAACGGGACACACTGGGCACCTGAGAAGCTCCCCTCGACACTTGCAAGCAGCCTGTTTCTCTGGGGAACATACTCGTTTCCTCCCCGGGCGTGCCTGCAGTGAGTTAAAGCTGGGCCTTCCTAGGGTATCGCAAACACCTCCGGGGCTACAACAATCCAGGTTTCCAAAGGGGAAAAGACTGCTTTTCGAAGCAGGGCCACCTATCCTAGTTCACAGCAAACATGAGTCCCTGCAGTAGTGGAGCTGCCGAGGGAGAGCATGGCGAAAATCTGAGAACTTCGATAAGTACCTTTTACTGTGTAGGCTTCGAAGTGTGGCAAGATCCCTGAAGGAGGGCTGCCCTGAGCGAGGCCTAGTTGGCTCTACCTCTTCCGGGGCCTAGCAGGGTAAAGGAGGAATTGTGCTCTTTGCTCAGCTTGGACCTCACATCGACGTCCTGCTTAAGCAAAGAGCCACTCGGTGTGAGCTCCTGGATGGAAGGCTGAGCAGAGAGTTTTTCTGAGTGCAGGTAGGGCCCTTGTCCTCACTGAGTCCACGTTACCCAGCACATGAGACCGTCTCTGACTGTCTTCGTGAGTTGGGACAAGCTGCGCCAACCTAGGTTTCCAAAGGAAGAGAGAGAGCAGTGTGCCCCCTTGGGCTGTGCATGAAGAAGTGTTCCGAAGAACCTACACGGCTGCTTTTTGCTCAGCAGGCAGAGAGGAGACGTGGGGGGAATCCGTGTGGTAGCATGGGAAACGGTGCGATGGCCAGAGTGCTTGGAGTCCTGAAAGCTATCCTCGCGTTCCATTGAAGCACAACAACGGTGGAGACCTCATGGAAACCGAGGCACGCAGAGCTTGCCCGGTGGAAACTTAGGCACTACCCTGAGGCTCAGGGTGGCCTTGCGCTTTCCCAGGATGAAAGAGTACTGCGGGCTTAACTCTCTTCCAGCGTGGCAGGAACACCGTTTCTCGGGGGAAAGTGCTCGTTTACTACGCAAGTGTACCTGCGGAGGCTAGAAGCTGGGCAACATCAAGGTTTGGCAAGCAGCCCCTGAGACACTAGAATCCAAACTTCCAAAGGGAAAAGGCTGCTTTTTCCGCAAAGCCCCCTACCCTTATTAGAACCCAGCAAAAGTACCTGAGGATGGGAGCTGCGAAGGGAAACAAACGGGACACACTGGGCACCTGAGAAGCTCCCCTCGACACTTGCAAGCAGCCTGTTCTTCTGGGGGAACATACTCGTTTCCTCCCCGGGCGTGCCTGCAGTGAGTAAAAGCTGGGCCTTCCTAGGGTTTCGCAAACAGCTCCGACGCTACAAGAATCCAGGTTTCCAAAGGGGAAAAGACTGCTTTTCGAAGCAGGGCCACCTATCCTAGTTCATAGCAAACATGAGTCCCTGCAGTAGTGGAGCTGCCGAGGGAGAGCATGGCGAAACCCTGGGAACTTCGCTAAGTACCTTTTACTGTGACGGCTTCGTAGTGCGGCAAGATTCCTGAAGGAGGGCTGGCCTGAGCGAGGCCTAGTTGGCTCTAAATCTTCCGGGG
This sequence comes from Balaenoptera borealis, assembly GCF_965194805.1. NCBI lineage: Eukaryota > Metazoa > Chordata > Mammalia > Artiodactyla > Balaenopteridae > Balaenoptera > Balaenoptera borealis. The sequence goes on from NC_138863.1 coordinate 132,934,448, forward strand.
CCTAGCAGGGTAAAGGAGGAATTGTGCTCTTTGCTTAGCTTGGACCTCACATCGACGTCCTGCTAAACCAACGCGCCAGTTGGTGTGAGCTCCTGGATGGAAGGTTGAGCAGAGTGTTTTTCTGAGTGCAGGTAAGGCCCTTGTCCTCACTGAGTCCACGTTACCCAGCACATGAGACCGGCTCTGACTGTCTTCGTGAGCTGGGACAAGCTGCAGCAACCTAGGTTTCCAAAGGAAGAGAGAGAGCAGTGTGCCGCCTTGGGCTGTGCATGAAGAAGTTGTCCGAAGAACCTACACTGCTGCTTGTTGCTCAGCAGGCAGAGAGGAGACGTGGGGGGAATCCGTGTGGTAGCATGGGAAACGGTGCGATGGCCAGAGTGCTTGGAGTCCTGAAAGCTATCCTCGCGTTCCATTGAAGCACAACAACGGTGGAGACCTCATGGAAACCGAGGCACGCAGAGCTTGCCCGGTGGAAACTTAGGCGCTACCCTGAGGCTCAGGGTGGCCTTGCGCTTTCCCAGGATGAAAGAGTACTGCGGGCTTAACTCTCTTCCAGCGTGGCAGGAACACGGTTTCTCGGGGGAAAGTGCTCATTTACTACGCAAGTGTACCTGCGGAGGCTAGAAGCTGGGCAACATCAAGGTTTGGCAAGCAGCCCCTGAGACACTAGAAACCAAACTTCCAAAGGGAAAAGGCTGCTTTTTCCGAAAGCCCCCTACCCTTATTAAAACCCAGCAAAAGTACCTGATGATGGGAGCTGCGAAGGGAAACAAACGAGACACACTGGGCACCTGAGAAGCTCCCCTGGACACTTGCAAGCAGCCTGTTTCTCTGGGGGAACATACTCGTTTCTTCCCCGGGCGTGCCTGCAGTAAGTCAAAGCTGGGCCTTCCTAGGGTTTCGCAAACAGCTCCGAGGCTACAAGAATCCAGATTTCCAGAGGGGAAAAGACTGCTTTTCGAAGCAGGGCCACCTATCCTAGTTCACAGCAAACATGAGTCCCTGCAGTAGTGGAGCTGCCGAGGGAGAGCATGGCGAAAATCTGAGAACTTCGATAAGTACCTTTTACTGTGTAGGCTTCGAAGTGTGGCAAGATCCCTGAAGGAGGGCTGCCCTGAGCGAGGCCTATTTGGCTCTACCTCTTCCGGGGCCTAGCAGGGTAAAGGAGGAATTGTGCTCTTTGCTCAGCTTGGACCTCACATCGACTTCCTGCTTAAGCAAAGAGCCACTCGGTGTGAGCTCCTGGATGGAAGGCTGAGCAGAGTGTTTTTCTGAGTGCAGGTAGGGCCCTTGTCCTCACTGAGACCACGTTACCCAGCACATGAGACCGACTCTGACTGTCTTCGTGAGCTGGGACAAGCTGCGGCAACCTAGGTTTCCAAAGGAAGAGAGAGAGCAGTGTGCCGCCTTGGGCTTTGCATGCAAGAAGTGTTTCGAAGGGCCTACACTGCTGCTTGTTGCTCAGCAGGCAGAGAGGAGACGTGGGGGGGACCCGTGTGGTAGCATGGGAAACGGTGCGGAGGACAGTGTGCTTGGAGTCCTGAAAGCTATCCTCGCGTTCCATTGAAGCACAACAACGGTGGAGACCTCATGGAAAACAGGGGACGCAGAGCTTGCCTGGTGGAAACTTAGGCGCTACCCTGAGGCTCAGGGTGGCCTTGCACTTTCCCAGGAGGAACGAGGTCTGCGGGCTTAACTCTCCTCCAGCGTGGCAGGAACCCGGTTTCTCGGGGGAAAGTGCTCGTTTGCTACGCAGGCGTACCTGCGGAGGCTAGAACCTGGGCAACTTCAAGGTTTGGCAAGCAGCCCCTGAGACACTAGAATCCAAGCTTCCAAAGGGAAAAGGCTGCTCTTGTCCGCAGAGCCACCTACACTTCTTCGCACCCAACCTAAGGACCTGCAGGATGGGAGCTGCCAAGGGAAACAAACGGGACACACTGGGCAACTGAGAAGCTCCCCTCGACACTTGCAAGCAGCCTGTTTCTCTAGGGAACATACTCGTTTCCTCCCCGGGCGTGCCTGCAGTGAGTTAAAGCTGGGCCTTCCTAGGGTATCGCAAACACCTCCGGGGCTACAACAATCCAGGTTTCCAAAGGGGAAAAGACTGCTTTTCGAAGCAGGGCCACCTATCCTAGTTCACAGCAAACATGAGTCCCTGCAGTAGTGGAGCTGCCGAGGGAGAGCATGGCGAAAATCTGAGAACTTCGATAAGTACCTTTTACTGTGTAGGCTTCGAAGTGTGGCAAGATCCCTGAAGGAGGGCTGCCCTGAGCGAGGCCTAGTTGGCTCTACCTCTTCCGGGGCCTAGCAGGGTAAAGGAGGAATTGTGCTCTTTGCTCAGCTTGGACCTCACATCGACGTCCTGCTTAAGCAAAGAGCCACTCGGTGTGAGCTCCTGGATGGAAGGCTGAGCAGAGAGTTTTTCTGAGTGCAGGTAGGGCCCTTGTACTCACTGAGTCCACGTTACCCAGCACATGAGACCGTCTCTGACTGTCTTCGTGAGTTGGGACAAGCTGCGGCAACCTAGGTTTCCAAAGGAAGAGAGAGAGCAGTGTGCCCCCTTGGGCTGTGCATGAAGAAGTGTTCCGAAGAACCTACACGGCTGCTTTTTGCTCAGCAGGCAGAGAGGAGACGTGGGGGGAATCCGTGTGGTAGCATGGGAAACGGTGCGATGGCCAGAGTGCTTGGAGTCCTGAAAGCTATCCTCGCGTTCCATTGAAGCACAACAACGGTGGAGACCTCATGGAAACCGAGGCACGCAGAGCTTGCCCGGTGGAAACTTAGGCACTACCCTGAGGCTCAGGGTGGCCTTGCGCTTTCCCAGGATGAAAGAGTACTGCGGGCTTAACTCTCTTCCAGCGTGGCAGGAACACCGTTTCTCGGGGGAAAGTGCTCGTTTACTACGCAAGTGTACCTGCGGAGGCTAGAACCTGGGCAACATCAAGGTTTGGCAAGCAGCCCCTGAGACACTAGAATCCAAACTTCCAAAGGGAAAAGGCTGCTTTTTCCGCAAAGCCCCCTACCCTTATTAGAACCTAGCAAAAGTACCTGAGGATGGGAGCTGCGAAGGGAAACAAACGGGACACACTGGGCACCTGAGAAGCTCCCCTCGACACTTGCAAGCAGCCTGTTTCTCTGGGGGAACATACTCGTTTCCTCCCCGGGCGTGCCTGCAGTGAGTAAAAGCTGGGCCTTCCTAGGGTTTCGCAAACAGCTCCGAGGCTACAAGAATCCAGGTTTCCAAAGGGGAAAAGACTGCTTTCCGAAGCAGGGCCACCTATCCTAGTTCACAGCAAACATGAGTCCCTGCAGTAGTGGAGTTGCCGAGGGAGAGCATGGCGAAACCCTGAGAACTTCGCTAAGTACCTTTTACTCTGTAGGCTTCGAAGTGTGGCAAGATCCCTGAAGGAGAGCTGGCCTGAGCGAGGCCTAGTTGGCTCTAAATCTTCCGGGGCCTAGCAGGGTAAAGGAGGAATTGTGCTCTTTGCTTAGCTTGGACCTCACATCGACGTCCTGCTAAACCAACGCGCCAGTTGGTGTGAGCTCCTGGATGGAAGGGTGAGCAGAGTGTTTTTCTGAGTGCAGGTAAGGCCCTTGTCCTCACTGAGTCCACGTTACCCAGCACATGAGACCGGCTCTGACTGTCTTCGTGAGCTGGGACAAGCTGCAGCAACCTAGGTTTCCAAAGGAAGAGAGAGAGCAGTGTGCCGCCTTGGGCTGTGCATGAAGAAGTTGTCCGAAGAACCTACACTGCTGCTTGTTGCTCAGCAGGCAGAGAGGAGACGTGGGGGGAATCCGTGTGGTAGCATGGGAAACGGTGCGATGGCCAGAGTGCTTGGAGTCCTGAAAGCTATCCTCGCGTTCCATTGAAGCACAACAACGGTGGAGACCTCATGGAAACCGAGGCACGCAGAGCTTGCCCGGTGGAAACTTAGGCGCTACCCTGAGGCTCAGGGTGGCCTTGCGCTTTCCCAGGATGAAAGAGTACTGCGGGCTTAACTCTCTTCCAGCAAGGCAGGAACACGGTTTCTCGGGGGAAAGTGCTCATTTACTACGCAAGTGTACCTGCGGAGGCTAGAAGCTGGGCAACATCAAGGTTTGGCAAGCAGCCCCTGAGACACTAGAAACCAAACTTCCAAAGGGAAAAGGCTGCTTTTTCCGAAAGCCCCCTACCCTTATTAAAACCCAGCAAAAGTACCTGAGGATGGGAGCTGCGAAGGGAAACAAACGGGACACACTGGGCACCTGAGAAGCTCCCCTGGACACTTGCAAGCAGCCTGTTTCTCTGGGGGAACATACTCGTTTCTTCCCCGGGCGTGCCTGCAGTAAGTCAAAGCTGGGCCTTCCTAGGGTTTCGCAAACAGCTCCGAGGCTACAAGAATCCAGATTTCCAGAGGGGAAAAGACTGCTTTTCGAAGCAGGGCCACCTATCCTAGTTCACAGCAAACATGAGTCCCTGCAGTAGTGGAGCTGCCGAGGGAGAGCATGGCGAAAATCTGAGAACTTCGATAAGTACCTTTTACTGTGTAGGCTTCGAAGTGTGGCAAGATCCCTGAAGGAGGGCTGCCCTGAGCGAGGCCTATTTGGCTCTACCTCTTCCGGGGCCTAGCAGGGTAAAGGAGGAATTGTGCTCTTTGCTCAGCTTGGACCTCACATCGACGTCCTGCTTAAGCAAAGAGCCACTCGGTGTGAGCTCCTGGATGGAAGGCTGAGCAGAGTGTTTTTCTGAGTGCAGGTAGGGCCCTTGTCCTCACTGAGACCACGTTACCCAGCACATGAGACCGACTCTGACTGTCTTCGTGAGCTGGGACAAGCTGCGGCAACCTAGGTTTCCAAAGGAAGAGAGAGAGCAGTGTGCCGCCTTGGGCTTTGCATGCAAGAAGTGTTTCGAAGGGCCTACACTGCTACTTGTTGCTCAGCAGGCAGAGAAGAGACGTGGGGGGGACCCGTGTGGTAGCATGGGAAACGGTGCGGAGGACAGTGTGCTTGGAGTCCTGAAAGCTATCCTCGCGTTCCATTGAAGCACAACAACGGTGGAGACCTCATGGAAAACAGGGGACGCAGAGCTTGCCTGGTGGAAACTTAGGCGCTACCCTGAGGCTCAGGGTGGCCTTGCACTTTCCCAGGAGGAACGAGGTCTGCGGGCTTAACTCTCCTCCAGCGTGGCAGGAACCCGGTTTCTCGGGGGAAAGTGCTCGTTTGCTACGCAGGCGTACCTGCGGAGGCTAGAACCTGGGCAACTTCAAGGTTTGGCAAGCAGCCCCTGAGACACTAGAATCCAAGCTTCCAAAGGGAAAAGGCTGCTCTTGTCCGCAGAGCCACCTACACTTCTTCGCACCCAACCTAAGGACCTGCAGGATGGGAGCTGCCAAGGGAAACAAACGGGACACACTGGGCAACTGAGAAGCTCCCCTCGACACTTGCAAGCAGCCTGTTTCTCTGGGGAACATACTCGTTTCCTCCCCGGGCGTGCCTGCAGTGAGTTAAAGCTGGGCCTTCCTAGGGTATCGCAAACACCTCCGGGGCTACAACAATCCAGGTTTCCAAAGGGGAAAAGACTGCTTTTCGAAGCAGGGCCACCTATCCTAGTTCACAGCAAACATGAGTCCCTGCAGTAGTGGAGCTGCCGAGGGAGAGCATGGCGAAAATCTGAGAACTTCGATAAGTACCTTTTACTGTGTAGGCTTCGAAGTGTGGCAAGATCCCTGAAGGAGGGCTGCCCTGAGCGAGGCCTAGTTGGCTCTACCTCTTCCGGGGCCTAGCAGGGTAAAGGAGGAATTGTGCTCTTTGCTCAGCTTGGACCTCACATCGACGTCCTGCTTAAGCAAAGAGCCACTCGGTGTGAGCTCCTGGATGGAAGGCTGAGCAGAGAGTTTTTCTGAGTGCAGGTAGGGCCCTTGTCCTCACTGAGTCCACGTTACCCAGCACATGAGACCGTCTCTGACTGTCTTCGTGAGTTGGGACAAGCTGCGGCAACCTAGGTTTCCAAAGGAAGAGAGAGAGCAGTGTGCCCCCTTGGGCTGTGCATGAAGAAGTGTTCCGAAGAACCTACACGGCTGCTTTTTGCTCAGCAGGCAGAGAGGAGACGTGGGGGGAATCCGTGTGGTAGCATGGGAAACGGTGCGATGGCCAGAGTGCTTGGAGTCCTGAAAGCTATCCTCGCGTTCCATTGAAGCACAACAACGGTGGAGACCTCATGGAAACCGAGGCACGCAGAGCTTGCCCGGTGGAAACTTAGGCACTACCCTGAGGCTCAGGGTGGCCTTGCGCTTTCCCAGGATGAAAGAGTACTGCGGGCTTAACTCTCTTCCAGCGTGGCAGGAACACCGTTTCTCGGGGGAAAGTGCTCGTTTACTACGCAAGTGTACCTGCGGAGGCTAGAACCTGGGCAACATCAAGGTTTGGCAAGCAGCCCCTGAGACACTAGAATCCAAACTTCCAAAGGGAAAAGGCTGCTTTTTCCGCAAAGCCCCCTACCCTTATTAGAACCCAGCAAAAGTACCTGAGGATGGGAGCTGCGAAGGGAAACAAACGGGACACACTGGGCACCTGAGAAGCTCCCCTCGACACTTGCAAGCAGCCTGTTTCTCTGGGGGAACATACTCGTTTCCTCCCCGGGCGTGCCTGCAGTGAGTAAAAGCTGGGCCTTCCTAGCGTTTCGCAAACAGCTCCGAGGCTACAAGAATCCAGGTTTCCAAAGGGGAAAAGACTGCTTTCCGAAGCAGGGCCACCTATCCTAGTTCACAGCAAACATGAGTCCCTGCAGTAGTGGAGTTGCCGAGGGAGAGCATGGCGAAACCCTGAGAACTTCGCTAAGTACCTTTTACTCTGTAGGCTTCGAAGTGTGGCAAGATTCCTGAAGGAGGGCTGGCCTGAGCGAGGCCTAGTTAGCTCTAAATCTTCCGGGGCCTAGCAGGGTAAAGGAGGAATTGTGCTCTTTGCTTAGCTTGGACCTCACATCGACGTCCTGCTAAACCAACGCGCCAGTTGGTGTGAGCTCCTGGATGGAAGGGTGAGCAGAGTGTTTTTCTGAGTGCAGGTAAGGCCCTTGTCCTCACTGAGTCCACGTTACCCAGCACATGAGACCGGCTCTGACTGTCTTCATGAGCTGGGACAAGCTGCAGCAACCTAGGTTTCCAAAGGAAGAGAGAGAGCAGTGTGCCGCCTTGGGCTGTGCATGAAGAAGTGTTCCGAAGAACCTACACTGCTGCTTGTTGCTCAGCAGGCAGAGAGGTGACGTGGGGGGGATCCGTGTGGTAGCATGGGAAACGGTGCGATGGCCAGAGTGCTTGGAGTCCTGAAAGCTATCCTCGCGTTCCATTGAAGCACAACAACGGTGGAGACCTCATGGAAACCGAGGCACGCAGAGCTTGCCCGGTGGAAACTTAGGCGCTACCCTGAGGCTCAGGGTGGCCTTGCGCTTTCCCAGGATGAAAGAGTACTGCGGGCTTAACTCTCTTCCAGCGTGGCAGGAACACGGTTTCTCGGGGGAAAGTGCTCATTTACTACGCAAGTGTACCTGCGGAGGCTAGAAGCTGGGCAACATCAAGGTTTGGCAAGCAGCCCCTGAGACACTAGAATCCAAACTTCCAAAGGGAAAAGGCTGCTTTTTCCGCAAAGCCCCCTACCCTTATTAGAACCCAGCAAAAGTACCTGAGGATGGGAGCTGCGAAGGGAAACAAACGGGACACACTGGGCACCTGAGAAGCTCCCCTCGACACTTGCAAGCAGCCTGTTCTTCTGGGGGAACATACTCGTTTCCTCCCCGGGCATGCCTGCAGTGAGTAAAAGCTGGGCCTTCCTAGGGTTTCGCAAACAGCTCCGAGGCTACAAGAATCCAGGTTTCCAAAGGGGAAAAGACTGCTTTTCGAAGCAGGGCCACCTATCCTAGTTCATAGCAAACATGAGTCCCTGCAGTAGTGGAGCTGCCGAGGGAGAGCATGGCGAAACCCTGGGAACTTCGCTAAGTACCTTTTACTGTGACGGCTTCGTAGTGTGGCAAGATTCCTGAAGGAGGGCTGGCCTGAGCGAGGCCTAGTTGGCTCTACCCCTTCCGGGACCTAGCAGGGTAAAGGAGGAATTGTGCTCTTTGCTCAGCTTGGACCTCAAATCGAGGTCCTACTAAACCAACGCGCCAGTCGGTGTGAACTCCTGGATGGAAGGCTGAGCAGAGTGTTTTTCTGAGTGCAGGTAGGGCCCTTGTCCTCACTGAGACCACGTTACCCAGCACATGAGACCGACTCTGACTGTCTTCGTGAGCTGGGACAAGCTGCGGCAACCTAGGTTTCCAAAGGAAGAGAGAGAGCAGTGTGCCGCCTTGGGCTTTGCATGCAAGAAGTGTTTCGAAGGGCCTACACTGCTGCTTGTTGCTCAGCAGGCAGAGAGGAGACGTGGGGGGGATCCGTGTGGTAGCATGGGAAACGGTGCGGAGGACAGTGTGCTTGGAGTCCTGAAAGCTATCCTCGAGTTCCATTGAAGCACAACAACGGTGGAGACCTCATGGAAAACAGGGGACGCAGAGCTTGCCTGGTGGAAACTTAGGCGCTACCCTGAGGCTCAGGGTGGCCTTGCACTTTCCCAGGAGGAACGAGGTCTGCGGGCTTAACTCTCCTCCAGCGTGGCAGGAACCCGGTTTCTCGGGGGAAAGTGCTCGTTTGCTACGCAGGCGTACCTGCGGAGGCTAGAACCTGGGCAACTTCAAGGTTTGGCAAGCAGCCCCTGAGACACTAGAATCCAAGCTTCCAAAGGGAAAAGGCTGCTCTTGTCCGCAGAGCCACCTACACTTCTTCGCACCCAACCTAAGGACCTGCAGGATGGGAGCTGCGAAGGGAAACAAACGGGACACACTGGGCACCTGAGAAGCTCCCCTCGACACTTGCAAGCAGCCTGTTTCTCTGGGGAACATACTCGTTTCCTCCCCGGGCGTGCCTGCAGTGAGTTAAAGCTGGGCCTTCCTAGGGAATCGCAAACACCTCCGGGGCTACAACAATCCAGGTTTCCAAAGGGGAAAAGACTGCTTTTCGAAGCAGGGCCACCTATCCTAGTTCACAGCAAACATGAGTCCCTGCAGTAGTGGAGCTGCCGAGGGAGAGCATGGCGAAAATCTGAGAACTTCGATAACTACCTTTTACTGTGTAGGCTTCGAAGTGTGGCAAGATCCCTGAAGGAGGGCTGCCCTGAGCGAGGCCTAGTTGGCTCTACCTCTTCCGGGGCCTAGCAGGGTAAAGGAGGAATTGTGCTCTTTGCTCAGCTTGGACCTCACATCGACGTCCTGCTTAAGCAAAGAGCCACTCGGTGTGAGCTCCTGGATGGAAGGCTGAGCAGAGAGTTTTTCTGAGTGCAGGTAGGGCCCTTGTCCTCACTGAGTCCACGTTACCCAGCACATGAGACCGTCTCTGACTGTCTTCGTGAGTTGGGACAAGCTGCGGCAACCTAGGTTTCCAAAGGAAGAGAGAGAGCAGTGTGCCCCCTTGGGCTGTGCATGAAGAAGTGTTCCGAAGAACCTACAAGGCTGCTTTTTGCTCAGCAGGCAGAGAGGAGACGTGGGGGGAATCCGAGTGGTAGCATGGAAAACGGTGCGATGGCCAGAGTGCTTGGAGTCCTGAAAGCTATCCTCGCGTTCCATTGAAGCACAACAACGGTGGAGACCTCATGGAAACCGAGGCACGCAGAGCTTGCCCGGTGGAAACTTAGGCACTACCCTGAGGCTCAGGGTGGCCTTGCGCTTTCCCAGGATGAAAGAGTACTGCGGGCTTAACTCTCTTCCAGCGTGGCAGGAACACCGTTTCTCGGGGGAAAGTGCTCGTTTACTACGCAAGTGTACCTGCGGAGGCTAGAAGCTGGGCAACATCAAGGTTTGGCAAGCAGCCCCTGAGACACTAGAATCCAAACTTCCAAAGGGAAAAGGCTGCTTTTTCCGCAAAGCCCCCTACCCTTATTAGAACCCAGCAAAAGTACCTGAGGATGGGAGCTGCGAAGGGAAACAAACGGGACACACTGGGCACCTGAGAAGCTCCCCTCGACACTTGCAAGCAGCCTGTTCTTCTGGGGGAACATACTCGTTTCCTCCCCGGGCGTGCCTGCAGTGAGTAAAAGCTGGGCCTTCCTAGGGTTTCGCAAACAGCTCCGAGGCTACAAGAATCCAGGTTTCCAAAGGGGAAATGACTGCTTTTCGAAGCAGGGCCACCTATCCTAGTTCATAGCAAACATGAGTCCCTGCAGTAGTGGAGCTGCCGAGGGAGAGCATGGCGAAACCCTGAGAACTTCGCTAAGTACCTTTTACTGTGACGGCTTCGTAGTGTGGCAAGATTCCTGAAGGAGGGCTGGCCTGAGCGAGGCCTAGTTGGCTCTACCCCTTCCGGGACCTAGCAGGGTAAAGGAGGAATTGTGCTCTTTGCTCAGCTTGGACCTCAAATCGAGGTCCTACTAAACCAACGCGCCAGTCGGTGTGAACTCCTGGATGGAAGGCTGAGCAGAGTGTTTTTCTGAGTGCAGGTAGGGCCCTTGTCCTCACTGAGACCACGTTACCCAGCACATGAGACCGACTCTGACTGTCTTCGTGAGCTGGGACAAGCTGCGGCAACCTAGGTTTCCAAAGGAAGAGAGAGAGCAGTGTTCCGCCTTGGGCTTTGCATGCAAGAAGTGTTTCGAAGGGCCTACACTGCTGCTTGTTGCTCAGCAGGCAGAGAGGAGACGTGGGGGGATCCGTGTGGTAGCATGGGAAACGGTGCGGAGGCCAGTGTGCTTGGAGTCCTGAAAGCTATCCTCGAGTTCCATTGAAGCACAACAACGGTGGAGACCTCATGGAAAACAGGGGACGCAGAGCTTGCCTGGTGGAAACTTAGGCGCTACCCTGAGGCTCAGGGTGGCCTTGCACTTTCCCAGGAGGAACGAGGTCTGCGGGCTTAACTCTCCTCCAGCGTGGCAGGAACCCGGTTTCTCGGGGGAAAGTGCTCGTTTGCTACGCAGGCGTACCTGCGGATGCTAGAACCTGGGCAACTTCAAGGTTTGGCAAGCAGCCCCTGAGACACTAGAATCCAAGCTTCCAAAGGGAAAAGGCTGCTCTTGTCCGCAGAGCCACCTACACTTCTTCGCACCCAACCTAAGGACCTGCAGGATGGGAGCTGCGAAGGGAAACAAACGGGACACACTGGGCACCTGAGAAGCTCCCCTCGACACTTGCAAGCAGCCTGTTTCTCTGGGGAACATACTCGTTTCCTCCCCGGGCGTGCCTGCAGTGAGTTAAAGCTGGGCCTTCCTAGGGTATCGCAAACACCTCCGGGGCTACAACAATCCAGGTTTCCAAAGGGGAAAAGACTGCTTTTCGAAGCAGGGCCACCTATCCTAGTTCACAGCAAACATGAGTCCCTGCAGTAGTGGAGCTGCCGAGGGAGAGCATGGCGAAAATCTGAGAACTTCGATAAGTACCTTTTACTGTGTAGGCTTCGAAGTGTGGCAAGATCCCTGAAGGAGGGCTGCCCTGAGCGAGGCCTATTTGGCTCTACCTCTTCCGGGGCCTAGCAGGGTAAAGGAGGAATTGTGCTCTTTGCTCAGCTTGGACCTCACATCGACGTCCTGCTTAAGCAAAGAGCCACTCGGTGTGAGCTCCTGGATGGAAGGCTGAGCAGAGTGTTTTTCTGAGTGCAGGTAGGGCCCTTGTCCTCACTGAGACCACGTTACCCAGCACATGAGACCGACTCTGACTGTCTTCGTGAGCTGGGACAAGCTGCGGCAACCTAGGTTTCCAAAGGAAGAGAGAGAGCAGTGTGCCGCCTTGGGCTTTGCATGCAAGAAGTGTTTCGAAGGGCCTACACTGCTGCTTGTTGCTCAGCAGGCAGAGAGGAGACGTGGGGGGATCCGTGTGGTAGCATGGGAAACGGTGCGGAGGCCAGTGTGCTTGGAGTCCTGAAAGGTATCCTCGAGTTCCATTGAAGCACAACAACGGTGGAGACCTCATGGAAAACAGGGGACGCAGAGCTTGCCTGGTGGAAACTTAGGCGCTACCCTGAGGCTCAGGGTGGCCTTGCACTTTCCCAGGAGGAACGAGGTCTGCGGGCTTAACTCTCCTCCAGCGTGGCAGGAACCCGGTTTCTCGGGGGAAAGTGCTCGTTTGCTACGCAGGCGTACCTGCGGAGGCTAGAACCTGGGCAACTTCAAGGTTTGGCAAGCAGCCCCTGAGACACTAGAATCCAAGCTTCCAAAGGGAAAAGGCTGCTCTTGTCCGCAGAGCCACCTACACTTCTTCGCACCCAACCTAAGGACCTGCAGGATGGGAGCTGCGAAGGGAAACAAACGGAACACACTGGGCAACTGAGAAGCTCCCCTCGACACTTGCAAGCAGCCTGTTTCTCTGGGGAACATACTCGTTTCCTCCCCGGGCGTGCCTGCAGTGAGTTAAAGCTGGGCCTTCCTAGGGTATCGCAAACACCTCCGGGGCTACAACAATCCAGGTTTCCAAAGGGGAAAAGACTGCTTTTCGAAGCAGGGCCACCTATCCTAGTTCACAGCAAACATGAGTCCCTGCAGTAGTGGAGCTGCCGAGGGAGAGCATGGCGAAAATCTGAGAACTTCGATAAGTACCTTTTACTGTGTAGGCTTCGAAGTGTGGCAAGATCCCTGAAGGAGGGCTGCCCTGAGCGAGGCCTAGTTGGCTCTACCTCTTCCGGGGCCTAGCAGGGTAAAGGAGGAATTGTGCTCTTTGCTCAGCTTGGACCTCACATCGACGTCCTGCTTAAGCAAAGAGCCACTCGGTGTGAGCTCCTGGATGGAAGGCTGAGCAGAGAGTTTTTCTGAGTGCAGGTAGGGCCCTTGTCCTCACTGAGTCCACGTTACCCAGCACATGAGACCGTCTCTGACTGTCTTCGTGAGTTGGGACAAGCTGCGGCAACCTAGGTTTCCAAAGGAAGAGAGAGAGCAGTGTGCCCCCTTGGGCTGTGCATGAAGAAGTGTTCCGAAGAACCTACACGGCTGCTTTTTGCTCAGCAGGCAGAGAGGAGACGTGGGGGGAATCCGTGTGGTAGCATGGGAAACGGTGCGATGGCCAGAGTGCTTGGAGTCCTGAAAGCTATCCTCGCGTTCCATTGAAGCACAACAACGGTGGAGACCTCATGGAAACCGAGGCACGCAGAGCTTGCCCGGTGGAAACTTAGGCACTACCCTGAGGCTCAGGGTGGCCTTGCGCTTTCCCAGGATGAAAGAGTACTGCGGGCTTAACTCTCTTCCAGCGTGGCAGGAACACCGTTTCTCGGGGGAAAGTGCTCGTTTACTACGCAAGTGTACCTGCGGAGGCTAGAACCTGGGCAACATCAAGGTTTGGCAAGCAGCCCCTGAGACACTAGAATCCAAACTTCCAAAGGGAAAAGGCTGCTTTTTCCGCAAAGCCCCCTACCCTTATTAGAACCCAGCAAAAGTACCTGAGGATGGGAGCTGCGAAGGGAAACAAACGGGACACACTGGGCACCTGAGAAGCTCCCCTCGACACTTGCAAGCAGCCTGTTCTTCTGGGGGAACATACTCGTTTCCTCCCCGGGCGTGCCTGCAGTGAGTAAAAGCTGGGCCTTCCTAGGGTTTCGCAAACAGCTCCGAGGCTACAAGAATCCAGGTTTCCAAAGGGGAAAAGACTGCTTTCCGAAGCAGGGCCACCTATCCTAGTTCACAGCAAACATGAGTCCCTGCAGTAGTGGAGTTGCCGAGGGAGAGCATGGCGAAACCCTGGGAACTTCGCTAAGTACCTTTTACTGTGACGGCTTCGTAGTGTGGCAAGATTCCTGAAGGAGGGCTGGCCTGAGCGAGGCCTAGTTGGCTCTACCCCTTCCGGGACCTAGCAGGGTAAAGGAGGAATTGTGCTCTTTGCTCAGCTTGGACCTCAAATCGAGGTCCTACTAAACCAACGCGCCAGTCGGTGTGAACTCCTGGATGGAAGGCTGAGCAGAGTGTTTTTCTGAGTGCAGGTAGGGCCCTTGTCCTCACTGAGACCACGTTACCCAGCACATGAGACCGACTCTGACTGTCTTCGTGAGCTGGGACAAGCTGCGGCAACCTAGGTTTCCAAAGGAAGAGAGAGAGCAGTGTGCCGCCTTGGGCTTTGCATGCAAGAAGTGTTTCGAAGGGCCTACACTGCTGCTTGTTGCTCAGCAGGCAGAGAGGAGACGTGGGGGGGATCCGTGTGGTAGCATGGGAAACGGTGCGGAGGACAGTGTGCTTGGAGTCCTGAAAGCTATCCTCGAGTTCCATTGAAGCACAACAACGGTGGAGACCTCATGGAAAACAGGGGACGCAGAGCTTGCCTGGTGGAAACTTAGGCGCAACCCTGAGGCTCAGGGTGGCCTTGCACTTTCCCAGGAGGAACGAGGTCTGCGGGCTTAACTCTCCTCCAGCGTGGCAGGAACCCGGTTTCTCGGGGGAAAGTGCTCGTTTGCTACGCAGGCGTACCTGCGGAGGCTAGAACCTGGGCAACTTCAAGGTTTGGCAAGCAGCCCCTGAGACACTAGAATCCAAGCTTCCAAAGGGAAAAGGCTGCTCTTGTCCGCAGAGCCACCTACACTTCTTCGCACCCAACCTAAGGACCTGCAGGATGGGAGCTGCGAAGGGAAACAAACGGGACACACTGGGCACCTGAGAAGCTCCCCTCGACACTTGCAAGCAGCCTGTTTCTCTGGGGAACATACTCGTTTCCTCCCCGGGCGTGCCTGCAGTGAGTTAAAGCTGGGCCTTCCTAGGGAATCGCAAACACCTCCGGGGCTACAACAATCCAGGTTTCCAAAGGGGAAAAGACTGCTTTTCGAAGCAGGGCCACCTATCCTAGTTCACAGCAAACATGAGTCCCTGCAGTAGTGGAGCTGCCGAGGGAGAGCATGGCGAAAATCTGAGAACTTCGATAACTACCTTTTACTGTGTAGGCTTCGAAGTGTGGCAAGATCCCTGAAGGAGGGCTGCCCTGAGCGAGGCCTATTTGGCTCTACCTCTTCCGGGGCCTAGCAGGGTAAAGGAGGAATTGTGCTCTTTGCTCAGCTTGGACCTCACATCGACGTCCTGCTTAAGCAAAGAGCCACTCGGTGTGAGCTCCTGGATGGAAGGCTGAGCAGAGAGTTTTTCTGAGTGCAGGTAGGGCCCTTGTCCTCACTGAGTCCACGTTACCCAGCACATGAGACCGTCTCTGACTGTCTTCGTGAGTTGGGACAAGCTGCGGCAACCTAGGTTTCCAAAGGAAGAGAGAGAGCAGTGTGCCCCCTTGGGCTGTGCATGAAGAAGTGTTCCGAAGAACCTACACGGCTGCTTTTTGCTCAGCAGGCAGAGAGGAGACGTGGGGGGAATCCGAGTGGTAGCATGGAAAACGGTGCGATGGCCAGAGTGCTTGGAGTCCTGAAAGCTATCCTCGCGTTCCATTGAAGCACAACAACGGTGGAGATCTCATGGAAACCGAGGCACGCAGAGCTTGCCCGGTGGAAACTTAGGCACTACCCTGAGGCTCAGGGTGGCCTTGCGCTTTCCCAGGATGAAAGAGTACTGCGGGCTTAACTCTCTTCCAGCGTGGCAGGAACACCGTTTCTCGGGGGAAAGTGCTCGTTTACTACGCAAGTGTACCTGCGGAGGCTAGAAGCTGGGCAACATCAAGGTTTGGCAAGCAGCCCCTGAGACACTAGAATCCAAACTTCCAAAGGGAAAAGGCTGCTTTTTCCGCAAAGCCCCCTACCCTTATTAGAACCCAGCAAAAGTACCTGAGGATGGGAGCTGCGAAGGGAAACAAACGGGACACACTGGGCACCTGAGAAGCTCCCCTCGACACTTGCAAGCAGCCTGTTCTTCTGGGGGAACATACTCGTTTCCTCCCCGGGCGTGCCTGCAGTGAGTAAAAGCTGGGCCTTCCTAGGGTTTCGCAAACAGCTCCGAGGCTACAAGAATCCAGGTTTCCAAAGGGGAAATGACTGCTTTTCGAAGCAGGGCCACCTATCCTAGTTCATAGCAAACATGAGTCCCTGCAGTAGTGGAGCTGCCGAGGGAGAGCATGGCGAAACCCTGAGAACTTCGCTAAGTACCTTTTACTGTGACGGCTTCGTAGTGTGGCAAGATTCCTGAAGGAGGGCTGGCCTGAGCGAGGCCTAGTTGGCTCTACCCCTTCCGGGACCTAGCAGGGTAAAGGAGGAATTGTGCTCTTTGCTCAGCTTGGACCTCAAATCGAGGTCCTACTAAACCAACGCGCCAGTCGGTGTGAACTCCTGGATGGAAGGCTGAGCAGAGTGTTTTTCTGAGTGCAGGTAGGGCCCTTGTCCTCACTGAGACCACGTTACCCAGCACATGAGACCGACTCTGACTGTCTTCGTGAGCTGGGACAAGCTGCGGCAACCTAGGTTTCCAAAGGAAGAGAGAGAGCAGTGTGCCGCCTTGGGCTTTGCATGCAAGAAGTGTTTCGAAGGGCCTACACTGCTGCTTGTTGCTCAGCAGGCAGAGAGGAGACGTGGGGGGATCCGTGTGGTAGCATGGGAAACGGTGCGGAGGCCAGTGTGCTTGGAGTCCTGAAAGCTATCCTCGAGTTCCATTGAAGCACAACAACGGTGGAGACCTCATGGAAAACAGGGGACGCAGAGCTTGCCTGGTGGAAACTTAGGCGCTACCCTGAGGCTCAGGGTGGCCTTGCACTTTCCCAGGAGGAACGAGGTCTGCGGGCTTAACTCTCCTCCAGCGTGGCAGGAACCCGGTTTCTCGGGGGAAAGTGCTCGTTTGCTACGCAGGCGTACCTGCGGAGGCTAGAACCTGGGCAACTTCAAGGTTTGGCAAGCAGCCCCTGAGACACTAGAATCCAAGCTTCCAAAGGGAAAAGGCTGCTCTTGTCCGCAGAGCCACCTACACTTCTTCGCACCCAACCTAAGGACCTGCAGGATGGGAGCTGCGAAGGGAAACAAACGGGACACACTGGGCACCTGAGAAGCTCCCCTCGACACTTGCAAGCAGCCTGTTTCTCTGGGGAACATACTCGTTTCCTCCCCGGGCGTGCCTGCAGTGAGTTAAAGCTGGGCCTTCCTAGGGTATCGCAAACACCTCCGGGGCTACAACAATCCAGGTTTCCAAAGGGGAAAAGACTGCTTTTCGAAGCAGGGCCACCTATCCTAGTTCACAGCAAACATGAGTCCCTGCAGTAGTGGAGCTGCCGAGGGAGAGCATGGCGAAAATCTGAGAACTTCGATAAGTACCTTTTACTGTGTAGGCTTCGAAGTGTGGCAAGATCCCTGAAGGAGGGCTGCCCTGAGCGAGGCCTATTTGGCTCTACCTCTTCCGGGGCCTAGCAGGGTAAAGGAGGAATTGTGCTCTTTGCTCAGCTTGGACCTCACATCGACGTCCTGCTTAAGCAAAGAGCCACTCGGTGTGAGCTCCTGGATGGAAGGCTGAGCAGAGTGTTTTTCTGAGTGCAGGTAGGGCCCTTGTCCTCACTGAGACCACGTTACCCAGCACATGAGACCGACTCTGACTGTCTTCGTGAGCTGGGACAAGCTGCGGCAACCTAGGTTTCCAAAGGAAGAGAGAGAGCAGTGTGCCGCCTTGGGCTTTGCATGCAAGAAGTGTTTCGAAGGGCCTACACTGCTGCTTGTTGCTCAGCAGGCAGAGAGGAGACGTGGGGGGATCCGTGTGGTAGCATGGGAAACGGTGCGGAGGCCAGTGTGCTTGGAGTCCTGAAAGGTATCCTCGAGTTCCATTGAAGCACAACAACGGTGGAGACCTCATGGAAAACAGGGGACGCAGAGCTTGCCTGGTGGAAACTTAGGCGCTACCCTGAGGCTCAGGGTGGCCTTGCACTTTCCCAGGAGGAACGAGGTCTGCGGGCTTAACTCTCCTCCAGCGTGGCAGGAACCCGGTTTCTCGGGGGAAAGTGCTCGTTTGCTACGCAGGCGTACCTGCGGAGGCTAGAATCTGGGCAACTTCAAGGTTTGGCAAGCAGCCCCTGAGACACTAGAATCCAAGCTTCCAAAGGGAAAAGGCTGCTCTTGTCCGCAGAGCCACCTACACTTCTTCGCACCCAACCTAAGGACCTGCAGGATGGGAGCTGCGAAGGGAAACAAACGGGACACACTGGGCACCTGAGAAGCTCCCCTCGACACTTGCAAGCAGCCTGTTTCTCTGGGGAACATACTCGTTTCCTCCCCGGGCGTGCCTGCAGTGAGTTAAAGCTGGGCCTTCCTAGGGTATCGCAAACACCTCCGGGGCTACAACAATCCAGGTTTCCAAAGGGGAAAAGACTGCTTTTCGAAGCAGGGCCACCTATCCTAGTTCACAGCAAACATGAGTCCCTGCAGTAGTGGAGCTGCCGAGGGAGAGCATGGCGAAAATCTGAGAACTTCGATAAGTACCTTTTACTGTGTAGGCTTCGAAGTGTGGCAAGATCCCTGAAGGAGGGCTGCCCTGAGCGAGGCCTAGTTGGCTCTACCTCTTCCGGGGCCTAGCAGGGTAAAGGAGGAATTGTGCTCTTTGCTCAGCTTGGACCTCACATCGACGTCCTGCTTAAGCAAAGAGCCACTCGGTGTGAGCTCCTGGATGGAAGGCTGAGCAGAGAGTTTTTCTGAGTGCAGGTAGGGCCCTTGTCCTCACTGAGTCCACGTTACCCAGCACATGAGACCGTCTCTGACTGTCTTCGTGAGTTGGGACAAGCTGCGGCAACCTAGGTTTCCAAAGGAAGAGAGAGAGCAGTGTGCCCCCTTGGGCTGTGCATGAAGAAGTGTTCCGAAGAACCTACACGGCTGCTTTTTGCTCAGCAGGCAGAGAGGAGACGTGGGGGGAATCCGTGTGGTAGCATGGGAAACGGTGCGATGGCCAGAGTGCTTGGAGTCCTGAAAGCTATCCTCGCGTTCCATTGAAGCACAACAACGGTGGAGACCTCATGGAAACCGAGGCACGCAGAGCTTGCCCGGTGGAAACTTAGGCACTACCCTGAGGCTCAGGGTGGCCTTGCGCTTTCCCAGGATGAAAGAGTACTGCGGGCTTAACTCTCTTCCAGCGTGGCAGGAACACCGTTTCTCGGGGGAAAGTGCTCGTTTACTACGCAAGTGTACCTGCGGAGGCTAGAACCTGGGCAACATCAAGGTTTGGCAAGCAGCCCCTGAGACACTAGAATCCAAACTTCCAAAGGGAAAAGGCTGCTTTTTCCGCAAAGCCCCCTACCCTTATTAGAACCCAGCAAAAGTACCTGAGGATGGGAGCTGCGAAGGGAAACAAACGGGACACACTGGGCAACTGAGAAGCTCCCCTCGACACTTGCAAGCAGCCTGTTTCTCTGGGGGAACATACTCGTTTCCTCCCCGGGCGTGCCTGCAGTGAGTAAAAGCTGGGCCTTCCTAGGGTTTCGCAAACAGCTCCGAGGCTACAAGAATCCAGGTTTCCAAAGGGGAAAAGACTGCTTTCCGAAGCAGGGCCACCTATCCTAGTTCACAGCAAACATGAGTCCCTGCAGTAGTGGAGTTGCCGAGGGAGAGCATGGCGAAACCCTGAGAACTTCGCTAAGTACCTTTTACTCTGTAGGCTTCGAAGTGTGGCAAGATCCCTGAAGGAGAGCTGGCCTGAGCGAGGCCTAGTTGGCTCTAAATCTTCCGGGGCCTAGCAGGGTAAAGGAGGAATTGTGCTCTTTGCTTAGCTTGGACCTCACATCGACGTCCTGCTAAACCAACGCGCCAGTTGGTGTGAGCTCCTGGATGGAAGGTTGAGCAGAGTGTTTTTCTGAGTGCAGGTAAGGCCCTTGTCCTCACTGAGTCCACGTTACCCAGCACATGAGACCGGCTCTGACTGTCTTCGTGAGCTGGGACAAGCTGCAGCAACCTAGGTTTCCAAAGGAAGAGAGAGAGCAGTGTGCCGCCTTGGGCTGTGCATGAAGAAGTGTTCCGAAGAACCTACACTGCTGCTTGTTGCTCAGCAGGCAGAGAGGAGACGTGGGGGGGATCCGTGTGGTAGCATGGGAAACGGTGCGATGGCCAGAGTGCTTGGAGTCCTGAAAGCTATCCTCGCGTTCCATTGAAGCACAACAACGGTGGAGACCTCATGGAAACCGAGGCACGCAGAGCTTGCCCGGTGGAAACTTAGGCGCTACCCTGAGGCTCAGGGTGGCCTTGCGCTTTCCCAGGATGAAAGAGTACTGCGGGCTTAACTCTCTTCCAGCGTGGCAGGAACACGGTTTCTCGGGGGAAAGTGCTCGTTTACTACGCAAGTGTACCTGCGGAGGCTAGAAGCTGGGCAACATCAAGGTTTGGCAAGCAGCCCCTGAGACACTAGAATCCAAACTTCCAAAGGGAAAAGGCTGCTTTTTCCGCAAAGCCCCCTACCCTTATTAGAACCCAGCAAAAGTACCTGAGGATGGGAGCTGCGAAGGGAAACAAACGGGACACACTGGGCACCTGAGAAGCTCCCCTCGACACTTGCAAGCAGCCTGTTCTTCTGGGGGAACATACTCGTTTCCTCCCCGGGCGTGCCTGCAGTGAGTAAAAGCTGGGCCTTCCTAGGGTTTCGCAAACAGCTCCGAGGCTACAAGAATCCAGGTTTCCAAAGGGGAAAAGACTGCTTTTCGAAGCAGGGCCACCTATCCTAGTTCATAGCAAACATGAGTCCCTGCAGTAGTGGAGCTGCCGAGGGAGAGCATGGCGAAACCCTGGGAACTTCGCTAAGTACCTTTTACTGTGACGGCTTCGTAGTGTGGCAAGATTCCTGAAGGAGGGCTGGCCTGAGCGAGGCCTAGTTGGCTCTACCCCTTCCGGGACCTAGCAGGGTAAAGGAGGAATTGTGCTCTTTGCTCAGCTTGGACCTCAAATCGAGGTCCTACTAAACCAACGCGCCAGTCGGTGTGAACTCCTGGATGGAAGGCTGAGCAGAGTGTTTTTCTGAGTGCAGGTAGGGCCCTTGTCCTCACTGAGACCACGTTACCCAGCACATGAGACCGACTCTGACTGTCTTCGTGAGCTGGGACAAGCTGCGGCAACCTAGGTTTCCAAAGGAAGAGAGAGAGCAGTGTGCCGCCTTGGGCTTTGCATGCAAGAAGTGTTTCGAAGGGCCTACACTGCTGCTTGTTGCTCAGCAGGCAGAGAGGAGACGTGGGGGGATCCGTGTGGTAGCATGGGAAACGGTGCGGAGGCCAGTGTGCTTGGAGTCCTGAAAGGTATCCTCGAGTTCCATTGAAGCACAACAACGGTGGAGACCTCATGGAAAACAGGGGACGCAGAGCTTGCCTGGTGGAAACTTAGGCGCTACCCTGAGGCTCAGGGTGGCCTTGCACTTTCCCAGGAGGAACGAGGTCTGCGGGCTTAACTCTCCTCCAGCGTGGCAGGAACCCGGTTTCTCGGGGGAAAGTGCTCGTTTGCTACGCAGGCGTACCTGCGGAGGCTAGAACCTGGGCAACTTCAAGGTTTGGCAAGCAGCCCCTGAGACACTAGAATCCAAGCTTCCAAAGGGAAAAGGCTGCTCTTGTCCGCAGAGCCACCTACACTTCTTCGCACCCAACCTAAGGACCTGCAGGATGGGAGCTGCGAAGGGAAACAAACGGGACACACTGGGCACCTGAGAAGCTCCCCTCGACACTTGCAAGCAGCCTGTTTCTCTGGGGAACATACTCGTTTCCTCCCCGGGCGTGCCTGCAGTGAGTTAAAGCTGGGCCTTCCTAGGGTATCGCAAACACCTCTGGGGCTACAACAATCCAGGTTTCCAAAGGGGAAAAGACTGCTTTTCAAAGCAGGGCCACCTATCCTAGTTCACAGCAAACATGAGTCCCTGCAGTAGTGGAGCTGCCGAGGGAGAGCATGGCGAAAATCTGAGAACTTCGATAAGTACCTTTTACTGTGTAGGCTTCGAAGTGTGGCAAGATCCCTGAAGGAGGGCTGCCCTGAGCGAGGCCTATTTGGCTCTACCTCTTCCGGGGCCTAGCAGGGTAAAGGAGGAATTGTGCTCTTTGCTCAGCTTGGACCTCACATCGACGTCCTGCTTAAGCAAAGAGCCACTCGGTGTGAGCTCCTGGATGGAAGGCTGAGCAGAGAGTTTTTCTGAGTGCAGGTAGGGCCCTTGTCCTCACTGAGTCCACGTTACCCAGCACATGAGACCGTCTCTGACTGTCTTCGTGAGTTGGGACAAGCTGCGGCAACCTAGGTTTCCAAAGGAAGAGAGAGAGCAGTGTGACCCCTTGGGCTGTGCATGAAGAAGTGTTCCGAAGAACCTACACGGCTGCTTTTTGCTCAGCAGGCAGAGAGGAGACGTGGGGGGAATCCGTGTGGTAGCATGGGAAACGGTGCGATGGCCAGAGTGCTTGGAGTCCTGAAAGCTATCCTCGCGTTCCATTGAAGCACAACAACGGTGGAGACCTCATGGAAACCGAGGCACGCAGAGCTTGCCCGGTGGAAACTTAGGCACTACCCTGAGGCTCAGGGTGGCCTTGCGCTTTCCCAGGATGAAAGAGTACTGCGGGCTTAACTCTCTTCCAGCGTGGCAGGAACACCGTTTCTCGGGGGAAAGTGCTCGTTTACTACGCAAGTGTACCTGCGGAGGCTAGAAGCTGGGCAACATCAAGGTTTGGCAAGCAGCCCCTGAGACACTAGAATCCAAACTTCCAAAGGGAAAAGGCTGCTTTTTCCGCAAAGCCCCCTACCCTTATTAGAACCCAGCAAAAGTACCTGAGGATGGGAGCTGCGAAGGGAAACAAACGGGACACACTGGGCACCTGAGAAGCTCCCCTCGACACTTGCAAGCAGCCTGTTCTTCTGGGGGAACATACTCGTTTCCTCCCCGGGCGTGCCTGCAGTGAGTAAAAGCTGGGCCTTCCTAGGGTTTCGCAAACAGCTCCGAGACTACAAGAATCCAGGTTTCCAAAGGGGAAAAGACTGCTTTTCGAAGCAGGGCCACCTATCCTAGTTCATAGCAAACATGAGTCCCTGCAGTAGTGGAGCTGCCGAGGGAGAGCATGGCGAAACCCTGGGAACTTCGCTAAGTACCTTTTACTGTGACGGCTTCGTAGTGCGGCAAGATTCCTGAAGGAGGGCTGGCCTGAGCGAGGCCTAGTTGGCTCTAAATCTTCCGGGGCCTAGCAGGGTAAAGGAGGAATTGTGCTCTTTGCTTAGCTTGGACCTCACATCGACGTCCTGCTAAACCAACGCGCCAGTTGGTGTGAGCTCCTGGATGGAAGGTTGAGCAGAGTGTTTTTCTGAGTGCAGGTAAGGCCCTTGTCCTCACTGAGTCCACGTTACCCAGCACATGAGACCGACTCTGACTGTCTTCGTGAGCTGGGACAAGCTGCAGCAACCTAGGTTTCCAAAGGAAGAGAGAGAGCAGTGTGCCGCCTTGGGCTTTGCATGCAAGAAGTGTTTCGAAGGGCCTACACTGCTGCTTGTTGCTCAGCAGGCAGAGAGGAGACGTGGGGGGGACCCGTGTGGTAGCATGGGAAACGGTGCGGAGGCCAGTGTGCTTGGAGTCCTGAAAGCTATCCTCGAGTTCCATTGAAGCACAACAACGGTGGAGACCTCATGGAAACCATGGCACGCAGAGCTTTCCTGGTGGTAACTTAGGCACTACCCTGAGGCTCAGGGTGGCCTTGTGCTTTCTCAGGAGGAACGAGGTCTGCGGGCTTAACTCTCTTGCAGCGTGGCAGGAACTCGGTTTCATGGGGGAAAGGGCTCGTTTGCTACACAGGCGTACCTGCAGAGGCTAGAACCTGGGCAACTTCAAGGTTTGGCAAGCAGCCCCTGAGACACTAGAATCCAAGCTTCCAAAGGGAAAAGGCTGCTCTTGTCCGCAGAGCCACCTACACTTCTTCGCACCCAACCTAAGGACCTGCAGGATGGGAGCTGCCAAGGGAAACAAACAGGACACACTGGGCACCTGAAAAGCTCCCCTCGACACTTGCAAGCAGCCTGTTTCTCTGGGGGAACATACTCGTTTCCTCCCCGGGCGTGCCTGCAGTCAGTATAAGCTGGGCCTTCTTAGGGTTTCACGAACAGCTCCGAGGCTACAACAATCCTGAATTCCAAAGGGGAAAAGACTGCTTTTCGAAGCAGGGCCACCTATCCTAGTTCACAGCAAACATGAGTCCCTGCAGTAGTGGAGCTGCCGAGGGAGAGCAAGGTGAAACCCTGGGAACTTCTCTAAGTTCTTAAACTGTGCAGGCTTCGAAGTGTGGCAAGATCCCTGAAGGAGGGCTGGCCTGAGCGAGGCCTAGTTCGCTCTACCTCTTCCGTGGTCTAGCAGGGTAAAGGAGGAATTGTGCTCCTTGCTCAGCTTGGACCTCACATCGACGTCCTGCTTAAGCAAAGAGCCACTCGGTGTGAGCTCCTGGATGGAAGGCTGAGCAGAGAGTTTTTCTGAGTGCAGGTAGGGCCCTTGTCCTCACTGAGTCCACGTTACCCAGCACATGAGACCGGCTCTGACTGTCTTCGTGAGTTGGGACAAGCTGCGGCAACCTAGGTTTCCAAAGGAAGAGAGAGAGCAGTGTGCCCCCTTGGGCTGTGCATGAAGAAGTGTTCCGAAGAACCTACACGGCTACTTTTTGCTCAGCAGGCAGAGAGGAGACGTGGGGGGAATCCGTGTGGTAGCATGGGAAACGGTGCGATGGCCAGAGTGCTTGGAGTCCTGAAAGCTATCCTCGCGTTCCATTGAAGCACAACAACGGTGGAGACCTCATGGAAACCGAGGCACGCAGAGCTTGCCCGGTCGAAACTTAGGCACTACCCTGAGGCTCAGGGTGGCCTTGCGCTTTCCCAGGATGAAATAGTACTGCGGGCTTAACTCTCTTCCAGCGTGGCAGGAACACGGTTTCTCGGGGGAAAGTGCTCGTTTACTACGCAAGTGTACCTGCGGAGGCTAGAAGCTGGGCAACATCAAGGTTTGGCAAGCAGCCCCTGAGACACTAGAATCCAAACTTCCAAAGGGAAAAGGCTGCTTTTTCCGCAAAGCCCCCTACCCTAATTAGAACCCAGCAAAAGTACCTGAGGATGGGAGCTGCGAAGGGAAACAAACGGGACACACTGGGCACCTGAGAACCTCCCCTCGACACTTGCAAGCAGCCTGTTCTTCTGGGGGAACATACTCGTTTCCTCCCCGGGCGTGCCTGCAGTGAGTAAAAGCTGGGCCTTCCTAGGGTTTCGCAAACAGCTTCGAGGCTACAAGAATCCAGGTTTCCAAAGGGGAAAAGACTGCTTTTCGAAGCAGGGCCACCTATCCTAGTTCACAGCAAACATGAGTCCCTGCAGTAGTGGAGCTGCCGAGGGAGAGCATGGCGAAAATCTGAGAACTTCGATAAGTACCTTTTACTGTGTAGGCTTCGATGTGTGGCAAGATCCCTGAAGGAGGGCTGCCCTGAGCGAGGCCTATTTGGCTCTACCTCTTCCGGGGCCTAGCACGGTAAAGGAGGAATTGTGCTCTTTGCTCAGCTTGGACCTCACATCGACGTCCTGCTTAAGCAAAGAGCCACTCGGTGTGAGCTCCTGGATGGAAGGCTGAGCAGAGAGTTTTTCTGAGTGCAGGTAGGGCCCTTGTCCTCACTGAGTCCACGTTACCCAGCACATGAGACCGTCTCTGACTGTCTTCGTGAGTTGGGACAAGCTGCGGCAACCTAGGTTTCCAAAGGAAGAGAGAGAGCAGTGTGCCCCCTTGGGCTGTGCATGAAGAAGTGTTCCGAAGACCCTACACGGCTGCTTTTTGCTCAGCAGGCAGAGAGGAGACGTGGGGGGAATCCGTGTGGTAGCATGGGAAACGGTGCGATGGCCAGAGTGCTTGGAGTCCTGAAAGCTATCCTCGCGTTCCATTGAAGCACAACAACGGTGGAGACCTCATGGAAACCGAGGCACGCAGAGCTTGCCCGGTGGAAACTTAGGCACTACCCTGAGGCTCAGGGTGGCCTTGCACTTTCCCAGGAGGAACGAGGTCTGCGGGCTTAACTCTCCTCCAGCGTGGCAGGAACCCGGTTTCTCGGGGGGAAAGTGCTCGTTTGCTATGCAGGCGTACCTGCGGAGGCTAGAACCTGGGCAACATCAAGGTTTGGCAAGCAGCCCCTGAGACACTAGAATCCAAGCTTCCAAAGGGAAAAGGCTGCTCTTGTCCGCAGAGCCACCTACACTTCTTCGCACCCAACCTAAGGACCTGCAGGATGGGAGCTGCCAAGGGAAACAAACAGGACACACTGGGCACCTGAAAAGCTCCCCTCGACACTTGCAAGCAGCCTGTTTCTCTGGGGGAACATACTCGTTTCCTCCCCGGGCGTGCCTGCAGTCAGTATAAGCTGGGCCTTCTTAGGGTTTCACGAACAGCTCCGAGGCTACAACAATCCTGAATTCCAAAGGGGAAAAGACTGCTTTTTGAAGCAGGGCCACCTATCCTAGTTCACAGCAAACATGAGTCCCTGCAGTAGTGGAGCTGCCGAGGGAGAGCAAGGTGAAACCCTGGGAACTTCTCTAAGTTCTTAAACTGTGCAGGCTTCGAAGTGTGGCAAGATCCCTGAAGGAGGGCTGGCCTGAGCGAGGCCTAGTTCGCTCTACCTCTTCCGTGGTCTAGCAGGGTAAAGGAGGAATTGTGCTCCTTGCTCAGCTTGGACCTCACATCGACGTCCTGCTTAAGCAAAGAGCCACTCGGTGTGAGCTCCTGGATGGAAGGCTGAGCAGAGAGTTTTTCTGAGTGCAGGTAGGGCCCTTGTCCTCACTGAGTCCACGTTACCCAGCACATGAGACCGGCTCTGACTGTCTTCGTGAGTTGAGACAAGCTGCGGCAACCTAGGTTTCCAAAGGAAGAGAGAGAGCAGTGTGCCCCCTTGGGCTGTGCATGAAGAAGTGTTCCGAAGAACCTACACGGCTACTTTTTGCTCAGCAGGCAGAGAGGAGACGTGGGGGGAATCCGTGTGGTAGCATGGGAAACGGTGCGATGGCCAGAGTGCTTGGAGTCCTGAAAGCTATCCTCGCGTTCCATTGAAGCACAACAA
This sequence comes from Balaenoptera borealis, assembly GCF_965194805.1. Classification (NCBI taxonomy): domain Eukaryota; kingdom Metazoa; phylum Chordata; class Mammalia; order Artiodactyla; family Balaenopteridae; genus Balaenoptera; species Balaenoptera borealis. The sequence continues at coordinate 132,961,362 of NC_138863.1, forward strand.
CGGTGGAGACCTCATGGAAAACAGGGGACGCAGAGCTTGCCTGGTGGAAACTTAGGCGCTACCCTGAGGCTCAGGGTGGCCTTGCGCTTTCCCAGTATGAAAGAGTACTGCGGGCTTAACTCTCTTCCAGCGTGGCAGGAACACGGTTTCTCGGGGGAAAGTGCTCGTTTACTACGCAAGTGTACCTGCGGAGGCTAGAAGCTGGGCAACATCAAGGTTTGGCAAGCAGCCCCTGAGACACTAGAATCCAAACTTCCAAAGGGAAAAGGCTGCTTTTTCCGCAAAGCCCCCTACCCTAATTAGAACCCAGCAAAAGTACCTGAGGATGGGAGCTGCGAAGGGAAACAAACGGGACACACTGGGCACCTGAGAACCTCCCCTCGACACTTGCAAGCAGCCTGTTCTTCTGGGGGAACATACTCGTTTCCTCCCCGGGCGTGCCTGCAGTGAGTAAAAGCTGGGCCTTCCTAGGGTTTCGCAAACAGCTCCGAGGCTACAAGAATCCAGGTTTCCAAAGGGGAAAAGACTGCTTTTCGAAGCAGGGCCACCTATCCTAGTTCACAGCAAACATGAGTCCCTGCAGTAGTTGAGTTGCCGAGGGAGAGCATGGCGAAACCCTGAGAACTTCGCTAAGTACCTTTTACTGTGTAGGCTTCGTAGTGTGGCAAGATCCCTGAAGGAGGGCTGGCCTGAGCGAGGCCTAGTTGGCTCTACCCCTTCCGGGACCTAGCAGGGTAAAGGAGGAATTGTGCTCTTTGCTCAGCTTGGACCTCAAATCGAGGTCCTACTAAACCAACGCGCCAGTCGGTGTGAACTCCTGGATGGAAGGCTGAGCAGAGTGTTTTTCTGAGTGCAGGTAGGGCCCTTGTCCTCACTGAGACCACGTTACCCAGCACATGAGACCGACTCTGACTGTCTTCGTGAGCTGGGACAAGCTGCGGCAACCTAGGTTTCCAAAGGAAGAGAGAGAGCAGTGTGCCGCCTTGGGCTTTGCATGCAAGAAGTGTTTCGAAGGGCCTACACTGCTGCTTGTTGCTCAGCAGGCAGAGAGGAGACGTGGGGGGGACCCGTGTGGTAGCATGGGAAACGGTGCGGAGGACAGTGTGCTTGGAGTCCTGAAAGCTATCCTCGAGTTCCATTGAAGCACAACAACGGTGGAGACCTCATGGAAACCATGGCACGCAGAGCTTTCCTGGTGGTAACTTAGGCACTACCCTGAGGCTCAGGGTGGCCTTGTGCTTTCCCAGGAGGAACGAGGTCTGCGGGCTTAACTCTCTTGCAGCGTGGCAGGAACCCGGTTTCATGGGGGAAAGTGCTCGTTTGTTACACAGGCGTACCTGCAGAGGCTAGAACCTGGGCAACTTCAAGGTTTGGCAAGCAGCCCCTGAGACACTAGAATCCAAGCTTCCAAAGGGAAAAGGCTGCTCTTGTCCGCAGAGCCACCTACACTTCTTCGCACCCAACCTAAGGACCTGCAGGATGGGAGCTGCCAAGGGAAACAAACGGGACACACTGGGCAACTGAGAAGCTCCCCTCGACACTTGCAAGCAGCCTGTTTCTCTGGGGAACATACTCGTTTCCTCCCCGGGCGTGCCTGCAGTGAGTTAAAGCTGGGCCTTCCTAGGGTATCGCAAACACCTCCGGGGCTACAACAATCCAGGTTTCCAAAGGGGAAAAGACTGCTTTTCGAAGCAGGGCCACCTATCCTAGTTCACAGCAAACATGAGTCCCTGCAGTAGTGGAGCTGCCGAGGGAGAGCATGGCGAAAATCTGAGAACTTCGATAAGTACCTTTTACTGTGTAGGCTTCGAAGTGTGGCAAGATCCCTGAAGGAGGGCTGCCCTGAGCGAGGCCTATTTGGCTCTACATCTTCCGGGGCCTAGCACGGTAAGGGAGGAATTGTGCTCTTTGCTCAGCTTGGACCTCACATCGACGTCCTGCTTAAGCAAAGAGCCACTCGGTGTGAGCTCCTGGATGGAAGGCTGAGCAGAGAGTTTTTCTGAGTGCAGGTAGGGCCCTTGTCCTCACTGAGTCCACGTTACCCAGCACATGAGACCGTCTCTGACTGTCTTCGTGAGTTGGGACAAGCTGCGGCAACCTAGGTTTCCAAAGGAAGAGAGAGAGCAGTGTGCCCCCTTGGGCTGTGCATGAAGAAGTGTTCCGAAGAACCTACACGGCTGCTTTTTGCTCAGCAGGCAGAGAGGAGACGTGGGGGGAATCCGTGTGGTAGCATGGGAAACGGTGCGATGGCCAGAGTGCTTGGAGTCCTGAAAGCTATCCTCGCGTTCCATTGAAGCACAACAACGGTGGAGACCTCATGGAAACCGAGGCACGCAGAGCTTGCCCGGTGGAAACTTAGGCACTACCCTGAGGCTCAGGGTGGCCTTGCGCTTTCCCAGGATGAAAGAGTACTGCGGGCTTAACTCTCTTCCAGCGTGGCAGGAACACCGTTTCTCGGGGGAAAGTGCTCGTTTACTACGCAAGTGTACCTGCGGAGGCTAGAAGCTGGGCAACATCAAGGTTTGGCAAGCAGCCCCTGAGACACTAGAATCCAAACTTCCAAAGGGAAAAGGCTGCTTTTTCCGCAAAGCCCCCTACCCTTATTAGAACCCAGCAAAAGTACCTGAGGATGGGAGCTGCGAAGGGAAACAAACGGGACACACTGGGCACCTGAGAAGCTCCCCTCGACACTTGCAAGCAGCCTGTTCTTCTGGGGGAACATACTCGTTTCCTCCCCGGGCGTGCCTGCAGTTAGTATAAGGTGGGCCTTCCTAGGGTTTCGCAAACAGCTCCGAGGCTACAAGAATCCAGGTTTCCAAAGGGGAAAAGATTGCTTTTCGAAGCAGGGCCACCTATCCTAGTTCATAGCAAACATGAGTCCCTGCAGTAGTGGAGCTGCCGAGGGAGAGCATGGCGAAACCCTGGGAACTTCGCTAAGTACCTTTTACTGTGACGGCTTCGTAGTGTGGCAAGATTCCTGAAGGAGGGCTGGCCTGAGCGAGGCCTAGTTGGCTCTACCCCTTCCGGGACCTAGCAGGGTAAAGGAGGAATTGTGCTCTTTGCTCAGCTTGGACCTCAAATCGATGTCCTACTAAACCAACGCGCCAGTCGGTGTGAACTCCTGGATGGAAGGCTGAGCAGAGTGTTTTTCTGAGTGCAGGTAGGGCCCTTGTCCTCACTGAGACCACGTTACCCAGCACATGAGACCGACTCTGACTGTCTTCGTGAGCTGGGACAAGCTGCGGCAACCTAGGTTTCCAAAGGAAGAGAGAGAGCAGTGTGCCGCCTTGGGCTTTGCATGCAAGAAGTGTTTCGAAGGGCCTACACTGCTGCTTGTTGCTCAGCAGGCAGAGAGGAGACGTGGGGGGGACCCGTGTGGTAGCATGGGAAACGGTGCGGAGGCCAGTGTGCTTGGAGTCCTGAAAGCTATCCTCGAGTTCCATTGAAGCACAACAACGGTGGAGACCTCATGGAAACCATGGCACGCAGAGCTTTCCTGGTGGTAACTTAGGCACTACCCTGAGGCTCAGGGTGGCCTTGTGCTTTCTCAGGAGGAACGAGGTCTGCGGGCTTAACTCTCTTGCAGCGTGGCAGGAACTCGGTTTCATGGGGGAAAGGGCTCGTTTGCTACACAGGCGTACCTGCAGAGGCTAGAACCTGGGCAACTTCAAGGTTTGGCAAGCAGCCCCTGAGACACTAGAATCCAAGCTTCCAAAGGGAAAAGGCTGCTCTTGTCCGCAGAGCCACCTACACTTCTTCGCACCCAACCTAAGGACCTGCAGGATGGGAGCTGCCAAGGGAAACAAACAGGACACACTGGGCACCTGAAAAGCTCCCCTCGACACTTGCAAGCAGCCTGTTTCTCTGGGGGAACATACTCGTTTCCTCCCCGGGCGTGCCTGCAGTCAGTATAAGCTGGGCCTTCTTAGGGTTTCACGAACAGCTCCGAGGCTACAACAATCCTGAATTCCAAAGGGGAAAAGACTGCTTTTCGAAGCAGGGCCACCTATCCTAGTTCACAGCAAACATGAGTCCCTGCAGTAGTGGAGCTGCCGAGGGAGAGCAAGGTGAAACCCTGGGAACTTCTCTAAGTTCTTAAACTGTGCAGGCTTCGAAGTGTGGCAAGATCCCTGAAGGAGGGCTGGCCTGAGCGAGGCCTAGTTCGCTCTACCTCTTCCGTGGTCTAGCAGGGTAAAGGAGGAATTGTGCTCCTTGCTCAGCTTGGACCTCACATCGACGTCCTGCTTAAGCAAAGAGCCACTCGGTGTGAGCTCCTGGATGGAAGGCTGAGCAGAGAGTTTTTCTGAGTGCAGGTAGGGCCCTTGTCCTCACTGAGTCCACGTTACCCAGCACATGAGACCGGCTCTGACTGTCTTCGTGAGTTGGGACAAGCTGCGGCAACCTAGGTTTCCAAAGGAAGAGAGAGAGCAGTGTGCCCCCTTGGGCTGTGCATGAAGAAGTGTTCCGAAGAACCTACACGGCTACTTTTTGCTCAGCAGGCAGAGAGGAGACGTGGGGGGAATCCGTGTGGTAGCATGGGAAACGGTGCGATGGCCAGAGTGCTTGGAGTCCTGAAAGCTATCCTCGCGTTCCATTGAAGCACAACAACGGTGGAGACCTCATGGAAACCGAGGCACGCAGAGCTTGCCCGGTCGAAACTTAGGCACTACCCTGAGGCTCAGGGTGGCCTTGCGCTTTCCCAGGATGAAATAGTACTGCGGGCTTAACTCTCTTCCAGCGTGGCAGGAACACGGTTTCTCGGGGGAAAGTGCTCGTTTACTACGCAAGTGTACCTGCGGAGGCTAGAAGCTGGGCAACATCAAGGTTTGGCAAGCAGCCCCTGAGACACTAGAATCCAAACTTCCAAAGGGAAAAGGCTGCTTTTTCCGCAAAGCCCCCTACCCTAATTAGAACCCAGCAAAAGTACCTGAGGATGGGAGCTGCGAAGGGAAACAAACGGGACACACTGGGCACCTGAGAAGCTCCCCTCGACACTTGCAAGCAGCCTGTTCTTCTGGGGGAACATACTCGTTTCCTCCCCGGGCGTGCCTGCAGTGAGTAAAAGCTGGGCCTTCCTAGGGTTTCGCAAACAGCTCCGAGGCTACAAGAATCCAGGTTTCCAAAGGGGAAAAGACTGCTTTTCGAAGCAGGGCCACCTATCCTAGTTCACAGCAAACATGAGTCCCTGCAGTAGTTGAGTTGCCGAGGGAGAGCATGGCGAAACCCTGAGAACTTCGCTAAGTACCTTTTACTGTGTAGGCTTCGTAGTGTGGCAAGATCCCTGAAGGAGGGCTGGCCTGAGCGAGGCCTAGTTGGCTCTACCCCTTCCGGGACCTAGCAGGGTAAAGGAGGAATTGTGCTCTTTGCTCAGCTTGGACCTCAAATCGAGGTCCTACTAAACCAACGCGCCAGTCGGTGTGAACTCCTGGATGGAAGGCTGAGCAGAGTGTTTTTCTGAGTGCAGGTAGGGCCCTTGTCCTCACTGAGACCACGTTACCCAGCACATGAGACCGACTCTGACTGTCTTCGTGAGCTGGGACAAGCTGCGGCAACCTAGGTTTCCAAAGGAAGAGAGAGAGCAGTGTGCCGCCTTGGGCTTTGCATGCAAGAAGTGTTTCGAAGGGCCTACACTGCTGCTTGTTGCTCAGCAGGCAGAGAGGAGACGTGGGGGGGACCCGTGTGGTAGCATGGGAAACGGTGCGGAGGACAGTGTGCTTGGAGTCCTGAAAGCTATCCTCGAGTTCCATTGAAGCACAACAACGGTGGAGACCTCATGGAAACCATGGCACGCAGAGCTTTCCTGGTGGTAACTTAGGCACTACCCTGAGGCTCAGGGTGGCCTTGTGCTTTCCCAGGAGGAACGAGGTCTGCGGGCTTAACTCTCTTGCAGCGTGGCAGGAACCCGGTTTCATGGGGGAAAGTGCTCGTTTGCTACACAGGCGTACCTGCAGAGGCTAGAACCTGGGCAACTTCAAGGTTTGGCAAGCAGCCCCTGAGACACTAGAATGCAAGCTTCCAAAGGGAAAAGGCTGCTCTTGTCCGCAGAGCCACCTACACTTCTTCGCACCCAACCTAAGGACCTGCAGGATCGGAGCTGCGAAGGGAAACAAATGGGACACACTGGGCAACTGAGAAGCTCCCCTCGACACTTGCAAGCAGCCTGTTTCTCTGGGGAACATACTCGTTTCCTCCCCGGGCGTGCCTGCAGTGAGTTAAAGCTGGGCCTTCCTAGGGTATCGCAAACACCTCCGGGGCTACAACAATCCAGGTTTCCAAAGGGGAAAAGACTGCTTTTCGAAGCAGGGCCACCTATCCTAGTTCACAGCAAACATGAGTCCCTGCAGTAGTGGAGCTGCCGAGGGAGAGCATGGCGAAAATCTGAGAACTTCGATAAGTACCTTTTACTGTGTAGGCTTCGAAGTGTGGCAAGATCCCTGAAGGAGGGCTGCCCTGAGCGAGGCCTATTTGGCTCTACATCTTCCGGGGCCTAGCACGGTAAGGGAGGAATTGTGCTCTTTGCTCAGCTTGGACCTCACATCGACGTCCTGCTTAAGCAAAGAGCCACTCGGTGTGAGCTCCTGGATGGAAGGCTGAGCAGAGAGTTTTTCTGAGTGCAGGTAGGGCCCTTGTCCTCACTGAGTCCACGTTACCCAGCACATGAGACCGGCTCTGACTGTCTTCGTGAGTTGGGACAAGCTGCGGCAACCTAGGTTTCCAAAGGAAGAGAGAGAGCAGTGTGCCCCCTTGGGCTGTGCATGAAGAAGTGTTCCGAAGAACCTACACGGCTGCTTGTTGCTCAGCAGGCAGAGAGGAGACGTGGGGGGAATCCGTGTGGTAGCATGGGAAACGGTGCGATGGCCAGAGTGCTTGGAGTCCTGAAAGCTATCCTCGCGTTCCATTGAAGCACAACAACGGTGGAGACCTCATGGAAACCGAGGCACGCAGAGCTTGCCCGGTGGAAACTTAGGCACTACCCTGAGGCTCAGGGTGGCCTTGCGCTTTCCCAGGATGAAAGAGTACTGCGGGCTTAACTCTCTTCCAGCGTGGCAGGAACAAGGTTTCTCGGGGGAAAGTGCTCATTTACTACGCAAGTGTACCTGCGGAGGCTAGAAGCTGGGCAACATCAAGGTTTGGCAAGCAGCCCCTGAGACACTAGAAACCAAACTTCCAAAGGGAAAAGGCTGCTTTTTCCGAAAGCCCCCTACCCTTATTAAAACCCAGCAAAAGTACCTGAGGATGGGAGCTGCGAAGGGAAACAAACGGGACACACTGGGCACCTGAGAAGCTCCCCTCGACACTTGCAAGCAGCCTGTTTCTCTGGGGGAACATACTCGTTTCTTCCCCGGGCGTGCCTGCAGTAAGTCAAAGCTGGGCCTTCCTAGGGTTTCGCAAACAGCTCCGAGGCTACAAGAATCCAGATTTCCAGAGGGGAAAAGACTGCTTTTCGAAGCAGGGCCACCTATCCTAGTTCACAGCAAACATGAGTCCCTGCAGTAGTGGAGCTGCCGAGGGAGAGCATGGCGAAAATCTGAGAACTTCGATAAGTACCTTTTACTGTGTAGGCTTCGAAGTGTGGCAAGATCCCTGAAGGAGGGCCGGCCTGAGCGAGGCCTATTTGGCTCTACCTCTTCCGGGGCCTAGCAGGGTAAAGGAGGAATTGTGCTCTTTGCTCAGCTTGGACCTCACATCGACGTCCTGCTTAAGCAAAGAGCCACTCGGTGTGAGCTCCTGGATGGAAGGCTGAGCAGAGTGTTTTTCTGAGTGCAGGTAGGGCCCTTGTCCTCACTGAGACCACGTTACCCAGCACATGAGACCGACTCTGACTGTCTTCGTGAGCTGGGACAAGCTGCGGCAACCTAGGTTTCCAAAGGAAGAGAGAGAGCAGTGTGCCGCCTTGGGCTTTGCATGCAAGAAGTGTTTCGAAGGGCCTACACTGCTGCTTGTTGCTCAGCAGGCAGAGAGGAGACGTGGGGGGGATCCGTGTGGTAGCATGGGAAACGGTGCGGAGGACAGTGTGCTTGGAGTCCTGAAAGCTATCCTCGCGTTCCATTGAAGCACAACAACGGTGGAGACCTCATGGAAAACAGGGGACGCAGAGCTTGCCCGGTGGAAACTTAGGCGCTACCCTGAGGCTCAGGGTGGCCTTGCACTTTCCCAGGAGGAACGAGGTCTGCGGGCTTAACTCTCCTCCAGCGTGGCAGGAACCCAGTTTCTCGGGGGAAAGTGCTCGTTTGCTACGCAGGCGTACCTGCGGAGGCTAGAACCTGGGCAACTTCAAGGTTTGGCAAGCAGCCCCTGAGACACTAGAATCCAAGCTTCCAAAGGGAAAAGGCTGCTCTTGTCCGCAGAGCCACCTACACTTCTTCGCACCCAACCTAAGGACCTGCAGGATGGGAGCTGCGAAGGGAAACAAACGGGACACACTGGGCACCTGAGAAGCTCCCCTCGACACTTGCAAGCAGCCTGTTTCTCTGGGGAACATACTCGTTTCCTCCCCGGGCGTGCCTGCAGTGAGTTAAAGCTGGGCCTTCCTAGGGTATCGCAAACACCTCCGGGGCTACAACAATCCAGGTTTCCAAAGGGGAAAAGACTGCTTTTCGAAGCAGGGCCACCTATCCTAGTTCACAGCAAACATGAGTCCCTGCAGTAGTGGAGCTGCCGAGGGAGAGCATGGCGAAAATCTGAGAACTTCGATAAGTACCTTTTACTGTGTAGGCTTCGAAGTGTGGCAAGATCCCTGAAGGAGGGCTGCTCTGAGCGAGGCCTAGTTGGCTCTACCTCTTCCGGGGCCTAGCAGGGTAAAGGAGGAATTGTGCTCTTTGCTCAGCTTGGACCTCACATCGACGTCCTGCTTAAGCAAAGAGCCACTCGGTGTGAGCTCCTGGATGGAAGGCTGAGCAGAGAGTTTTTCTGAGTGCAGGTAGGGCCCTTGTCCTCACTGAGTCCACGTTACCAAGCACATGAGACCGTCTCTGACTGTCTTCGTGAGTTGGGACAAGCTGCGGCAACCTAGGTTTCCAAAGGAAGAGAGAGAGCAGTGTGCCCCCTTGGGCTGTGCATGAAGAAGTGTTCCGAAGAACCTACACGGCTGCTTTTTGCTCAGCAGGCAGAGAGGAGACGTGGGGGGAATCCGTGTGGTAGCATGGGAAACGGTGCGATGGCCAGAGTGCTTGGAGTCCTGAAAGCTATCCTCGCGTTCCATTGAAGCACAACAACGGTGGAGACCTCATGGAAACCGAGGCACGCAGAGCTTGCCCGGTCGAAACTTAGGCACTACCCTGAGGCTCAGGGTGGCCTTGCGCTTTCCCAGGATGAAAGAGTACTGCGGGCTTAACTCTCTTGCAGCGTGGCAGGAACACCGTTTCTCGGGGGAAAGTGCTCGTTTACTACGCAAGTGTACCTGCGGAGGCTAGAACCTGGGCAACATCAAGGTTTGGCAAGCAGCCCCTGAGACAGTAGAATCCAAACTTCCAAAGGGAAAAGGCTGCTTTTTCCGCAAAGCCCCCTACCCTTATTAGAACCCAGCAAAAGTACCTGAGGATGGGAGCTGCGAAGGGAAACAAACGGGACACACTGGGCACCTGAGAAGCTCCCCTCGACACTTGCAAGCAGCCTGTTTCTCTGGGGGAACATACTCGTTTCTTCCCCGGGCGTGCCTGCAGTAAGTCAAAGCTGGGCCTTCCTAGGGTTTCGCAAACAGCTCCGAGGCTACAAGAATCCAGATTTCCAGAGGGGAAAAGACTGCTTTTCGAAGCAGGGCCACCTATCCTAGTTCACAGCAAACATGAGTCCCTGCAGTAGTGGAGCTGCCGAGGGAGAGCATGGCGAAAATCTGAGAACTTCGATAAGTACCTTTTACTGTGTAGGCTTCGAAGTGTGGCAAGATCCCTGAAGGAGGGCCGGCCTGAGCGAGGCCTATTTGGCTCTACCTCTTCCGGGGCCTAGCAGGGTAAAGGAGGAATTGTGCTCTTTGCTCAGCTTGGACCTCACATCGACGTCCTGCTTAAGCAAAGAGCCACTCGGTGTGAGCTCCTGGATGGAAGGCTGAGCAGAGTGTTTTTCTGAGTGCAGGTAGGGCCCTTGTCCTCACTGAGACCACGTTACCCAGCACATGAGACCGACTCTGACTGTCTTCGTGAGCTGGGACAAGCTGCGGCAACCTAGGTTTCCAAAGGAAGAGAGAGAGCAGTGTGCCGCCTTGGGCTTTGCATGCAAGAAGTGTTTCGAAGGGCCTACACTGCTGCTTGTTGCTCAGCAGGCAGAGAGGAGACGTGGGGGGGATCCGTGTGGTAGCATGGGAAACGGTGCGGAGGACAGTGTGCTTGGAGTCCTGAAAGCTATCCTCGCGTTCCATTGAAGCACAACAACGGTGGAGACCTCATGGAAAACAGGGGACGCAGAGCTTGCCCGGTGGAAACTTAGGCGCTACCCTGAGGCTCAGGGTGGCCTTGCACTTTCCCAGGAGGAACGAGGTCTGCGGGCTTAACTCTCCTCCAGCGTGGCAGGAACCCAGTTTCTCGGGGGAAAGTGCTCGTTTGCTACGCAGGCGTACCTGCGGAGGCTAGAACCTGGGCAACTTCAAGGTTTGGCAAGCAGCCCCTGAGACACTAGAATCCAAGCTTCCAAAGGGAAAAGGCTGCTCTTGTCCGCAGAGCCACCTACACTTCTTCGCACCCAACCTAAGGACCTGCAGGATGGGAGCTGCGAAGGGAAACAAACGGGACACACTGGGCACCTGAGAAGCTCCCCTCGACACTTGCAAGCAGCCTGTTTCTCTGGGGAACATACTCGTTTCCTCCCCGGGCGTGCCTGCAGTGAGTTAAAGCTGGGCCTTCCTAGGGTATCGCAAACACCTCCGGGGCTACAACAATCCAGGTTTCCAAAGGGGAAAAGACTGCTTTTCGAAGCAGGGCCACCTATCCTAGTTCACAGCAAACATGAGTCCCTGCAGTAGTGGAGCTGCCGAGGGAGAGCATGGCGAAAATCTGAGAACTTCGATAAGTACCTTTTACTGTGTAGGCTTCGAAGTGTGGCAAGATCCCTGAAGGAGGGCTGCTCTGAGCGAGGCCTAGTTGGCTCTACCTCTTCCGGGGCCTAGCAGGGTAAAGGAGGAATTGTGCTCTTTGCTCAGCTTGGACCTCACATCGACGTCCTGCTTAAGCAAAGAGCCACTCGGTGTGAGCTCCTGGATGGAAGGCTGAGCAGAGAGTTTTTCTGAGTGCAGGTAGGGCCCTTGTCCTCACTGAGTCCACGTTACCAAGCACATGAGACCGTCTCTGACTGTCTTCGTGAGTTGGGACAAGCTGCGGCAACCTAGGTTTCCAAAGGAAGAGAGAGAGCAGTGTGCCCCCTTGGGCTGTGCATGAAGAAGTGTTCCGAAGAACCTACACGGCTGCTTTTTGCTCAGCAGGCAGAGAGGAGACGTGGGGGGAATCCGTGTGGTAGCATGGGAAACGGTGCGATGGCCAGAGTGCTTGGAGTCCTGAAAGCTATCCTCGCGTTCCATTGAAGCACAACAACGGTGGAGACCTCATGGAAACCGAGGCACGCAGAGCTTGCCCGGTCGAAACTTAGGCACTACCCTGAGGCTCAGGGTGGCCTTGCGCTTTCCCAGGATGAAAGAGTACTGCGGGCTTAACTCTCTTGCAGCGTGGCAGGAACACCGTTTCTCGGGGGAAAGTGCTCGTTTACTACGCAAGTGTACCTGCGGAGGCTAGAACCTGGGCAACATCAAGGTTTGGCAAGCAGCCCCTGAGACAGTAGAATCCAAACTTCCAAAGGGAAAAGGCTGCTTTTTCCGCAAAGCCCCCTACCCTTATTAGAACCCAGCAAAAGTACCTGAGGATGGGAGCTGCGAAGGGAAACAAACGGGACACACTGGGCACCTGAGAAGCTCCCCTCGACACTTGCAAGCAGCCTGTTTCTCTGGGGGAACATACTCGTTTCCTCCCCGGGCGTGCCTGCAGTGAGTAAAAGCTGGGCCTTCCTAGGGTTTCGCAAACAGCTCCGAGGCTACATGAATCCAGGTTTCCAAAGGGGAAAAGACTGCTTTTCGAAGCAGGGCCACCTATCCTAGTTCACAGCAAACATGAGTCCCTGCAGTAGTGGAGCTGCCGAGGGAGAGCATGGGGAAATCTGAGAACTTCGATAAGTACCTTTTCCTGAGACGGCTTCGAAGTGTGGCAAGATCCCTGAAGGAGGGCTGCCCTGAGCGAGGCCTATTTGGCTCTACCTCTTCCGGGGCCTAGCAGGGTAAAGGAGGAATTGTGCTCTTTGCTCAGCTTGGACCTCACATCGACGTCCTGCTTAAGCAAAGAGCCACTCGGTGTGAGCTCCTGGATGGAAGGCTGAGCAGAGTGTTTTTCTGAGTGCAGGTAGGGCCCTTGTCCTCACTGAGACCACGTTACCCAGCACATGAGACCGACTCTGACTGTCTTCGTGAGCTGGGACAAGCTGCGGCAACCTAGGTTTCCAAAGGAAGAGAGAGAGCAGTGTGCCGCCTTGGGCTTTGCATGCAAGAAGTGTTTCGAAGGGCCTACTCTGCTGCTTGTTGCTCAGCAGGCAGAGAGGAGACGTGGGGGGGATCCGTGTGGTAGCATGGGAAACGGTGCGGAGGACAGTGTGCTTGGAGTCCTGAAAGCTATCCTCGCGTTCCATTGAAGCACAACAACGGTGGAGACCTCATGGAAAACAGGGGACGCAGAGCTTGCCTGGTGGAAACTTAGGCGCTACCCTGAGGCTCAGGGTGGCCTTGCACTTTCCCAGGAGGAACGAGGTCTGCGGGCTTAACTCTCCTCCAGCGTGGCAGGAACCCGGTTTCTCGGGGGAAAGTGCTCGTTTGCTACGCAGGCGTACCTGCGGAGGCTAGAACCTGGGCAACTTCAAGGTTTGGCAAGCAGCCCCTGAGACACTAGAATCCAAGCTTCCAAAGGGAAAAGGCTGCTCTTGTCCGCAGAGCCACCTACACTTCTTCGCACCCAACCTAAGGACCTGCAGGATGGGAGCTGCGAAGGGAAACAAACGGGACACACTGGGCAACTGAGAAGCTCCCCTCGACACTTGCAAGCAGCCTGTTTCTCTGGGGAACATACTCGTTTCCTCCCCGGGCGTGCCTGCAGTGAGTTAAAGCTGGGCCTTCCTAGGGTATCGCAAACACCTCCGGGGCTACAACAATCCAGGTTTCCAAAGGGGAAAAGACTGCTTTTCGAAGCAGGGCCACCTATCCTAGTTCACAGCAAACATGAGTCCCTGCAGTAGTGGAGCTGCCGAGGGAGAGCATGGCGAAAATCTGAGAACTTCGATAAGTACCTTTTACTGTGTAGGCTTCGAAGTGTGGCAAGATCCCTGAAGGAGGGCTGCCCTGAGCGAGGCCTAGTTGGCTCTACCTCTTCCGGGGCCTAGCAGGGTAAAGGAGGAATTGTGCTCTTTGCTCAGCTTGGACCTCACATCGACGTCCTGCTTAAGCAAATAGCCACTCGGTGTGAGCTCCTGGATGGAAGGCTGAGCAGAGAGTTTTTCTGAGTGCAGGTAGGGCCCTTGTCCTCACTGAGTCCACGTTACCCAGCACATGAGACCGTCTCTGACTGTCTTCGTGAGTTGGGACAAGCTGCGGCAACCTAGGTTTCCAAAGGAAGAGAGAGAGCAGTGTGCCCCCTTGGGCTGTGCACGAAGAAGTGTTCCGAAGAACCTACACGGCTGCTTTTTGCTCAGCAGGCAGAGAGGAGACGTGGGGGGAATCCGAGTGGTAGCATGGAAAACGGTGCGATGGCCAGAGTGCTTGGAGTCCTGAAAGCTATCCTCGCGTTCCATTGAAGCACAACAACGGTGGAGACCTCATGGAAACCGAGGCACGCAGAGCTTGCCCGGTGGAAACTTAGGCACTACCCTGAGGCTCAGGGTGGCCTTGCGCTTTCCCAGGATGAAAGAGTACTGCGGGCTTAACTCTCTTCCAGCGTGGCAGGAACACCGTTTCTCGGGGGAAAGTGCTCGTTTACTACGCAAGTGTACCTGCGGAGGCTAGAAGCTGGGCAACATCAAGGTTTGGCAAGCAGCCCCTGAGACACTAGAATCCAAACTTCCAAAGGGAAAAGGCTGCTTTTTCCGCAAAGCCCCCTACCCTTATTAGAACCCAGCAAAAGTACCTGAGGATGGGAGCTGCGAAGGGAAACAAACGGGACACACTGGGCACCTGAGAAGCTCCCCTCGACACTTGCAAGCAGCCTGTTCTTCTGGGGGAACATACTCGTTTCCTCCCCGGGCGTGCCTGCAGTGAGTAAAAGCTGGGCCTTCCTAGGGTTTCGCAAACACCTCAGAGGCTATAAGAATCCAGGTTTCCAAAGGGGAAATGACTGCTTTTCGAAGCAGGGCCACCTATCCTAGTTCATAGCAAACATGAGTCCCTGCAGTAGTGGAGCTGCCGAGGGAGAGCATGGCGAAACCCTGAGAACTTCGCTAAGTACCTTTTACTGTGACGGCTTCGTAGTGTGGCAAGATTCCTGAAGGAGGGCTGGCCTGAGCGAGGCCTAGTTGGCTCTACCCCTTCCGGGACCTAGCAGGGTAAAGGAGGAATTGTGCTCTTTGCTCAGCTTGGACCTCAAATCGAGGTCCTACTAAACCAACGCGCCAGTCGGTGTGAACTCCTGGATGGAAGGCTGAGCAGAGTGTTTTTCTGAGTGCAGGTAGGGCCCTTGTCCTCACTGAGACCACGTTACCCAGCACATGAGACCGACTCTGACTGTCTTCGTGAGCTGGGACAAGCTGCGGCAACCTAGGTTTCCAAAGGAAGAGAGAGAGCAGTGTGCCGCCTTGGGCTTTGCATGCAAGAAGTGTTTCGAAGGGCCTACACTGCTGCTTGTTGCTCAGCAGGCAGAGAGGAGACGTGGGGGGGATCCGTGTGGTAGCATGGGAAAGGGTGCGGAGGACAGTGTGCTTGGAGTCCTGAAAGCTATCCTCGAGTTCCATTGAAGCACAACAACGGTGGAGACCTCATGGAAAACAGGGGACGCAGAGCTTGCCTGGTGGAAACTTAGGCGCTACCCTGAGGCTCAGGGTGGCCTTGCACTTTCCCAGGAGGAACGAGGTCTGCGGGCTTAACTCTCCTCCAGCGTGGCAGGAACCCGGTTTCTCGGGGGAAAGGGCTCGTTTGCTACGCAGGCGTACCTGCGGAGGCTAGAACCTGGGCAACTTCAAGGTTTGGCAAGCAGCCCCTGAGACACTAGAATCCAAGCTTCCAAAGGGAAAAGGCTGCTCTTGTCCGCAGAGCCACCTACACTTCTTCGCACCCAACCTAAGGACCTGCAGGATGGGAGCTGCGAAGGGAAACAAACGGGACACACTGGGCAACTGAGAAGCTCCCCTCGACACTTGCAAGCAGCCTGTTTCTCTGGGGAACATACTCGTTTCCTCCCCGGGCGTGCCTGCAGTGAGTTAAAGCTGGGCCTTCCTAGGGAATCGCAAACACCTCCGGGACTACAACAATCCAGGTTTCCAAAGGGGAAAAGACTGCTTTTCGAAGCAGGGCCACCTATCCTAGTTCACAGCAAACATGAGTCCCTGCAGTAGTGGAGCTGCCGAGGGAGAGCATGGCGAAAATCTGAGAACTTCGATAAGTACCTTTTACTGTGTAGGCTTCGAAGTGTGGCAAGATCCCTGAAGGAGGGCTGCCCTGAGCGAGGCCTATTTGGCTCTACCTCTTCCGGGGCCTAGCACGGTAAAGGAGGAATTGTGCTCTTTGCTCAGCTTGGACCTCACATCGACGTCCTGCTTAAGCAAAGAGCCACTCGGTGTGAGCTCCTGGATGGAAGGCTGAGCAGAGAGTTTTTCTGAGTGCAGGTAGGGCCCTTGTCCTCACTGAGTCCACGTTACCCAGCACATGAGACCGGCTCTGACTGTCTTCGTGAGTTGGGACAAGCTGCGGCAACCTAGGTTTCCAAAGGAAGAGAGAGAGCAGTGTGCCGCCTTGGGCTGTGCATGAAGAAGTGTTCCGAAGAACCTACACGGCTGCTTTTTGCTCAGCAGGCAGAGAGGAGACGTGGGGGGAATCCGTGTGGTAGCATGGGAAACGGTGCGATGGCCAGAGTGCTTGGAGTCCTGAAAGCTATCCTCGCGTTCCATTGAAGCACAACAACGGTGGAGACCTCATGGAAACCGAGGCACGCAGAGCTTGCCCGGTGGAAACTTAGGCACTACCCTGAGGCTCAGGGTGGCCTTGCGCTTTCCCAGGATGAAAGAGTACTGCGGGCTTAACTCTCTTCCAGCGTGGCAGGAACACCGTTTCTCGGGGGAAAGTGCTCGTTTACTACGCAAGTGTACCTGCGGAGGCTAGAACCTGGGCAACATCAAGGTTTGGCAAGCAGCCCCTGAGACACTAGAATCCAAACTTCCAAAGGGAAAAGGCTGCTTTTTCCGCAAAGCCCCCTACCCTTATTAGAACCCAGCAAATGTACCTGAGGATGGGAGCTGCGAAGGGAAACAAACGGGACACACTGGGCAACTGAGAAGCTCCCCTCGACACTTGCAAGCAGCCTGTTCTTCTGGGGGAACATACTCGTTTCCTCCCCGGGCGTGCCTGCAGTGAGTAAAAGCTGGGCCTTCCTAGGGTTTCGCAAACACCTCCGAGGCTACAAGAATCCAGGTTTCCAAAGGGGAAAAGACTGCTTTTCGAAGCAGGGCCACCTATCCTAGTTCATAGCAAACATGAGTCCCTGCAGTAGTGGAGCTGCCGAGGGAGAGCATGGCGAAACCCTGGGAACTTCGCTAAGTACCTTTTACTGTGACGGCTTCGTAGTGTGGCAAGATTCCTGAAGGAGGGCTGGCCTGAGCGAGGCCTAGTTGGCTCTACCCCTTCCGGGACCTAGCAGGGTAAAGGAGGAATTGTGCTCTTTGCTCAGCTTGGACCTCAAATCGAGGTCCTACTAAACCAACGCGCCAGTCGGTGTGAACTCCTGGATGGAAGGCTGAGCAGAGTGTTTTTCTGAGTGCAGGTAGGGCCCTTGTCCTCACTGAGACCACGTTACCCAGCACATGAGACCGACTCTGACTGTCTTCGTGAGCTGGGACAAGCTGCGGCAACCTAGGTTTCCAAAGGAAGAGAGAGAGCAGTGTGCCGCCTTGGGCTTTGCATGCAAGAAGTGTTTCGAAGGGCCTACACTGCTGCTTGTTGCTCAGCAGGCAGAAAGGAGACGTGGGGGGATCCGTGTGGTAGCATGGGAAACGGTGCGGAGGACAGTGTGCTTGGAGTCCTGAAAGGTATCCTCGAGTTCCATTGAAGCACAACAACGGTGGAGACCTCATGGAAAACAGGAGACGCAGAGCTTGCCTGGTGGAAACTTAGGCGCTACCCTGAGGCTCAGGGTGGCCTTGCACTTTCCCAGGAGGAACGAGGTCTGCGGGCTTAACTCTCCTCCAGCGTGGCAGGAACCCGGTTTCTCGGGGGAAAGTGCTCGTTTGCTACGCAGGCGTACCTGCGGAGGCTAGAACCTGGGCAACTTCAAGGTTTGGCAAGCAGCCCCTGAGACACTAGAATCCAAGCTTCCAAAGGGAAAAGGCTGCTCTTGTCCGCAGAGCCACCTACACTTCTTCGCACCCAACCTAAGGACCTGCAGGATGGGACATGCCAAGGGAAACAAACGGAACACACTGGGCAACTGAGAAGCTCCCCTCGACACTTGCAAGCAGCCTGTTTCTCTGGGGAACATACTCGTTTCCTCCCCGGGCGTGCCTGCAGTGAGTTAAAGCTGGGCCTTCCTAGGGTATCGCAAACACCTCCGGGGCTACAACAATCCAGGTTTCCAAAGGGGAAAAGACTGCTTTTCGAAGCAGGGCCACCTATCCTAGTTCACAGCAAACATGAGTCCCTGCAGTAGTGGAGCTGCCGAGGGAGAGCATGGCGAAAATCTGAGAACTTCGATAAGTACCTTTTACTGTGTAGGCTTCGAAGTGTGGCAAGATCCCTGAAGGAGGGCTGCCCTGAGCGAGGCCTATTTGGCTCTACCTCTTCCGGGGCCTAGCACGGTAAAGGAGGAACTGTGCTCTTTGCTCAGCTTGGACCTCACATCGACGTCCTGCTTAAGCAAAGAGCCACTCGGTGTGAGCTCCTGGATGGAAGGCTGAGCAGAGAGTTTTTCTGAGTGCAGGTAGGGCCCTTGTCCTCACTGAGTCCACGTTACCCAGCACATGAGACCGGCTCTGACTGTCTTCGTGAGTTGGGACAAGCTGCGGCAACCTAGGTTTCCAAAGGAAGAGAGAGAGCAGTGTGCCGCCTTGGGCTGTGCATGAAGAAGTGTTCCGAAGAACCTACACGGCTGCTTTTTGCTCAGCAGGCAGAGAGGAGACGTGGGGGGAATCCGTGTGGTAGCATGGGAAACGGTGCGATGGCCAGAGTGCTTGGAGTCCTGAAAGCTATCCTCGCGTTCCATTGAAGCACAACAACGGTGGAGACCTCATGGAAACCGAGGCACGCAGAGCTTGCCCGGTGGAAACTTAGGCACTACCCTGAGGCTCAGGGTGGCCTTGCGCTTTCCCAGGATGAAAGAGTACTGCGGGCTTAACTCTCTTCCAGCGTGGCAGGAACACCGTTTCTCGGGGGAAAGTGCTCGTTTACTACGCAAGTGTACCTGCGGAGGCTAGAACCTGGGCAACATCAAGGTTTGGCAAGCAGCCCCTGAGACACTAGAATCCAAACTTCCAAAGGGAAAAGGCTGCTTTTTCCGCAAAGCCCCCTACCCTTATTAGAACCCAGCAAAAGTACCTGAGGATGGGAGCTGCGAAGGGAAACAAACGGGACACACTGGGCACCTGAGAAGCTCCCCTCGACACTTGCAAGCAGCCTGTTTCTCTGGGGGAACATACTCGTTTCCTCCCCGGGCGTGCCTGCAGTGAGTAAAAGCTGGGCCTTCCTAGGGTTTCGCAAACAGCTCCGAGGCTACAAGAATCCAGGTTTCCAAAGGGGAAAAGACTGCTTTTCGAAGCAGGGCCACCTATCCTAGTTCACAGCAAACATGAGTCCCTGCAGTAGTGGAGCTGCCGAGGGAGAGCATGGCGAAACCCTGAGAACTTCGCTAAGTACCTTTTACTCTGTAGGCTTCGAAGTGTGGCAAGATCCCTGAAGGAGGGCTGGCCTGAGCGAGGCCTAGTTGGCTCTAAATCTTCCGGGGCCTAGCAGGGTAAAGGAGGAATTGTGCTTTGCTTAGCTTGGACCTCACATCGACGTCCTGCTAAACCAACGCGCCAGTTGGTGTGAGCTCCTGGATGGAAGGTTGAGCAGAGTGTTTTTCTGAGTGCAGGTAAGGCCCTTGTCCTCACTGAGTCCACGTTACCCAGCACATGAGACCGGCTCTGACTGTCTTCGTGAGCTGGGACAAGCTGCAGCAACCTAGGTTTCCAAAGGAAGAGAGAGAGCAGTGTGCCGCCTTGGGCTGTGCATGAAGAAGTGTTCCGAAGAACCTACACTGCTGCTTGTTGCTCAGCAGGCAGAGAGGTGACGTGGGGGGAATCCGTGTGGTAGCATGGGAAACGGTGCGATGGCCAGAGTGCTTGGAGTCCTGAAAGCTATCCTCGCGTTCCATTGAAGCACAACAACGGTGGAGACCTCATGGAAACCGAGGCACGCAGAGCTTTCCCGGTGGAAACTTAGGCGCTACCCTGAGGCTCAGGGTGGCCTTGCGCTTTCCCAGGATGAAAGAGTACTGCGGGCTTAACTCTCTTCCAGCGTGGCAGGAACACGGTTTCTCGGGGGAAAGTGCTCGTTTACTACGCAAGTGTACCTGCGGAGGCTAGAAGCTGGGCAACATCAAGGTTTGGCAAGCAGCCCCTGAGACACTAGAAACCAAACTTCCAAAGGGAAAAGGCTGCTTTTTCCGAAAGCACCCTACCCTTATTAAAACCCAGCAAAAGTACCTGAGGATGGGAGCTGCGAAGGGAAACAAACCGGACACACTGGGCACCTGAGAAGCTCCCCTCGACACTTGCAAGCAGCCTGTTTCTCTGGGGGAACATACTCGTTTCTTCCCCGGGCGTGCCTGCAGTAAGTCAAAGCTGGGCCTTCCTAGGGTTTCGCAAACAGCTCCGAGGCTACAAGAATCCAGTTTTCCAGAGGGGAAAAGACTGCTTTTCGAAGCAGGGCCACCTATCCTAGTTCATAGCAAACATGAGTCCCTGCAGTAGTGGAGCTGCCGAGGGAGAGCATGGCGAAACCCTGGGAACTTCGCTAAGTACCTTTTACTGTGACGGCTTCGTAGTGTGGCAACATTCCTGAAGGAGGGCTGGCCTGAGCGAGGCCTATTTGGCTCTACCCCTTCCGGGACCTAGCAGGGTAAAGGAGGAATTGTGCTCTTTGCTCAGCTTGGACCTCAAATCGAGGTCCTACTAAACCAACGCGCCAGTCGGTGTGAACTCCTGGATGGAAGGCTGAGCAGAGTGTTTTTCTGAGTGCAGGTAGGGCCCTTGTCCTCACTGAGACCACGTTACCCAGCACATGAGACCGACTCTGACTGTCTTCGTGAGCTGGGACAAGCTGCGGCAACCTAGGTTTCCAAAGGAAGAGAGAGAGCAGTGTGCCGCCTTGGGCTTTGCATGCAAGAAGTGTTTCGAAGGGCCTACACTGCTGCTTGTTGCTCAGCAGGCAGAGAGGAGACGTGGGGGGGATCCGTGTGGTAGCATGGGAAACGGTGCGGAGGACAGTGTGCTTGGAGTCCTGAAAGCTATCCTCGAGTTCCATTGAAGCACAACAACGGTGGAGACCTCATGGAAAACAGGGGACGCAGAGCTTGCCTGGTGGAAACTTAGGCGCTACCCTGAGGCTCAGGGTGGCCTTGCACTTTCCCAGGAGGAACGAGGTCTGCGGGCTTAACCCTCCTCCAGCGTGGCAGGAACCCGGTTTCTCGGGGGAAAGTGCTCGTTTGCTACGCAAGCGTACCTGCGGAGGCTAGAACCTGGGCAACTTCAAGGTTTGGCAAGCAGCCCCTGAGACACTAGAATCCAAGCTTCCAAAGGGAAAAGGCTGCTCTTGTCCGCAGAGCCACCTACACTTCTTCGCACCCAACCTAAGGACCTGCAGGATGGGAGCTGCCAAGGGAAACAAACAGGACACACTGGGCACCTGAAAAGCTCCCCTCGACACTTGCAAGCAGCCTGTTTCTCTGGGGGAACATACTCGTTTCCTCCCCGGGCGTGCCTGCAGTCAGTATAAGCTGGGCCTTCTTAGGGTTTCACGAACAGCTCCGAGGCTACAACAATCCTGAATTCCAAAGGGGAAAAGACTGCTTTTCGAAGCAGGGCCACCTATCCTAGTTCACAGCAAACATGAGTCCCTGCAGTAGTGGAGCTGCCGAGGGAGAGCAAGGCGAAAATCTGAGAACTTCGATAAGTACCTTTTACTGTGTAGGCTTCGAAGTGTGGCAATATCCCTGAAGGAGGGCTGGCCTGAGCGAGGCCTATTTGGCTCTACCTCTTCCGGGGCCTAGCAGGGTAAAGGAGGAATTGTGCTCTTTGCTCAGCTTGGACCTCACATCGACGTCCTGCTTAAGCAAAGAGCCACTCGGTGTGAGCTCCTGGATGGAAGGCTGAGCAGAGAGTTTTTCTGAGTGCAGGTAGGGCCCTTGTCCTCACTGAGTCCACGTTACCCAGCACATGAGACCGGCTCTGACTGTCTTCGTGAGCTGGGACAAGCTGCAGCAACCTAGGTTTCCAAAGGAAGAGAGAGAGCAGTGTGCCCCCCTTGGGCTGTGCATGAAGAAGTGTTCCGAAGAACCTACACTGCTGCTTGTTGCTCAGCAGGCAGAGAGGTGACGTGGGGGGGATCCGTGTGGTAGCATGGGAAACGGTGCGATGGCCAGAGTGCTTGGAGTCCTGAAAGCTATCCTCGCGTTCCATTGAAGCACAACAACGGTGGAGACCTCATGGAAACCGAGGCACGCAGAGCTTGCCCGGTGGAAACTTAGGCACTACCCTGAGGCTCAGGGTGGCCTTGCGCTTTCCCAGGATGAAAGAGTACTGCGGGCTTAACTCTCTTCCAGCGTGGCAGGAACACCGTTTCTCGGGGGAAAGTGCTCGTTTACTACGCAAGTGTACCTGCGGAGGCTAGAACCTGGGCAACATCAAGGTTTGGCAAGCAGCCCCTGAGACACTAGAATCCAAACTTCCAAAGGGAAAAGGCTGCTTTTTCCGCAAAGCCCCCTACCCTTATTAGAACCCAGCAAAAGTACCTGAGGATGGGAGCTGTGAAGGGAAACAAACGGGACACACTGGGCACCTGAGAAGCTCCCCTCGACACTTGCAAGCAGCCTGTTTCTCTGGGGGAACATACTCGTTTCCTCCCCGGGCATGCCTGCAGTGAGTAAAAGCTGGGCCTTCCTAGGGTTTCGCAAACAGCTCCGAGGCTACAAGAATCCAGGTTTCCAAAGGGGAAAAGACTGCTTTCCGAAGCAGGGCCACCTATCCTAGTTCACAGCAAACATGAGTCCCTGCAGTAGTGGAGCTGCCGAGGGAGAGCATGGCGAAACCCTGAGAACTTCGCTAAGTACCTTTTACTCTGTAGGCTTCGAAGTGTGGCAAGATCCCTGAAGGAGGGCTGGCCTGAGCGAGGCCTAGTTGGCTCTAAATCTTCCGGGGCCTAGCAGGGTAAAGGAGGAATTGTGCTTTTTGCTTAGCTTGGACCTCACATCGACGTCCTGCTAAACCAACGCGCCAGTTGGTGTGAGCTCCTGGATGGAAGGTTGATCAGAGTGTTTTTCTGAGTGCAGGTAAGGCCCTTGTCCTCACTGAGTCCACGTTACCCAGCACATGAGACCGGCTCTGACTGTCTTCGTGAGCTGGGACAAGCTGCAGCAACCTAGGTTTCCAAAGGAAGAGAGAGAGCAGTGTGCCGCCTTGTGCTGTGCATGAAGAAGTGTTCCGAAGAACCTACACTGCTGCTTGTTGCTCAGCAGGCAGAGAGGAGACGTGGGGGGAATCCGTGTGGTAGCATGGGAAACGGTGCGATGGCCAGAGTGCTTGGAGTCCTGAAAGCTATCCTCGCGTTCCATTGAAGCACAACAACGGTGGAGACCTCATGGAAACCGAGGCACGCAGAGCTTTCCCGGTGGAAACTTAGGCGCTACCCTGAGGCTCAGGGTGGCCTTGCGCTTTCCCAGGATGAAAGAGTACTGCGGGCTTAACTCTCTTCCAGCGTGGCAGGAACACGGTTTCTCGGGGGAAAGTGCTCGTTTACTACGCAAGTGTACCTGCGGAGGCTAGAAGCTGGGCAACATCAAGGTTTGGCAAGCAGCCCCTGAGACACTAGAAACCAAACTTCCAAAGGGAAAAGGCTGCTTTTTCCGAAAGCCCCCTACCCTTATTAAAACCCAGCAAAAGTACCTGAGGATGGGAGCTGCGAAGGGAAACAAACGGGACACACTGGGCACCTGAGAAGCTCCCCTCGACACTTGCAAGCAGCCTGTTTCTCTGGGGGAACATACTCGTTTCTTCCCCGGGCGTGCCTGCAGTAAGTCAAAGCTGGGCCTTCCTAGGGTTTCGCAAACAGCTCCGAGGCTACAAGAATCCAGTTTTCCAGAGGGGAAAAGACTGCTTTTCGAAGCAGGGCCACCTATCCTAGTTCATAGCAAACATGAGTCCCTGCAGTAGTGGAGCTGCCGAGGGAGAGCATGGCGAAACCCTGGGAACTTCGCTAAGTACCTTTTACTGTGTCGGCTTCGTAGTGTGGCAACATTCCTGAAGGAGGGCTGGCCTGAGCGAGGCCTAGTTGGCTCTACCCCTTCCGGGACCTAGCAGGGTAAAGGAGGAATTGTGCTCTTTGCTCAGCTTGGACCTCAAATCGAGGTCCTACTAAACCAACGCGCCAGTCGGTGTGAACTCCTGGATGGAAGGCTGAGCAGAGTGTTTTTCTGAGTGCAGGTAGGGCCCTTGTCCTCACTGAGACCACGTTACCCAGCACATGAGACCGACTCTGACTGTCTTCGTGAGCTGGGACAAGCTGCGGCAACCTAGGTTTCCAAAGGAAGAGAGAGAGCAGTGTGCCGCCTTGGGCTTTGCATGCAAGAAGTGTTTCGAAGGGCCTACACTGCTGCTTGTTGCTCAGCAGGCAGAGAGGAGACGTGGGGGGGATCCGTGTGGTAGCATGGGAAACGGTGCGGAGGACAGTGTGCTTGGAGTCCTGAAAGCTATCCTCGAGTTCCATTGAAGCACAACAACGGTGGAGACCTCATGGAAAACAGGGGACGCAGAGCTTGCCTGGTGGAAACTTAGGCGCTACCCTGAGGCTCAGGGTGGCCTTGCACTTTCCCAGGAGGAACGAGGTCTGCGGGCTTAACTCTCCTCCAGCGTGGCAGGAACCCGGTTTCTCGGGGGAAAGTGCTCGTTTGCTACGCAAGCGTACCTGCGGAGGCTAGAACCTGGGCAACTTCAAGGTTTGGCAAGCAGCCCCTGAGACACTAGAATCCAAGCTTCCAAAGGGAAAAGGCTGCTCTTGTCCGCAGAGCCACCTACACTTCTTCGCACCCAACCTAAGGACCTGCAGGATGGGAGCTGCCAAGGGAAACAAACAGGACACACTGGGCACCTGAAAAGCTCCCCTCGACACTTGCAAGCAGCCTGTTTCTCTGGGGGAACATACTCGTTTCCTCCCCGGGCGTGCTTGCAGTTAGTATAAGCTGGGCCTTCTTAGGGTTTCACAAACAGCTCCGAGGCTACAACAATCCTGAATTCCAAAGGGGAAAAGACTGCTTTTCGAAGCAGGGCCACCTATCCTAGTTCACAGCAAACATGAGTCCCTGCAGTAGTGGAGCTGCCGAGGGAGAGCATGGCGAAAATCTGAGAACTTCGATAAGTACCTTTTACTGTGTAGGCTTTGAAGTGTGGCAAGATCCCTGAAGGAGGGCTGGCCTGAGCGAGGCCTATTTGGCTCTACCTCTTCCGGGGCCTAGCAGGGTAAAGGAGGAATTGTGCTCTTTGCTCAGCTTGGACCTCACATCGACGTCCTGCTTAAGCAAAGAGCCACTCGGTGTGAGCTCCTGGATGGAAGGCTGAGCAGAGAGTTTTTCTGAGTGCAGGTAGGGCCCTTGTCCTCACTGAGTCCACGTTACCCAGCACATGAGACCGGCTCTGACTGTCTTCGTGAGTTGGGACAAGCTGCGGCAACCTAGGTTTCCAAAGGAAGAGAGAGAGCAGTGTGCCCCCTTGGGCTGTGCATGAAGAAGTGTTCCGAAGAACCTACACGGCTGCTTTTTGCTCAGCAGGCAGAGAGGAGACGTGGGGGGAATCCGTGTGGTAGCATGGGAAACGGTGCGATGGCCAGAGTGCTTGGAGTCCTGAAAGCTATCCTCGCGTTCCATTGAAGCACAACAACGGTGGAGACCTCATGGAAACCGAGGCACGCAGAGCTTGCCCGGTGGAAACTTAGGCACTACCCTGAGGCTCAGGGTGGCCTTGCGCTTTCCCAGGATGAAAGAGTACTGCGGGCTTAACTCTCTTCCAGCGTGGCAGGAACACCGTTTCTCGGGGGAAAGTGCTCGTTTACTACGCAAGTGTACCTGCGGAGGCTAGAACCTGGGCAACATCAAGGTTTGGCAAGCAGCCCCTGAGACACTAGAATCCAAACTTCCAAAGGGAAAAGGCTGCTTTTTCCGCAAAGCCCCCTACCCTTATTAGAACCCAGCAAAAGTACCTGAGGATGGGAGCTGCGAAGGGAAACAAACGGGACACACTGGGCACTTGAGAAGCTCCCCTCGACACTTGCAAGCAGCCTGTTCTTCTGGGGGAACATACTCGTTTCCTCCCCGGGTGTGCCTGCAGTGAGTAAAAGCTGGGCCTTCCTAGGGTTTCGCAAACAGCTCCGAGGCTACAAGAATCCAGGTTTCCAAAGGGGAAAAGACTGCTTTTCGAAGCAGGGCCACCTATCCTAGTTCATAGCAAACATGAGTCCCTGCAGTAGTGGAGCTGCCGAGGGAGAGCATGGCGAAACCCTGGGAACTTCGCTAAGTACCTTTTACTGTGACGGCTTCGTAGTGTGGCAAGATTCCTGAAGGAGGGCTGGCCTGAGCGAGGCCTAGTTGGCTCTACCCCTTCCGGGACCTAGCAGGGTAAAGGAGGAATTGTGCTCTTTGCTCAGCTTGGACCTCAAATCGAGGTCCTACTAAACCAACGCGCCAGTCGGTGTGAACTCCTGGATGGAAGGCTGAGCAGAGTGTTTTTCTGAGTGCAGGTAGGGCCCTTGTCCTCACTGAGACCACGTTACCCAGCACATGAGACCGACTCTGACTGTCTTCGTGAGCTGGGACAAGCTGCGGCAACCTAGGTTTCCAAAGGAAGAGAGAGAGCAGTGTGCCGCCTTGGGCTTTGCATGCAAGAAGTGTTTCGAAGGGCCTACACTGCTGCTTGTTGCTCAGCAGGCAGAGAGGAGACGTGGGGGGGATCCGTGTGGTAGCATGGGAAACGGTGCGGAGGACAGTGTGCTTGGAGTCCTGAAAGCTATCCTCGAGTTCCATTGAAGCACAACAACGGTGGAGACCTCATGGAAAACAGGGGACGCAGAGCTTGCCTGGTGGAAACTTAGGCGCTACCCTGAGGCTCAGGGTGGCCTTGCACTTTCCCAGGAGGAACGAGGTCTGCGGGCTTAACTCTCCTCCAGCGTGGCAGGAACCCGGTTTCTCGGGGGAAAGTGCTCGTTTGCTACGCAAGCGTACCTGCGGAGGCTAGAACCTGGGCAACTTCAAGGTTTGGCAAGCAGCCCCTGAGACACTAGAATCCAAGCTTCCAAAGGGAAAAGGCTGCTCTTGTCCGCAGAGCCACCTACACTTCTTCGCACCCAACCTAAGGACCTGCAGGATGGGAGCTGCCAAGGGAAACAAACAGGACACACTGGGCACCTGAGAAGCTCCCCTCGACACTTGCAAGCAGCCTGTTTCTCTGGGGGAACATACTCGTTTCCTCCCCGGGCGTGCCTGCAGTGAGTAAAAGCTGGGCCTTCCTAGGGAATCGCAAACACCTCCGGGGCTACAACAATCCAGGTTTCCAAAGGGGAAAAGACTGCTTTTCGAAGCAGGGCCACCTATCCTAGTTCACAGCAAACATGAGTCCCTGCAGTAGTGGAGCTGCCGAGGGAGAGCAAGGCGAAAATCTGAGAACTTCGATAAGTACCTTTTACTGGGTAGGCTTCGAAGTGTGGCAATATCCCTGAAGGAGGGCTGGCCTGAGCGAGGCCTATTTGGCTCTACCTCTTCCGGGGCCTAGCAGGGTAAAGGAGGAATTGTGCTCTTTGCTCAGCTTGGACCTCACATCGACGTCCTGCTTAAGCAAAGAGCCACTCGGTGTGAGCTCCTGGATGGAAGGCTGAGCAGAGAGTTTTTCTGAGTGCAGGTAGGGCCCTTGTCCTCACTGAGTCCACGTTACCCAGCACATGAGACCGTCTCTGACTGTCTTCGTGAGTTGGGACAAGCTGCGGCAACCTAGGTTTCCAAAGGAAGAGAGAGAGCAGTGTGCCCCCTTGGGCTGTGCATGAAGAAGTGTTCCGAAGAACCTACACGGCTGCTTTTTGCTCAGCAGGCAGAGAGGAGACGTGGGGGGAATCCGTGTGGTAGCATGGGAAACGGTGCGATGGCCAGAGTGCTTGGAGTCCTGAAAGCTATCCTCGCGTTCCATTGAAGCACAACAACGGTGGAGACCTCATGGAAACCGAGGCACGCAGAGCTTGCCCGGTGGAAACTTAGGCACTACCCTGAGGCTCAGGGTGGCCTTGCGCTTTCCCAGGATGAAAGAGTACTGCGGGCTTAACTCTCTTCCAGCGTGGCAGGAACACCGTTTCTCGGGGGAAAGTGCTCGTTTACTACGCAAGTGTACCTGCGGAGGCTAGAACCTGGGCAACATCAAGGTTTGGCAAGCAGCCCCTGAGACACTAGAATCCAAACTTCCAAAGGGAAAAGGCTGCTTTTTCCGCAAAGCCCCCTACCCTTATTGGAACCCAGCAAAAGTACCTGAGGATGGGAGCTGCGAAGGGAAACAAACGGGACACACTGGGCACTTGAGAAGCTCCCCTCGACACTTGCAAGCAGCCTGTTCTTCTGGGGGAACATACTCGT
Organism: Balaenoptera borealis; assembly: GCF_965194805.1. Lineage (NCBI taxonomy): Eukaryota > Metazoa > Chordata > Mammalia > Artiodactyla > Balaenopteridae > Balaenoptera > Balaenoptera borealis. Next base: position 132,989,429 of record NC_138863.1, read on the forward strand.
TTCCTCCCCGGGTGTGCCTGCAGTGAGTAAAAGCTGGGCCTTCCTAGGGTTTCGCAAACAGCTCCGAGGCTACAAGAATCCAGGTTTCCAAAGGGGAAAAGACTGCTTTCCGAAGCAGGGCCACCTATCCTAGTTCACAGCAAACATGAGTCCCTGCAGTAGTGGAGCTGCCGAGGGAGAGCATGGCGAAACCCTGAGAACTTCGCTAAGTACCTTTTACTCTGTAGGCTTCGAAGTGTGGCAAGATCCCTGAAGGAGGGCTGGCCTGAGCGAGGCCTAGTTGGCTCTAAATCTTCCGGGGCCTAGCAGGGTAAAGGAGGAATTGTGCTTTTTGCTTAGCTTGGACCTCACATCGACGTCCTGCTAAACCAACGCGCCAGTTGGTGTGAGCTCCTGGATGGAAGGTTGAGCAGAGTGTTTTTCTGAGTGCAGGTAAGGCCCTTGTCCTCACTGAGTCCACGTTACCCAGCACATGAGACCGGCTCTGACTGTCTTCGTGAGCTGGGACAAGCTGCAGCAACCTAGGTTTCCAAAGGAAGAGAGAGAGCAGTGTGCCGCCTTGGGCTGTGCATGAAGAAGTGTTCCGAAGAACCTACACTGCTGCTTGTTGCTCAGCAGGCAGAGAGGAGACGTGGGGGGAATCCGTGTGGTAGCATGGGAAACGGTGCGATGGCCAGAGTGCTTGGAGTCCTGAAAGCTATCCTCGCGTTCCATTGAAGCACAACAACGGTGGAGACCTCATGGAAACCGAGGCACGCAGAGCTTTCCCGGTGGAAACTTAGGCGCTACCCTGAGGCTCAGGGTGGCCTTGCGCTTTCCCAGTATGAAAGAGTACTGCGGGCTTAACTCTCTTCCAGCGTGGCAGGAACACCGTTTCTCGGGGGAAAGTGCTCGTTTACTACGCAAGTGTACCTGCGGAGGCTAGAAGGTGGGCAACATCAAGGTTTGGCAAGCAGCCCCTGAGACACTAGAAACCAAACTTCCAAAGGGAAAAGGCTGCTTTTTCCGAAAGCCCCCTACCCTTATTAAAACCCAGCAAAAGTACCTGAGGATGGGAGCTGCGAAGGGAAACAAACGGGACACACTGGGCACCTGAGAAGCTCCCCTCGACACTTGCAAGCAGCCTGTTTCTCTGGGGGAACATACTCGTTTCTTCCCCGGGCGTGCCTGCAGTAAGTCAAAGCTGGGCCTTCCTAGGGTTTCGCAAACAGGTCCGAGGCTACAAGAATCCAGTTTTCCAGAGGGGAAAAGACTGCTTTTCGAAGCAGGGCCACCTATCCTAGTTCATAGCAAACATGAGTCCCTGCAGTAGTGGAGCTGCCGAGGGAGAGCATGGCGAAACCCTGGGAACTTCGCTAAGTACCTTTTACTGTGACGGCTTCGTAGTGTGGCAACATTCCTGAAGGAGGGCTGGCCTGAGCGAGGCCTAGTTGGCTCTACCCCTTCCGGGACCTAGCAGGGTAAAGGAGGAATTGTGCTCTTTGCTCAGCTTGGACCTCAAATCGAGGTCCTACTAAACCAACGCGCCAGTCGGTGTGAACTCCTGGATGGAAGGCTGAGCAGAGTGTTTTTCTGAGTGCAGGTAGGGCCCTTGTCCTCACTGAGACCACGTTACCCAGCACATGAGACCGACTCTGACTGTCTTCGTGAGCTGGGACAAGCTGCGGCAACCTAGGTTTCCAAAGGAAGAGAGAGAGCAGTGTGCCGCCTTGGGCTTTGCATGCAAGAAGTGTTTCGAAGGGCCTACACTGCTGCTTGTTGCTCAGCAGGCAGAGAGGAGACGTGGGGGGGGATCCGTGTGGTAGCATGGGAAACGGTGCGGAGGACAGTGTGCTTGGAGTCCTGAAAGCTATCCTCGAGTTCCATTGAAGCACAACAACGGTGGAGACCTCATGGAAAACAGGGGACGCAGAGCTTGCCTGGTGGAAACTTAGGCGCTACCCTGAGGCTCAGGGTGGCCTTGCACTTTCCCAGGAGGAACGAGGTCTGCGGGCTTAACTCTCCTCCAGCGTGGCAGGAACCCGGTTTCTCGGGGGAAAGTGCTCGTTTGCTACGCAAGCGTACCTGCGGAGGCTAGAACCTGGGCAACTTCAAGGTTTGGCAAGCAGCCCCTGAGACACTAGAATCCAAGCTTCCAAAGGGAAAAGGCTGCTCTTGTCCGCAGAGCCACCTACACTTCTTCGCACCCAACCTAAGGACCTGCAGGATGGGAGCTGCCAAGGGAAACAAACAGGACACACTGGGCACCTGAAAAGCTCCCCTCGACACTTGCAAGCAGCCTGTTTCTCTGGGGGAACATACTCGTTTCCTCCCCGGGCGTGCTTGCAGTTAGTATAAGCTGGGCCTTCTTAGGGTTTCACAAACAGCTCCGAGGCTACAACAATCCTGAATTCCAAAGGGGAAAAGACTGCTTTTCGAAGCAGGGCCACCTATCCTAGTTCACAGCAAACATGAGTCCCTGCAGTAGTGGAGCTGCCGAGGGAGAGCATGGCGAAAATCTGAGAACTTCGATAAGTACCTTTTACTGTGTAGGCTTTGAAGTGTGGCAAGATCCCTGAAGGAGGGCTGGCCTGAGCGAGGCCTATTTGGCTCTACCTCTTCCGGGGCCTAGCAGGGTAAAGGAGGAATTGTGCTCTTTGCTCAGCTTGGACCTCACATCGACGTCCTGCTTAAGCAAAGAGCCACTCGGTGTGAGCTCCTGGATGGAAGGCTGAGCAGAGAGTTTTTCTGAGTGCAGGTAGGGCCCTTGTCCTCACTGAGTCCACGTTACCCAGCACATGAGACCGGCTCTGACTGTCTTCGTGAGTTGGGACAAGCTGCGGCAACCTAGGTTTCCAAAGGAAGAGAGAGAGCAGTGTGCCCCCTTGGGCTGTGCATGAAGAAGTGTTCCGAAGAACCTACACGGCTGCTTTTTGCTCAGCAGGCAGAGAGGAGACGTGGGGGGAATCCGTGTGGTAGCATGGGAAACGGTGCGATGGCCAGAGTGCTTGGAGTCCTGAAAGCTATCCTCGCGTTCCATTGAAGCACAACAACGGTGGAGACCTCATGGAAACCGAGGCACGCAGAGCTTGCCCGGTGGAAACTTAGGCACTACCCTGAGGCTCAGGGTGGCCTTGCGCTTTCCCAGGATGAAAGAGTACTGCGGGCTTAACTCTCTTCCAGCGTGGCAGGAACACCGTTTCTCGGGGGAAAGTGCTCGTTTACTACGCAAGTGTACCTGCGGAGGCTAGAAGCTGGGCAACATCAAGGTTTGGCAAGCAGCCCCTGAGACACTAGAATCCAAACTTCCAAAGGGAAAAGGCTGCTTTTTCCGCAAAGCCCCCTACCCTTATTAGAACCCAGCAAAAGTACCTGAGGATGGGAGCTGCGAAGGGAAACAAACGGGACACACTGGGCACTTGAGAAGCTCCCCTCGACACTTGCAAGCAGCCTGTTCTTCTGGGGGAACATACTCGTTTCCTCCCCGGGTGTGCCTGCAGTGAGTAAAAGCTGGGCCTTCCTAGGGTTTCGCAAACAGCTCCGAGGCTACAAGAATCCAGGTTTCCAAAGGGGAAAAGACTGCTTTTCGAAGCAGGGCCACCTATCCTAGTTCATAGCAAACATGAGTCCCTGCAGTAGTGGAGCTGCCGAGGGAGAGCATGGCGAAACCCTGGGAACTTCGCTAAGTACCTTTTACTGTGACGGCTTCGTAGTGTGGCAAGATTCCTGAAGGAGGGCTGGCCTGAGCGAGGCCTATTTGGCTCTACCCCTTCCGGGACCTAGCAGGGTAAAGGAGGAATTGTGCTCTTTGCTCAGCTTGGACCTCAAATCGAGGTCCTACTAAACCAACGCGCCAGTCGGTGTGAACTCCTGGATGGAAGGCTGAGCAGAGTGTTTTTCTGAGTGCAGGTAGGGCCCTTGTCCTCACTGAGACCACGTTACCCAGCACATGAGACCGACTCTGACTGTCTTCGTGAGCTGGGACAAGCTGCGGCAACCTAGGTTTCCAAAGGAAGAGAGAGAGCAGTGTGCCGCCTTGGGCTTTGCATGCAAGAAGTGTTTCGAAGGGCCTACACTGCTGCTTGTTGCTCAGCAGGCAGAGAGGAGACGTGGGGGGGATCCGTGTGGTAGCATGGGAAACGGTGCGGAGGACAGTGTGCTTGGAGTCCTGAAAGCTATCCTCGAGTTCCATTGAAGCACAACAACGGTGGAGACCTCATGGAAAACAGGGACGCAGAGCTTGCCTGGTGGAAACTTAGGCGCTACCCTGAGGCTCAGGGTGGCCTTGCACTTTCCCAGGAGGAACGAGGTCTGCGGGCTTAACTCTCCTCCAGCGTGGCAGGAACCCGGTTTCTCGGGGGAAAGTGCTCGTTTGCTACGCAAGCGTACCTGCGAAGGCTAGAACCTGGGCAAATTCAAGGTTTGGCAAGCAGCCCCTGAGACACTAGAATCCAAGCTTCCAAAGGGAAAAGGCTGCTCTTGTCCGCAGAGCCACCTACACTTCTTCGCACCCAACCTAAGGACCTGCAGGATGGGAGCTGCCAAGGGAAACAAACAGGACACACTGGGCACCTGAGAAGCTCCCCTCGACACTTGCAAGCAGCCTGTTTCTCTGGGGGAACATACTCGTTTCCTCCCCGGGCGTGCCTGCAGTGAGTAAAAGCTGGGCCTTCCTAGGGAATCGCAAACACCTCCGGGGCTACAACAATCCAGGTTTCCAAAGGGGAAAAGACTGCTTTTCGAAGCAGGGCCACCTATCCTAGTTCACAGCAAACATGAGTCCCTGCAGTAGTGGAGCTGCCGAGGGAGAGCAAGGCGAAAATCTGAGAACTTCGATAAGTACCTTTTACTGTGTAGGCTTCGAAGTGTGGCAATATCCCTGAAGGAGGGCTGGCCTGAGCGAGGCCTATTTGGCTCTACCTCTTCCGGGGCCTAGCAGGGTAAAGGAGGAATTGTGCTCTTTGCTCAGCTTGGACCTCACATCGACGTCCTGCTTAAGCAAAGAGCCACTCGGTGTGAGCTCCTGGATGGAAGGCTGAGCAGAGAGTTTTTCTGAGTGCAGGTAGGGCCCTTGTCCTCACTGAGTCCACGTTACCCAGCACATGAGACCGTCTCTGACTGTCTTCGTGAGTTGGGACAAGCTGCGGCAACCTAGGTTTCCAAAGGAAGAGAGAGAGCAGTGTGCCCCCTTGGGCTGTGCATGAAGAAGTGTTCCGAAGAACCTACACGGCTGCTTTTTGCTCAGCAGGCAGAGAGGAGACGTGGGGGGAATCCGTGTGGTAGCATGGGAAACGGTGCGATGGCCAGAGTGCTTGGAGTCCTGAAAGCTATCCTCGCGTTCCATTGAAGCACAACAACGGTGGAGACCTCATGGAAACCGAGGCACGCAGAGCTTGCCCGGTGGAAACTTAGGCACTACCCTGAGGCTCAGGGTGGCCTTGCGCTTTCCCAGGATGAAAGAGTACTGCGGGCTTAACTCTCTTCCAGCGTGGCAGGAACACCGTTTCTCGGGGGAAAGTGCTCGTTTACTACGCAAGTGTACCTGCGGAGGCTAGAAGCTGGGCAACATCAAGGTTTGGCAAGCAGCCCCTGAGACACTAGAATCCAAACTTCCAAAGGGAAAAGGCTGCTTTTTCCGCAAAGCCCCCTACCCTTATTAGAACCCAGCAAAAGTACCTGAGGATGGGAGCTGCGAAGGGAAACAAACGGGACACACTGGGCACCTGAGAAGCTCCCCTCGACACTTGCAAGCAGCCTGTTCTTCTGGGGCAACATACTCGTTTCCTCCCCGGGCGTGCCTGCAGTGAGCAAAAGCTGGGCCTTCCGACGGTTTCGCAAACAGCTCCGAGGCTACAAGAATCCAGGTTTCCAAAGGGGAAAAGACTGCTTTTCGAAGCAGGGCCACCTATCCTAGTTCATAGCAAACATGAGTCCCTGCAGTAGTGGAGCTGCCGAGGGAGAGCATGGCGAAACCCTGGGAACTTCGCTAAGTACCTTTTACTGTGACGGCTTCGTAGTGTGGCAAGATCCTGAAGGAGGGCTGGCCTGAGCGAGGCCTAGTTGGCTCTACCCCTTCCGGGACCTAGCAGGGTAAAGGAGGAATTGTGCTCTTTGCTCAGCTTGGACCTCAAATCGAGGTCCTACTAAACCAACGCGCCAGTCGGTGTGAACTCCTGGATGGAAGGCTGAGCAGAGTGTTTTTCTGAGTGCAGGTAGGGCCCTTGTCCTCACTGAGACCACGTTACCCAGCACATGAGACCGACTCTGACTGTCTTCGTGAGCTGGGACAAGCTGCGGCAACCTAGGTTTCCAAAGGAAGAGAGAGAGCAGTGTGCCGCCTTGGGCTTTGCATGCAAGAAGTGTTTCGAAGGGCCTACACTGCTGCTTGTTGCTCAGCAGGCAGAGAGGAGACGTGGGGGGATCCGTGTGGTAGCATGGGAAACGGTGCGGAGGCCAGTGTGCTTGGAGTCCTGAAAGCTATCCTCGAGTTCCATTGAAGCACAACAACGGTGGAGACCTCATGGAAAACAGGGGACGCAGAGCTTGCCTGGTGGAAACTTAGGCGCTACCCTGAGGCTCAGGGTGGCCTTGCACTTTCCCAGGAGGAACGAGGTCTGCGGGCTTAACTCTCCTCCAGCGTGGCAGGAACCCGGTTTCTCGGGGGAAAGTGCTCGTTTGCTACACAGGCGTACCTGCGGAGGCTAGAACCTGGGCAACTTCAAGGTTTGGCAAGCAGCCCCTGAGACACTAGAATCCAAGCTTCCAAAGGGAAAAGGCTGCTCTTGTCCGCAGAGCCACCTACACTTCTTCGCACCCAACCTAAGGACCTGCAGGATGGGAGCTGCCAAGGGAAACAAACAGGACACACTGGGCACCTGAAAAGCTCCCCTCGACACTTGCAAGCAGCCTGTTTCTCTGGGGGAACATACTCGTTTCCTCCCCGGGCGTGCCTGCAGTCAGTATAAGCTGCGCCTTCTTAGGGTTTCACAAACAGCTCCGAGGCTACAACAATCCTGAATTCCAAAGGGGAAAAGACTGCTTTTCGAAACAGGGCCACCTATCCTAGTTCATAGCAAACATGAGTCCCTGCAGTAGTGTAGCTGCCGAGGGAGAGCAAGGCGAAACCCTGGGAACTTCTCTAAGTTCTTAAACTGTGCAGGCTTCGAAGTGTGGCAAGATCCCTGAAGGACTGCTGGCCTGAGCGAGGCCTATTTAGCTCTACCTCTTCCGGGGCCTAGCAGGGTAAAGGAGGAATTGTGCTCTTTGCTCAGCTTGGACCTCACATCGACGTCCTGCTTAAGCAAAGAGCCACTCGGTGTGAGCTCCTGGATGGAAGGCTGAGCAGAGAGTTTTTCTGAGTGCAGGTAGGGCCCTTGTCCTCACTGAGTCCACGTTACCCAGCACATGAGACCGTCTCTGACTGTGTTCGTGAGTTGGGACAAGCTGCGGCAACCTAGGTTTCCAAAGGAAGAGAGAGAGCAGTGTGCCGCCTTGGGCTTTGCATGCAAGAAGTGTTTCGAAGGGCCTACACTGCTGCTTGTTGCTCAGCAGGCAGAGAGGAGACGTGGGGGGGACCCGTGTGGTAGCATGGGAAACGGTGCGGAGGACAGTGTGCTTGGAGTCCTGAAAGCTATCCTCGAGTTCCATTGAAGCACAACAACGGTGGAGACCTCATGGAAAACAGGGGACGCAGAGCTTGCCTGGTGGAAACTTAGGCGCTACCCTGAGGCTCAGGGTGGCCTTGCATGTTCCCAGGAGGAACGAGGTCTGCAGGCTTAACTCTCCTCCAGCGTGGCAGGAACCCGGTTTCTCGGGGGAAAGTGCTCGTTTGCTACGCAAGCGTACCTGCGGAGGCTAGAACCTGGGCAACTTCAAGGTTTGGCAAGCAGCCCCTGAGACACTAGAATCCAAGCTTCCAAAGGGAAAAGGCTGCTCTTGTCCGCAGAGCCACCTACACTTCTTCGCACCCAACCTAAGGACCTGCAGGATGGGAGCTGCGAAGGGAAACAATCAGGACACACTGGGCACCGAAAAGCTCCCCTCGACACTTGCAAGCAGCCTGTTTCTCTGGGGGAACATACTCGTTTCCTCCCCGGGCGTGCCTGCAGTTAGTATAAGCTGGGCCTTCTTAGGGTTTCACAAACAGCTCCGAGGCTACAACAATCCTGAATTCCAAAGGAGAAAACACTGCTTTTCGAAACAGGGCCACCTATCCTAGTTCACAGCAAACATGAGTCCCTGTAGCAGTGGAGCTGCCGAGGGAGAGCAAGGCGAAACCCTGGGAACTTCTCTAAGTTCTTAAACTGTGCAGGCTTCGAAGTGTGGCAAGATCCCTGAAGGAGGGCTGGCCTGAGCGAGGCCTAGTTCGCTCTACCTCTTCCGTGGTCTAGCAGGGTAAAGGAGGAATTGTGCTCCTTGCTCAGCTTGGACCTCAAATCGAGGTCCTACTAAACCAACGCGCCAGTCGGTGTGAGCTCCTGGATGGAAGGCTGAGCAGAGTGTTTTTCTGAGTGCAGGTAGGGCCCTTGTCCTCACTGAGTCCACGTTACCCAGCACATGAGACCGTCTCTGACTGTCTTCGTGAGTTGGGACAAGCTGCGGCAACCTAGGTTTCCAAAGGAAGAGAGAGAGCAGTGTGCCCCCTTGGGCTGTGCATGAAGAAGTGTTCCGAAGAACCTACACGGCTGCTTTTTGCTCAGCAGGCAGAGAGGAGACGTGGGGGGAATCCGTGTGGTAGCATGGGAAACGGTGCGATGGCCAGAGTGCTTGGAGTCCTGAAAGCTATCCTCGCGTTCCATTGAAGCACAACAACGGTGGAGACCTCATGGAAACCGAGGCACGCAGAGCTTGCCCGGTGGAAACTTAGGCACTACCCTGAGGCTCAGGGTGGCCTTGCGCTTTCCCAGGATGAAAGAGTACTGCGGGCTTAACTCTCTTCCAGCGTGGCAGGAACACCGTTTCTCGGGGGAAAGTGCTCGTTTACTACGCAAGTGTACCTGCGGAGGCTAGAAGCTGGGCAACACCAAGGTTTGGCAAGCAGCCCCTGAGACACTAGAATCCAAACTTCCAAAGGGAAAAGGCTGCTTTTTCCGCAAAGCCCCCTACCCTTATTAGAACCCAGCAAAAGTACCTGAGGATGGGAGCTGCGAAGGGAAACAAACGGGACACACTGGGCACCTGAGAAGCTCCCCTCGACACTTGCAAGCAGCCTGTTCTTCTGGGGCAACATACTCGTTTCCTCCCCGGGCGTGCCTGCAGTGAGCAAAAGCTGGGCCTTCCGAGGGTTTCGCAAACAGCTCCGAGGCTACAAGAATCCAGGTTTCCAAAGGGGAAAAGACTGATTTTCGAAGCAGGGCCACCTATCCTAGTTCATAGCAAACATGAGTCCCTGCAGTAGTGGAGCTGCCGAGGGAGAGCATGGCGAAACCCTGGGAACTTCGCTAAGTACCTTTTACTGTGACGGCTTCGTAGTGTGGCAACATTCCTGAAGGAGGGCTGGCCTGAGCGAGGCCTAGTTGGCTCTACCCCTTCCGGGACATAGCAGGGTAAAGGAGGAATTGTGCTCTTTGCTCAGCTTGGACCTCAAATCGAGGTCCTACTAAACCAACGCGCCAGTCGGTGTGAACTCCTGGATGGAAGGCTGAGCAGAGTGTTTTTCTGAGTGCAGGTAGGGCCCTTGTCCTCACTGAGACCACGTTACCCAGCACATGAGACCGACTCTGACTGTCTTCGTGAGCTGGGACAAGCTGCGGCAACCTAGGTTTCCAAAGGAAGAGAGAGAGCAGTGTGCCGCCTTGGGCTTTGCATGCAAGAAGTGTTTCGAAGGGCCTACACTGCTGCTTGTTGCTCAGCAGGCAGAGAGGAGACGTGGGGGGATCCGTGTGGTAGCATGGGAAACGGTGCGGAGGCCAGTGTGCTTGGAGTCCTGAAAGCTATCCTCGAGTTCCATTGAAGCACAACAACGGTGGAGACCTCATGGAAAACAGGGGACGCAGAGCTTGCCTGGTGGAAACTTAGGCGCTACCCTGAGGCTCAGGGTGGCCTTGCACTTTCCCAGGAGGAACGAGGTCTGCGGGCTTAACTCTCCTCCAGCGTGGCAGGAACCCGGTTTCTCGGGGGAAAGTGCTCGTTTGCTACACAGGCGTACCTGCGGAGGCTAGAACCTGGGCAACTTCAAGGTTTGGCAAGCAGCCCCTGAGACACTAGAATCCAAGCTTCCAAAGGGAAAAGGCTGCTCTTGTCCGCAGAGCCACCTACACTTCTTCGCACCCAACCTAAGGACCTGCAGGATGGGAGCTGCCAAGGGAAACAAACAGGACACACTGGGCACCTGAAAAGCTCCCCTCGACACTTGCAAGCAGCCTGTTTCTCTGGGGGAACATACTCGTTTCCTCCCCTGGCGTGCCTGCAGTCAGTATAAGCTGCGCCTTCTTAGGGTTTCACAAACAGCTCCGAGGCTACAACAATCCTGAATTCCAAAGGGGAAAAGACTGCTTTTCGAAACAGGGCCACCTATCCTAGTTCATAGCAAACATGAGTCCCTGCAGTAGTGGAGCTGCCGAGGGAGAGCAAGGCGAAACCCTGGGAACTTCTCTAAGTTCTTAAACTGTGCAGGCTTCGAAGTGTGGCAAGATCCCTGAAGGACTGCTGGCCTGAGCGAGGCCTATTTGGCTCTACCTCTTCCGGGGCCTAGCAGGGTAAAGGAGGAATTGTGCTCTTTGCTCAGCTTGGACCTCACATCGACGTCCTGCTTAAGCAAAGAGCCACTCGGTGTGAGCTCCTGGATGGAAGGCTGAGCAGAGAGTTTTTCTGAGTGCAGGTAGGGCCCTTGTCCTCACTGAGACCACGTTACCCAGCACATGAGACCGTCTCTGACTGTGTTCGTGAGTTGGGACAAGCTGCGACAACCTAGGTTTCCAAAGGAAGAGAGAGAGCAGTGTGCCGCCTTGGGCTTTGCATGCAAGAAGTGTTTCGAAGGGCCTACACTGCTGCTTGTTGCTCAGCAGGCAGAGAGGAGACGTGGGGGGGACCCGTGTGGTAGCATGGGAAACGGTGCGGAGGACAGTGTGCTTGGAGTCCTGAAAGCTATCCTCGAGTTCCATTGAAGCACAACAACGGTGGAGACCTCATGGAAAACAGGGGACGCAGAGCTTGCCTGGTGGAAACTTAGGCGCTACCCTGAGGCTCAGGGTGGCCTTGCACTTTCCCAGGAGGAACGAGGTCTGCGGGCTTAACTCTCCTCCAGCGTGGCAGGAACCCGGTTTCTCGGGGGAAAGTGCTCGTTTGCTACACAGGCGTACCTGCGGAGGCTAGAACCTGGGCAACTTCAAGGTTTGGCAAGCAGCCCCTGAGACACTAGAATCCAAGCTTCCAAAGGGAAAAGGCTGCTCTTGTCCGCAGAGCCACCTACACTTCTTCGCACCCAACCTAAGGACCTGCAGGATGGGAGCTGCCAAGGGAAACAAACAGGACACACTGGGCACCTGAAAAGCTCCCCTCGACACTTGCAAGCAGCCTGTTTCTCTGGGGGAACATACTCGTTTCCTCCCCGGGCGTGCCTGCAGTCAGTATAAGCTGGGCCTTCTTAGGGTTTCACAAACAGCTCCGAGGCTACAACAATCCTGAATTCCAAAGGGGAAAAGACTGCTTTTCGAAACAGGGCCACCTATCCTAGTTCATAGCAAACATGAGTCCCTGCAGTAGTGGAGCTGCCGAGGGAGAGCAAGGCGAAACCCTGGGAACTTCTCTAAGTTCTTAAACTGTGCAGGCTTTGAAGTGTGGCAAGATCCCTGAAGGACTGCTGGCCTGAGCGAGGCCTATTTGGCTCTACCTCTTCCGGGGCCTAGCAGGGTAAAGGAGGAATTGTGCTCTTTGCTCAGCTTGGACCTCACATCGACGTCCTGCTTAAGCAAAGAGCCACTCGGTGTGAGCTCCTGGATGGAAGGCTGAGCAGAGAGTTTTTCTGAGTGCAGGTAGGGCCCTTGTCCTCACTGAGTCCACGTTACCCAGCACATGAGACCGGCTCTGACTGTCTTCGTGAGTTGGGACAAGCTGCGGCAACCTAGGTTTCCAAAGGAAGAGAGAGAGCAGTGTGCCCCCTTGGGCTGTGCATGAAGAAGTGTTCCGAAGAACCTACACGGCTGCTTTTTGCTCAGCAGGCAGAGAGGAGACGTGGGGGGAATCCGTGTGGACGCGCCGTTTCGGTGCGATGGCCAGAGTGCTTGGAGTCCTGAAAGCTATCCTCGCGTTCCATTGGAGCACAACAACGGTGGAGACCTCATGGAAACCGAGGCACGCAGAGCTTGCCCGGTGGAAACTTAGGCACTACCCTGAGGCTCAGGGTGGCCTTGCGCTTTCCCAGGATGAAAGAGTACTGCGGGCTTAACTCTCTTCCAGCGTGGCAGGAACACCGTTTCTCGGGGGAAAGTGCTCGTTTACTACGCAAGTGTACCTGCGGAGGCTAGAACCTGGGCAACATCAAGGTTTGGCAAGCAGCCCCTGAGACACTAGAATCCAAACTTCCAAAGGGAAAAGGCTGCTTTTTCCGCAAAGCCCCCTACCCTTATTAGAACCCAGCAAAAGTACCTGAGGATGGGAGCTGCGAAGGGAAACAAACGGGACACACTGGGCACCTGAGAAGCTCCCCTCGACACTTGCAAGCAGCCTGTTCTTCTGGGGGAACATACTCGTTTCCTCCCCGGGCGTGCCTGCAGTTAGTATAAGCTGGGCCTTCCTAGGGTTTCGCAAACAGCTCCGAGGCTACAAGAATCCAGGTTTCCAAAGGGGAAAAGACTGCTTTTCGAAGCAGGGCCACCTATCCTAGTTCACAGCAAACATGAGTCCCTGCAGTAGTGGAGCTGCCGAGGGAGAGCATGGCGAAACCCTGGGAACTTCGCTAAGTACCTTTTACTGTGACGGCTTCGTAGTGTGGCAAGATTCCTGAAGGAGGGCTGGCCTGAGCGAGGCCTAGTTGGCTCTACCCCTTCCGGGACCTAGCAGGGTAAAGGAGGAATTGTGCTCTTTGCTCAGCTTGGACCTCACATCGACGTCCTGCTTAAGCAAAGAGCCACTCGGTGTGAGCTCCTGGATGGAAGGCTGAGCAGAGAGTTTTTCTGAGTGCAGGTAGGGCCCTTGTCCTCACTGAGTCCACGTTACCCAGCACATGAGACCGTCTCTGACTGTGTTCGTGAGTTGGGACAAGCTGCGACAACCTAGGTTTCCAAAGGAAGAGAGAGAGCAGTGTGCCGCCTTGGGCTTTGCATGCAAGAAGTGTTTCGAAGGGCCTACACTGCTGCTTGTTGCTCAGCAGGCAGAGAGGAGACGTGGGGGGGACCCGTGTGGTAGCATGGGAAACGGTGCGGAGGACAGTGTGCTTGGAGTCCTGAAAGCTATCCTCGAGTTCCATTGAAGCACAACAACGGTGGAGACCTCATGGAAAACAGGGGACGCAGAGCTTGCCTGGTGGAAACTTAGGCGCTACCCTGAGGCTCAGGGTGGCCTTGCACTTTCCCAGGAGGAACGAGGTCTGCGGGCTTAACTCTCCTCCAGCGTGGCAGGAACCCGGTTTCTCGGGGGAAAGTGCTCGTTTGCTACACAGGCGTACCTGCGGAGGCTAGAACCTGGGCAACTTCAAGGTTTGGCAAGCAGCCCCTGAGACACTAGAATCCAAGCTTCCAAAGGGAAAAGGCTGCTCTTGTCCGCAGAGCCACCTACACTTCTTCGCACCCAACCTAAGGACCTGCAGGATGGGAGCTGCCAAGGGAAACAAACAGGACACACTGGGCACCTGAAAAGCTCCCCTCGACACTTGCAAGCAGCCTGTTTCTCTGGGGGAACATACTCGTTTCCTCCCCGGGCGTGCCTGCAGTCAGTATAAGCTGGGCCTTCTTAGGGTTTCACAAACAGCTCCGAGGCTACAACAATCCTGAATTCCAAAGGGGAAAAGACTGCTTTTCGAAACAGGGCCACCTATCCTAGTTCATAGCAAACATGAGTCCCTGCAGTAGTGGAGCTGCCGAGGGAGAGCAAGGCGAAACCCTGGGAACTTCTCTAAGTTCTTAAACTGTGCAGGCTTTGAAGTGTGGCAAGATCCCTGAAGGACTGCTGGCCTGAGCGAGGCCTATTTGGCTCTACCTCTTCCGGGGCCTAGCAGGGTAAAGGAGGAATTGTGCTCTTTGCTCAGCTTGGACCTCACATCGACGTCCTGCTTAAGCAAAGAGCCACTCGGTGTGAGCTCCTGGATGGAAGGCTGAGCAGAGAGTTTTTCTGAGTGCAGGTAGGGCCCTTGTCCTCACTGAGTCCACGTTACCCAGCACATGAGACCGGCTCTGACTGTCTTCGTGAGTTGGGACAAGCTGCGGCAACCTAGGTTTCCAAAGGAAGAGAGAGAGCAGTGTGCCCCCTTGGGCTGTGCATGAAGAAGTGTTCCGAAGAACCTACACGGCTGCTTTTTGCTCAGCAGGCAGAGAGGAGACGTGGGGGGAATCCGTGTGGACGCGCCGTTTCGGTGCGATGGCCAGAGTGCTTGGAGTCCTGAAAGCTATCCTCGCGTTCCATTGGAGCACAACAACGGTGGAGACCTCATGGAAACCGAGGCACGCAGAGCTTGCCCGGTGGAAACTTAGGCACTACCCTGAGGCTCAGGGTGGCCTTGCGCTTTCCCAGGATGAAAGAGTACTGCGGGCTTAACTCTCTTCCAGCGTGGCAGGAACACCGTTTCTCGGGGGAAAGTGCTCGTTTACTACGCAAGTGTACCTGCGGAGGCTAGAACCTGGGCAACATCAAGGTTTGGCAAGCAGCCCCTGAGACACTAGAATCCAAACTTCCAAAGGGAAAAGGCTGCTTTTTCCGCAAAGCCCCCTACCCTTATTAGAACCCAGCAAAAGTACCTGAGGATGGGAGCTGCGAAGGGAAACAAACGGGACACACTGGGCACCTGAGAAGCTCCCCTCGACACTTGCAAGCAGCCTGTTCTTCTGGGGGAACATACTCGTTTCCTCCCCGGGCGTGCCTGCAGTTAGTATAAGCTGGGCCTTCCTAGGGTTTCGCAAACAGCTCCGAGGCTACAAGAATCCAGGTTTCCAAAGGGGAAAAGACTGCTTTTCGAAGCAGGGCCACCTATCCTAGTTCACAGCAAACATGAGTCCCTGCAGTAGTGGAGCTGCCGAGGGAGAGCATGGCGAAACCCTGGGAACTTCGCTAAGTACCTTTTACTGTGACGGCTTCGTAGTGTGGCAAGATTCCTGAAGGAGGGCTGGCCTGAGCGAGGCCTAGTTGGCTCTACCCCTTCCGGGACCTAGCAGGGTAAAGGAGGAATTGTGCTCTTTGCTCAGCTTGGACCTCACATCGACGTCCTGCTTAAGCAAAGAGCCACTCGGTGTGAGCTCCTGGATGGAAGGCTGAGCAGAGAGTTTTTCTGAGTGCAGGTAGGGCCCTTGTCCTCACTGAGTCCACGTTACCCAGCACATGAGACCGTCTCTGACTGTGTTCGTGAGTTGGGACAAGCTGCGACAACCTAGGTTTCCAAAGGAAGAGAGAGAGCAGTGTGCCGCCTTGGGCTTTGCATGCAAGAAGTGTTTCGAAGGGCCTACACTGCTGCTTGTTGCTCAGCAGGCAGAGAGGAGACGTGGGGGGGACCCGTGTGGTAGCATGGGAAACGGTGCGGAGGACAGTGTGCTTGGAGTCCTGAAAGCTATCCTCGAGTTCCATTGAAGCACAACAACGGTGGAGACCTCATGGAAAACAGGGGACGCAGAGCTTGCCTGGTGGAAACTTAGGCGCTACCCTGAGGCTCAGGGTGGCCTTGCACTTTCCCAGGAGGAACGAGGTCTGCGGGCTTAACTCTCCTCCAGCGTGGCAGGAACCCGGTTTCTCGGGGGAAAGTGCTCGTTTGCTACACAGGCGTACCTGCGGAGGCTAGAACCTGGGCAACTTCAAGGTTTGGCAAGCAGCCCCTGAGACACTAGAATCCAAGCTTCCAAAGGGAAAAGGCTGCTCTTGTCCGCAGAGCCACCTACACTTCTTCGCACCCAACCTAAGGACCTGCAGGATGGGAGCTGCCAAGGGAAACAAACAGGACACACTGGGCACCTGAAAAGCTCCCCTCGACACTTGCAAGCAGCCTGTTTCTCTGGGGGAACATACTCGTTTCCTCCCCGGGCGTGCCTGCAGTCAGTATAAGCTGGGCCTTCTTAGGGTTTCACAAACAGCTCCGAGGCTACAACAATCCTGAATTCCAAAGGGGAAAAGACTGCTTTTCGAAACAGGGCCACCTATCCTAGTTCATAGCAAACATGAGTCCCTGCAGTAGTGGAGCTGCCGAGGGAGAGCAAGGCGAAACCCTGGGAACTTCTCTAAGTTCTTAAACTGTGCAGGCTTTGAAGTGTGGCAAGATCCCTGAAGGACTGCTGGCCTGAGCGAGGCCTATTTGGCTCTACCTCTTCCGGGGCCTAGCAGGGTAAAGGAGGAATTGTGCTCTTTGCTCAGCTTGGACCTCACATCGACGTCCTGCTTAAGCAAAGAGCCACTCGGTGTGAGCTCCTGGATGGAAGGCTGAGCAGAGAGTTTTTCTGAGTGCAGGTAGGGCCCTTGTCCTCACTGAGTCCACGTTACCCAGCACATGAGACCGGCTCTGACTGTCTTCGTGAGTTGGGACAAGCTGCGGCAACCTAGGTTTCCAAAGGAAGAGAGAGAGCAGTGTGCCCCCTTGGGCTGTGCATGAAGAAGTGTTCCGAAGAACCTACACGGCTGCTTTTTGCTCAGCAGGCAGAGAGGAGACGTGGGGGGAATCCGTGTGGACGCGCCGTTTCGGTGCGATGGCCAGAGTGCTTGGAGTCCTGAAAGCTATCCTCGCGTTCCATTGAAGCACAACA
Source organism: Balaenoptera borealis (assembly GCF_965194805.1). Taxonomy (NCBI): domain Eukaryota; kingdom Metazoa; phylum Chordata; class Mammalia; order Artiodactyla; family Balaenopteridae; genus Balaenoptera; species Balaenoptera borealis. The sequence goes on from NC_138863.1 coordinate 133,006,279, forward strand.
ACGGTGGAGACCTCATGGAAACCGAGGCACGCAGAGCTTGCCCGGTGGAAACTTAGGCACTACCCTGAGGCTCAGGGTGGCCTTGCGCTTTCCCAGGATGAAAGAGTACTGCGGGCTTAACTCTCTTCCAGCGTGGCAGGAACACCGTTTCTCGGGGGAAAGTGCTCGTTTACTACGCAAGTGTACCTGCGGAGGCTAGAACCTGGGCAACATCAAGGTTTGGCAAGCAGCCCCTGAGACACTAGAATCCAAACTTCCAAAGGGAAAAGGCTGCTTTTTCCGCAAAGCCCCCTACCCTTATTAGAACCCAGCAAAAGTACCTGAGGATGGGAGCTGCGAAGGGAAACAAACGGGACACACTGGGCACCTGAGAAGCTCCCCTCGACACTTGCAAGCAGCCTGTTCTTCTGGGGGAACATACTCGTTTCCTCCCCGGGCGTGCCTGCAGTTAGTATAAGCTGGGCCTTCCTAGGGTTTCGCAAACAGCTCCGAGGCTACAAGAATCCAGGTTTCCAAAGGGGAAAAGACTGCTTTTCGAAGCAGGGCCACCTATCCTAGTTCACAGCAAACATGAGTCCCTGCAGTAGTGGAGCTGCCGAGGGAGAGCATGGCGAAACCCTGGGAACTTCGCTAAGTACCTTTTACTGTGACGGCTTCGTAGTGTGGCAAGATTCCTGAAGGAGGGCTGGCCTGAGCGAGGCCTAGTTGGCTCTACCCCTTCCGGGACCTAGCAGGGTAAAGGAGGAATTGTGCTCTTTGCTCAGCTTGGACCTCAAATCGAGGTCCTACTAAACCAACGCGCCAGTCGGTGTGAACTCCTGGATGGAAGGCTGAGCAGAGTGTTTTTCTGAGTGCAGGTAGGGCCCTTGTCCTCACTGAGACCACGTTACCCAGCACATGAGACCGACTCTGACTGTCTTCGTGAGCTGGGACAAGCTGCGGCAACCTAGGTTTCCAAAGGAAGAGAGAGAGCAGTGTGCCGCCTTGGGCTTTGCATGCAAGAAGTGTTTCGAAGGGCCTACACTGCTGCTTGTTGCTCAGCAGGCAGAGAGGAGACGTGGGGGGGACCCGTGTGGTAGCATGGGAAACGGTGCGGAGGACAGTGTGCTTGGAGTCCTGAAAGCTATCCTCGAGTTCCATTGAAGCACAACAACGGTGGAGACCTCATGGAAAACAGGGGACGCAGAGCTTGCCTGGTGGAAACTTAGGCGCTACCCTGAGGCTCAGGGTGGCCTTGCATGTTCCCAGGAGGAACGAGGTCTGCAGGCTTAACTCTCCTCCAGCGTGGCAGGAACCCGGTTTCTCGGGGGAAAGTGCTCGTTTGCTACGCAAGCGTACCTGCGGAGGCTAGAACCTGGGCAACTTCAAGGTTTGGCAAGCAGCCCCTGAGACACTAGAATCCAAGCTTCCAAAGGGAAAAGGCTGCTCTTGTCCGCAGAGCCACCTACACTTCTTCGCACCCAACCTAAGGACCTGCAGGATGGGAGCTGCGAAGGGAAACAATCAGGACACACTGGGCACCTGAAAAGCTCCCCTCGACACTTGCAAGCAGCCTGTTTCTCTGGGGGAACATACTCGTTTCCTCCCCGGGCGTGCCTGCAGTTAGTATAAGCTGGGCCTTCTTAGGGTTTCACAAACAGCTCCGAGGCTACAACAATCCTGAATTCCAAAGGGGAAAAGACTGCTTTTCGAAACAGGGCCACCTATCCTAGTTCACAGCAAACATGAGTCCCTGCAGCAGTGGAGCTGCCGAGGGAGAGCAAGGCGAAACCCTGGGAACTTCTCTAAGTTCTTAAACTGTGCAGGCTTCGAAGTGTGGCAAGATCCCTGAAGGAGGGCTGGCCTGAGCGAGGCCTAGTTCGCTCTACCTCTTCCGTGGTCTAGCAGGGTAAAGGAGGAATTGTGCTCCTTGCTCAGCTTGGACCTCACATCGACGTCCTGCTTAAGCAAAGAGCCACTCGGTGTGAGCTCCTGGATGGAAGGCTGAGCAGAGAGTTTTTCTGAGTGCAGGTAGGGCCCTTGTCCTCACTGAGACCACGTTACCCAGCACATGAGACCGGCTCTGACTGTCTTCGTGAGTTGGGACAAGCTGCGGCAACCTAGGTTTCCAAAGGAAGAGAGAGAGCAGTGTGCCCCCTTGGGCTGTGCATGAAGAAGTGTTCCGAAGAACCTACACGGCTGCTTTTTGCTCAGCAGGCAGAGAGGAGACGTGGGGGGAATCCGTGTGGTAGCATGGGAAACGGTGCGATGGCCAGAGTGCTTGGAGTCCTGAAAGCTATCCTCGCGTTCCATTGAAGCACAACAACGGTGGAGACCTCATGGAAACCGAGGCACGCAGAGCTTGCCCGGTGGAAACTTAGGCACTACCCTGAGGCTCAGGGTGGCCTTGCGCTTTCCCAGGATGAAAGAGTACTGCGGGCTTAACTCTCTTCCAGCGTGGCAGGAACACCGTTTCTCGGGGGAAAGTGCTCGTTTACTACGCAAGTGTACCTGCGGAGGCTAGAACCTGGGCAACATCAAGGTTTGGCAAGCAGCCCCTGAGACACTAGAATCCAAACTTCCAAAGGGAAAAGGCTGCTTTTTCCGCAAAGCCCCCTACCCTTATTAGAACCCAGCAAAAGTACCTGAGGATGGGAGCTGCGAAGGGAAACAAACGGGACACACTGGGCACCTGAGAAGCTCCCCTCGACACTTGCAAGCAGCCTGTTCTTCTGGGGCAACATACTCGTTTCCTCCCCGGGCGTGCCTGCAGTGAGCAAAAGCTGGGCCTTCCGACGGTTTCGCAAACAGCTCCGAGGCTACAAGAATCCAGGTTTCCAAAGGGGAAAAGACTGCTTTTCGAAGCAGGGCCACCTATCCTAGTTCATAGCAAACATGAGTCCCTGCAGTAGTGGAGCTGCCGAGGGAGAGCATGGCGAAACCCTGGGAACTTCGCTAAGTACCTTTTACTGTGACGGCTTCGTAGTGTGGCAAGATTCCTGAAGGAGGGCTGGCCTGAGCGAGGCCTAGTTGGCTCTACCCCTTCCGGGACCTAGCAGGGTAAAGGAGGAATTGTGCTCTTTGCTCAGCTTGGACCTCAAATCGAGGTCCTACTAAATCAACGCGCCAGTCGGTGTGAACTCCTGGATGGAAGGCTGAGCAGAGTGTTTTTCTGAGTGCAGGTAGGGCCCTTGTCCTCACTGAGACCACGTTACCCAGCACATGAGACCGACTCTGACTGTCTTCGTGAGCTGGGACAAGCTGCGGCAACCTAGGTTTCCAAAGGAAGAGAGAGAGCAGTGTGCCGCCTTGGGCTTTGCATGCAAGAAGTGTTTCGAAGGGCCTACACTGCTGCTTGTTGCTCAGCAGGCAGAGAGGAGACGTGGGGGGATCCGTGTGGTAGCATGGGAAACGGTGCGGAGGCCAGTGTGCTTGGAGTCCTGAAAGCTATCCTCGAGTTCCATTGAAGCACAACAACGGTGGAGACCTCATGGAAAACAGGGGACGCAGAGCTTGCCTGGTGGAAACTTAGGCGCTACCCTGAGGCTCAGGGTGGCCTTGCACTTTCCCAGGAGGAACGAGGTCTGCGGGCTTAACTCTCCTCCAGCGTGGCAGGAACCCGGTTTCTCGGGGGAAAGTGCTCGTTTGCTACACAGGCGTACCTGCAGAGGCTAGAACCTGGGCAACTTCAAGGTTTGGCAAGCAGCCCCTGAGACACTAGAATCCAAGCTTCCAAAGGGAAAAGGCTGCTCTTGTCCGCAGAGCCACCTACACTTCTTCGCACCCAACCTAAGGACCTGCAGGATGGGAGCTGCCAAGGGAAACAAACAGGACACACTGGGCACCTGAAAAGCTCCCCTCGACACTTGCAAGCAGCCTGTTTCTCTGGGGGAACATACTCGTTTCCTCCCCGGGCGTGCCTGCAGTTAGTATAAGCTGGGCCTTCTTAGGGTTTCACAAACAGCTCCGAGGCTACAACAATCCTGAATTCCAAAGGGGAAAAGACTGCTTTTCGAAACAGGGCCACCTATCCTAGTTCATAGCAAACATGAGTCCCTGCAGTAGTGGAGCTGCCGAGGGAGAGCAAGGCGAAACCCTGGGAACTTCTCTAAGTTCTTAAACTGTGCAGGCTTCGAAGTGTGGCAATATCCCTGAAGGAGGGCTGGCCTGAGCGAGGCCTAGTTGGCTCTACCTCTTCCGGGGCCTAGCAGGGTAAAGGAGGAATTGTGCTCTTTGCTCAGCTTGGACCTCACATCGACGTCCTGCTTAAGCAAAGAGCCACTCGGTGTGAGCTCCTGGATGGAAGGCTGAGCAGAGAGTTTTTCTGAGTGCAGGTAGGGCCCTTGTCCTCACTGAGTCCACGTTACCCAGCACATGAGACCGTCTCTGACTGTGTTCGTGAGTTGGGACAAGCTGCGGCAACCTAGGTTTCCAAAGGAAGAGAGAGAGCAGTGTGCCCCCTTGGGCTGTGCATGAAGAAGTGTTCCGAAGAACCTACACGGCTGCTTTTTGCTCAGCAGGCAGAGAGGAGACGTGGGGGGAATCCGTGTGGTAGCATGGGAAACGGTGCGATGGCCAGAGTGCTTGGAGTCCTGAAAGCTATCCTCGCGTTCCATTGAAGCACAACAACGGTGGAGACCTCATGGAAACCGAGGCACGCAGAGCTTGCCCGGTGGAAACTTAGGCACTACCCTGAGGCTCAGGGTGGCCTTGCGCTTTCCTAGGATGAAAGAGTACTGCGGGCTTAACTCTCTTCCAGCGTGGCAGGAACACCGTTTCTCGGGGGAAAGTGCTCGTTTACTACGCAAGTGTACCTGCGGAGGCTAGAACCTGGGCAACATCAAGGTTTGGCAAGCAGCCCCTGAGACACTAGAATCCAAACTTCCAAAGGGAAAAGGCTGCTTTTTCCGCAAAGCCCCCTACCCTTATTAGAACCCAGCAAAAGTACCTGAGGATGGGAGCTGCGAAGGGAAACAAACGGGACACACTGGGCACCTGAGAAGCTCCCCTCGACACTTGCAAGCAGCCTGTTCTTCTGGGGCAACATACTCGTTTCCTCCCCGGGCGTGCCTGCAGTTAGTATAAGCTGGGCCTTCCTAGGGTTTCGCAAACAGCTCCGAGGCTACAAGAATCCAGGTTTCCAAAGGTGAAAATACTGCTTTTCGAAGCAGGGCCACCTATCCTAGTTCACAGCAAACATGAGTCCCTGCAGTAGTGGAGCTGCCGAGGGAGAGCATGGCGAAACCCTGGGAACTTCGCTAAGTACCTTTTACTGTGACGGCTTCGTAGTGTGGCAAGATTCCTGAAGGAGGGCTGGCCTGAGCGAGGCCTAGTTGGCTCTACCCCTTCCGGGACCTAGCAGGGTAAAGGAGGAATTGTGCTCTTTGCTCAGCTTGGACCTCAAATCGAGGTCCTACTAAACCAACGCGCCAGTCGGTGTGAACTCCTGGATGGAAGGCTGAGCAGAGTGTTTTTCTGAGTGCAGGTAGGGCCCTTGTCCTCACTGAGACCACGTTACCCAGCACATGAGACCGACTCTGACTGTCTTCGTGAGCTGGGACAAGCTGCGGCAACCTAGGTTTCCAAAGGAAGAGAGAGAGCAGTGTGCCGCCTTGGGCTTTGCATGCAAGAAGTGTTTCGAAGGGCCTACACTGCTGCTTGTTGCTCAGCAGGCAGAGAGGAGACGTGGGGGGGACCCGTGTGGTAGCATGGGAAACGGTGCGGAGGACAGTGTGCTTGGAGTCCTGAAAGCTATCCTCGAGTTCCATTGAAGCACAACAACGGTGGAGACCTCATGGAAAACAGGGGACGCAGAGCTTGCCTGGTGGAAACTTAGGCGCTACCCTGAGGCTCAGGGTGGCCTTGCATGTTCCCAGGAGGAACGAGGTCTGCAGGCTTAACTCTCCTCCAGCGTGGCAGGAACCCGGTTTCTCGGGGGAAAGTGCTCGTTTGCTACGCAAGCGTACCTGCGGAGGCTAGAACCTGGGCAACTTCAAGGTTTGGCAAGCAGCCCCTGAGACACTAGAATCCAAGCTTCCAAAGGGAAAAGGCTGCTCTTGTCCGCAGAGCCACCTACACTTCTTCGCACCCAACCTAAGGACCTGCAGGATGGGAACTGCGAAGGGAAACAATCAGGACACACTGGGCACCTGAAAAGCTCCCCTCGACACTTGCAAGCAGCCTGTTTCTCTGGGGGAACATACTCATTTCCTCCCCGGGCGTGCCTGCAGTTAGTATAAGCTGGGCCTTCTTAGGGTTTCACAAACAGCTCCGAGGCTACAACAATCCTGAATTCCAAAGGGGAAAAGACTGCTTTTCGAAACAGGGCCACCTATCCTAGTTCACAGCAAACATGAGTCCCTGCAGCAGTGGAGCTGCCGAGGGAGAGCAAGGCGAAACCCTGGGAACTTCTCTAAGTTCTTAAACTGTGCAGGCTTCGAAGTGTGGCAAGATCCCTGAAGGAGGGCTGGCCTGAGCGAGGCCTAGTTCGCTCTACCTCTTCCGTGGTCTAGCAGGGTAAAGGAGGAATTGTGCTCCTTGCTCAGCTTGGACCTCACATCGACGTCCTGCTTAAGCAAAGAGCCACTCGGTGTGAGCTCCTGGATGGAAGGCTGAGCAGAGAGTTTTTCTGAGTGCAGGTAGGGCCCTTGTCCTCACTGAGACCACGTTACCCAGCACATGAGACCGTCTCTGACTGTCTTCGTGAGTTGGGACAAGCTGCGGCAACCTAGGTTTCCAAAGGAAGAGAGAGAGCAGTGTGCCCCCTTGGGCTGTGCATGAAGAAGTGTTCCGAAGAACCTACACGGCTGCTTTTTGCTCAGCAGGCAGAGAGGAGACGTGGGGGGAATCCGTGTGGTAGCATGGGAAACGGTGCGATGGCCAGAGTGCTTGGAGTCCTGAAAGCTATCCTCGCGTTCCATTGAAGCACAACAACGGTGGAGACCTCATGGAAACCGAGGCACGCAGAGCTTGCCCGGTGGAAACTTAGGCACTACCCTGAGGCTCAGGGTGGCCTTGCGCTTTCCCAGGATGAAAGAGTACTGCGGGCTTAACTCTCTTCCAGCGTGGCAGGAACACCGTTTCTCGGGGGAAAGTGCTCGTTTACTACGCAAGTGTACCTGCGGAGGCTAGAACCTGGGCAACATCAAGGTTTGGCAAGCAGCCCCTGAGACACTAGAATCCAAACTTCCAAAGGGAAAAGGCTGCTTTTTCCGCAAAGCCCCCTACCCTTATTAGAACCCAGCAAAAGTACCTGAGGATGGGAGCTGCGAAGGGAAACAAACGGGACACACTGGGCACCTGAGAAGCTCCCCTCGACACTTGCAAGCAGCCTGTTCTTCTGGGGGAACATACTCGTTTCCTCCCCGGGCGTGCCTGCAGTTAGTATAAGCTGGGCCTTCCTAGGGTTTCGCAAACAGCTCCGAGGCTACAAGAATCCAGGTTTCCAAAGGGGAAAAGACTGCTTTTCGAAGCAGGGCCACCTATCCTAGTTCACAGCAAACATGAGTCCCTGCAGTAGTGGAGCTGCCGAGGGAGAGCATGGCGAAACCCTGGGAACTTCGCTAAGTACCTTTTACTGTGACGGCTTCGTAGTGTGGCAAGATTCCTGAAGGAGGGCTGGCCTGAGCGAGGCCTAGTTGGCTCTACCCCTTCCGGGACCTAGCAGGGTAAAGGAGGAATTGTGCTCTTTGCTCAGCTTGGACCTCAAATCGAGGTCCTACTAAACCAACGCGCCAGTCGGTGTGAACTCCTGGATGGAAGGCTGAGCAGAGTGTTTTTCTGAGTGCAGGTAGGGCCCTTGTCCTCACTGAGACCACGTTACCCAGCACATGAGACCGACTCTGACTGTCTTCGTGAGCTGGGACAAGCTGCGGCAACCTAGGTTTCCAAAGGAAGAGAGAGAGCAGTGTGCCGCCTTGGGCTTTGCATGCAAGAAGTGTTTCGAAGGGCCTACACTGCTGCTTGTTGCTCAGCAGGCAGAGAGGAGACGTGGGGGGGACCCGTGTGGTAGCATGGGAAACGGTGCGGAGGACAGTGTGCTTGGAGTCCTGAAAGCTATCCTCGAGTTCCATTGAAGCACAACAACGGTGGAGACCTCATGGAAAACAGGGGACGCAGAGCTTGCCTGGTGGAAACTTAGGCGCTACCCTGAGGCTCAGGGTGGCCTTGCATGTTCCCAGGAGGAACGAGGTCTGCAGGCTTAACTCTCCTCCAGCGTGGCAGGAACCCGGTTTCTCGGGGGAAAGTGCTCGTTTGCTACGCAAGCGTACCTGCGGAGGCTAGAACCTGGGCAACTTCAAGGTTTGGCAAGCAGCCCCTGAGACACTAGAATCCAAGCTTCCAAAGGGAAAAGGCTGCTCTTGTCCGCAGAGCCACCTACACTTCTTCGCACCCAACCTAAGGACCTGCAGGATGGGAACTGCGAAGGGAAACAATCAGGACACACTGGGCACCTGAAAAGCTCCCCTCGACACTTGCAAGCAGCCTGTTTCTCTGGGGGAACATACTCATTTCCTCCCCGGGCGTGCCTGCAGTTAGTATAAGCTGGGCCTTCTTAGGGTTTCACAAACAGCTCCGAGGCTACAACAATCCTGAATTCCAAAGGGGAAAAGACTGCTTTTCGAAACAGGGCCACCTATCCTAGTTCACAGCAAACATGAGTCCCTGCAGCAGTGGAGCTGCCGAGGGAGAGCAAGCCGAAACCCTGGGAACTTCTCTAAGTTCTTAAACTGTGCAGGCTTCGAAGTGTGGCAAGATCCCTGAAGGAGGGCTGGCCTGAGCGAGGCCTAGTTCGCTCTACCTCTTCCGTGGTCTAGCAGGGTAAAGGAGGAATTGTGCTCCTTGCTCAGCTTGGACCTCACATCGACGTCCTGCTTAAGCAAAGAGCCACTCGGTGTGAGCTCCTGGATGGAAGGCTGAGCAGAGAGTTTTTCTGAGTGCAGGTAGGGCCCTTGTCCTCACTGAGACCACGTTACCCAGCACATGAGACCGGCTCTGACTGTCTTCGTGAGTTGGGACAAGCTGCGGCAACCTAGGTTTCCAAAGGAAGAGAGAGAGCAGTGTGCCCCCTTGGGCTGTGCATGAAGAAGTGTTCCGAAGAACCTACACGGCTGCTTTTTGCTCAGCAGGCAGAGAGGAGACGTGGGGGGAATCCGTGTGGTAGCATGGGAAACGGTGCGATGGCCAGAGTGCTTGGAGTCCTGAAAGCTATCCTCGCGTTCCATTGAAGCACAACAACGGTGGAGACCTCATGGAAACCGAGGCACGCAGAGCTTGCCCGGTGGAAACTTAGGCACTACCCTGAGGCTCAGGGTGGCCTTGCGCTTTCCCAGGATGAAAGAGTACTGCGGGCTTAACTCTCTTCCAGCGTGGCAGGAACACCGTTTCTCGGGGGAAAGTGCTCGTTTACTACGCAAGTGTACCTGCGGAGGCTAGAACCTGGGCAACATCAAGGTTTGGCAAGCAGCCCCTGAGACACTAGAATCCAAACTTCCAAAGGGAAAAGGCTGCTTTTTCCGCAAAGCCCCCTACCCTTATTAGAACCCAGCAAAAGTACCTGAGGATGGGAGCTGCGAAGGGAAACAAACGGGACACACTGGGCACCTGAGAAGCTCCCCTCGACACTTGCAAGCAGCCTGTTCTTCTGGGGGAACATACTCGTTTCCTCCCCGGGCGTGCCTGCAGTTAGTATAAGCTGGGCCTTCCTAGGGTTTCGCAAACAGCTCCGAGGCTACAAGAATCCAGGTTTCCAAAGGGGAAAAGACTGCTTTTCGAAGCAGGGCCACCTATCCTAGTTCACAGCAAACATGAGTCCCTGCAGTAGTGGAGCTGCCGAGGGAGAGCATGGCGAAACCCTGGGAACTTCGCTAAGTACCTTTTACTGTGACGGCTTCGTAGTGTGGCAAGATTCCTGAAGGAGGGCTGGCCTGAGCGAGGCCTAGTTGGCTCTACCCCTTCCGGGACCTAGCAGGGTAAAGGAGGAATTGTGCTCTTTGCTCAGCTTGGACCTCAAATCGAGGTCCTACTAAACCAACGCGCCAGTCGGTGTGAACTCCTGGATGGAAGGCTGAGCAGAGTGTTTTTCTGAGTGCAGGTAGGGCCCTTGTCCTCACTGAGACCACGTTACCCAGCACATGAGACCGACTCTGACTGTCTTCGTGAGCTGGGACAAGCTGCGGCAACCTAGGTTTCCAAAGGAAGAGAGAGAGCAGTGTGCCGCCTTGGGCTTTGCATGCAAGAAGTGTTTCGAAGGGCCTACACTGCTGCTTGTTGCTCAGCAGGCAGAGAGGAGACGTGGGGGGATCCGTGTCTTAGCATGGGAAACGGTGCGGAGGCCAGTGTGCTTGGAGTCCTGAAAGCTATCCTCGAGTTCCATTGAAGCACAACAACGGTGGAGACCTCATGGAAAACAGGGGACGCAGAGCTTGCCTGGTGGAAACTTAGGCGCTACCCTGAGGCTCAGGGTGGCCTTGCACTTTCCCAGGAGGAACGAGGTCTGCGGGCTTAACTCTCCTCCAGCGTGGCAGGAACCCGGTTTCTCGGGGGAAAGTGCTCGTTTGCTACACAGGCGTACCTGCAGAGGCTAGAACCTGGGCAACTTCAAGGTTTGGCAAGCAGCCCCTGAGACACTAGAATCCAAGCTTCCAAAGGGAAAAGGCTGCTCTTGTCCGCAGAGCCACCTACACTTCTTCGCACCCAACCTAAGGACCTGCAGGATGGGAGCTGCCAAGGGAAACAAACAGGACACACTGGGCACCTGAAAAGCTCCCCTCGACACTTGCAAGCAGCCTGTTTCTCTGGGGGAACATACTCGTTTCCTCCCCGGGCGTGCTTGCAGTTAGTATAAGCTGGGCCTTCTTAGGGTTTCACAAACAGCTCCGAGGCTACAACAATCCTGAATTCCAAAGGGGAAAAGACTGCTTTTCGAAACAGGGCCACCTATCCTAGTTCATAGCAAACATGAGTCCCTGCAGTAGTTGAGCTGCCGAGGGAGAGCAAGGCGAAACCCTGGGAACTTCTCTAAGTTCTTAAACTGTGCAGGCTTCGAAGTGTGGCAATATCCCTGAAGGAGGGCTGGCCTGAGCGAGGCCTATTTGGCTCTACCTCTTCCGGGGCCTAGCAGGGTAAAGGAGGAATTGTGCTCTTTGCTCAGCTTGGACCTCACATCGACGTCCTGCTTAAGCAAAGAGCCACTCGGTGTGAGCTCCTGGATGGAAGGCTGAGCAGAGAGTTTTTCTGAGTGCAGGTAGGGCCCTTGTCCTCACTGAGTCCACGTTACCCAGCACATGAGACCGTCTCTGACTGTGTTCGTGAGTTGGGACAAGCTGCGGCAACCTAGGTTTCCAAAGGAAGAGAGAGAGCAGTGTGCCGCCTTGGGCTTTGCATGCAAGAAGTGTTTCGAAGGGCCTACACTACTGCTTGTTGCTCAGCAGGCAGAGAGGAGACGTGGGGGGGACCCGTGTGGTAGCATGGGAAACGGTGCGGAGGACAGTGTGCTTGGAGTCCTGAAAGCTATCCTCGAGTTCCATTGAAGCACAACAACGGTGGAGACCTCATGGAAAACAGGGGACGCAGAGCTTGCCTGGTGGAAACTTAGGCGCTACCCTGAGGCTCAGGGTGGCCTTGCACTTTCCCAGGAGGAACGAGGTCTGCAGGCTTAACTCTCCTCCAGCGTGGCAGGAACCCGGTTTCTCGGGGGAAAGTGCTCGTTTGCTACGCAAGCGTACCTGCGGAGGCTAGAACCTGGGCAACTTCAAGGTTTGGCAAGCAGCCCCTGAGACACTAGAATCCAAGCTTCCAAAGGGAAAAGGCTGCTCTTGTCCGCAGAGCCACCTACACTTCTTCGCACCCAACCTAAGGACCTGCAGGATGGGAGCTGCGAAGGGAAACAATCAGGACACACTGGGCACCTGAAAAGCTCCCCTCGACACTTGCAAGCAGCCTGTTTCTCTGGGGGAACATACTCGTTTCCTCCCCGGGCGTGCCTGCAGTTAGTATAAGCTGGGCCTTCTTAGGGTTTCACAAACAGCTCCGAGGCTACAACAATCCTGAATTCCAAAGGGGAAAAGACTGCTTTTCGAAACAGGGCCACCTATCCTAGTTCACAGCAAACATGAGTCCCTGCAGCAGTGGAGCTGCCGAGGGAGAGCAAGGCGAAACCCTGGGAACTTCTCTAAGTTCTTAAACTGTGCAGGCTTCGAATTGTGGCAAGATCCCTGAAGGAGGGCTGGCCTGAGCGAGGCCTAGTTCGCTCTACCTCTTCCGTGGTCTAGCAGGGTAAAGGAGGAATTGTGCTCCTTGCTCAGCTTGGACCTCACATCGACGTCCTGCTTAAGCAAAGAGCCACTCGGTGTGAGCTCCTGGATGGAAGGCTGAGCAGAGAGTTTTTCTGAGTGCAGGTAGGGCCCTTGTCCTCACTGAGACCACGTTACCCAGCACATGAGACCGGCTCTGACTGTCTTCGTGAGTTGGGACAAGCTGCGGCAACCTAGGTTTCCAAAGGAAGAGAGAGAGCAGTGTGCCCCTTTGGGCTGTGCATGAAGAAGTGTTCCGAAGAACCTACACGGCTGCTTTTTGCTCAGCAGGCAGAGAGGAGACGTGGGGGTATCCGTGTGGTAGCATGGGAAACGGTGCGATGGCCAGAGTGCTTGGAGTCCTGAAAGCTATCCTCGCGTTCCATTGAAGCACAACAACGGTGGAGACCTCATGGAAACCGAGGCACGCAGAGCTTGCCCGGTGGAAACTTAGGCACTACCCTGAGGCTCAGGGTGGCCTTGCGCTTTCCCAGGATGAAAGAGTACTGCGGGCTTAACTCTCTTCCAGCGTGGCAGGAACACCGTTTCTCGGGGGAAAGTGCTCGTTTACTACGCAAGTGTACCTGCGGAGGCTAGAACCTGGGCAACATCAAGGTTTGGCAAGCAGCCCCTGAGACACTAGAATCCAAACTTCCAAAGGGAAAAGGCTGCTTTTTCCGCAAAGCCCCCTACCCTTATTAGAACCCAGCAAAAGTACCTGAGGATGGGAGCTGCGAAGGGAAACAAACGGGACACACTGGGCACCTGAGAAGCTCCCCTCGACACTTGCAAGCAGCCTGTTCTTCTGGGGGAACATACTCGTTTCCTCCCCGGGCGTGCCTGCAGTGAGCAAAAGCTGGGCCTTCCGACGGTTTCGCAAACAGCTCCGAGGCTACAAGAATCCAGGTTTCCAAAGGGGAAAAGACTGCTTTTCGAAGCAGGGCCACCTATCCTAGTTCATAGCAAACATGAGTCCCTGCAGTAGTGGAGCTGCCGAGGGAGAGCATGGCGAAACCCTGGGAACTTCGCTAAGTACCTTTTACTGTGACGGCTTCGTAGTGTGGCAAGATTCCTGAAGGAGGGCTGGCCTGAGCGAGGCCTAGTTGGCTCTACCCCTTCCGGGACCTAGCAGGGTAAAGGAGGAATTGTGCTCTTTGCTCAGCTTGGACCTCAAATCGAGGTCCTACTAAATCAACGCGCCAGTCGGTGTGAACTCCTGGATGGAAGGCTGAGCAGAGTGTTTTTCTGAGTGCAGGTAGGGCCCTTGTCCTCACTGAGACCACGTTACCCAGCACATGAGACCGACTCTGACTGTCTTCGTGAGCTGGGACAAGCTGCGGCAACCTAGGTTTCCAAAGGAAGAGAGAGAGCAGTGTGCCGCCTTGGGCTTTGCATGCAAGAAGTGTTTCGAAGGGCCTACACTGCTGCTTGTTGCTCAGCAGGCAGAGAGGAGACGTGGGGGGATCCGTGTGGTAGCATGGGAAACGGTGCGGAGGCCAGTGTGCTTGGAGTCCTGAAAGCTATCCTCGAGTTCCATTGAAGCACAACAACGGTGGAGACCTCATGGAAAACAGGGGACGCAGAGCTTGCCTGGTGGAAACTTAGGCGCTACCCTGAGGCTCAGGGTGGCCTTGCACTTTCCCAGGAGGAACGAGGTCTGCGGGCTTAACTCTCCTCCAGCGTGGCAGGAACCCGGTTTCTCGGGGGAAAGTGCTCGTTTGCTACACAGGCGTACCTGCAGAGGCTAGAACCTGGGCAACTTCAAGGTTTGGCAAGCAGCCCCTGAGACACTAGAATCCAAGCTTCCAAAGGGAAAAGGCTGCTCTTGTCCGCAGAGCCACCTACACTTCTTCGCACCCAACCTAAGGACCTGCAGGATGGGAGCTGCCAAGGGAAACAAACAGGACACACTGGGCACCTGAAAAGCTCCCCTCGACACTTGCAAGCAGCCTGTTTCTCTGGGGGAACATACTCGTTTCCTCCCCGGGCGTGCTTGCAGTTAGTATAAGCTGGGCCTTCTTAGGGTTTCACAAACAGCTCCGAGGCTACAACAATCCTGAATTCCAAAGGGGAAAAGACTGCTTTTCGAAACAGGGCCACCTATCCTAGTTCATAGCAAACATGAGTCCCTGCAGTAGTGGAGCTGCCGAGGGAGAGCAAGGCGAAACCCTGGGAACTTCTCTAAGTTCTTAAACTGTGCAGGCTTCGAAGTGTGGCAATATCCCTGAAGGAGGGCTGGCCTGAGCGAGGCCTATTTGGCTCTACCTCTTCCGGGGCCTAGCAGGGTAAAGGAGGAATTGTGCTCTTTGCTCAGCTTGGACCTCACATCGACGTCCTGCTTAAGCAAAGAGCCACTCGGTGTGAGCTCCTGGATGGAAGGCTGAGCAGAGAGTTTTTCTGAGTGCAGGTAGGGCCCTTGTCCTCACTGAGTCCACGTTACCCAGCACATGAGACCGTCTCTGACTGTGTTCGTGAGTTGGGACAAGCTGCGGCAACCTAGGTTTCCAAAGGAAGAGAGAGAGCAGTGTGCCGCCTTGGGCTTTGCATGCAAGAAGTGTTTCGAAGGGCCTACACTGCTGCTTGTTGCTCAGCAGGCAGAGAGGAGACGTGGGGGGGACCCGTGTGGTAGCATGGGAAACGGTGCGGAGGACAGTGTGCTTGGAGTCCTGAAAGCTATCCTCGAGTTCCATTGAAGCACAACAACGGTGGAGACCTCATGGAAAACAGGGGACGCAGAGCTTGCCTGGTGGAAACTTAGGCGCTACCCTGAGGCTCAGGGTGGCCTTGCATGTTCCCAGGAGGAACGAGGTCTGCAGGCTTAACTCTCCTCCAGCGTGGCAGGAACCCGGTTTCTCGGGGGAAAGTGCTCGTTTGCTACGCAGGCGTACCTGCGGAGGCTAGAACCTGGGCAACTTCAAGGTTTGGCAAGCAGCCCCTGAGACACTAGAATCCAAGCTTCCAAAGGGAAAAGGCTGCTCTTGTCCGCAGAGCCACCTACACTTCTTCGCACCCAACCTAAGGACCTGCAGGATGGGAGCTGCGAAGGGAAACAATCAGGACACACTGGGCACCTGAAAAGCTCCCCTCGACACTTGCAAGCAGCCTGTTTCTCTGGGGGAACATACTCGTTTCCTCCCCGGGCGTGCCTGCAGTCAGTATAAGCTGGGCCTTCTTAGGGTTTCACAAACAGCTCCGAGGCTACAACAATCCTGAATTCAAAAGGGGAAAAGACTGCTTTTCGAAACAGGGCCACATATCCTAGTTCATAGCAAACATGAGTCCCTGCAGTAGTGGAGCTGCCGAGGGAGAGCAAGGCGAAACCCTGGGAACTTCTCTAAGTTCTTAAACTGTGCAGGCTTCGAAGTGTGGCAAGATCCCTGAAGGAGGGCTGCCCTGAGCGAGGCCTATTTGGCTCTACCTCTTCCGGGGCCTAGCACGGTAAAGGAGGAATTGTGCTCTTTGCTCAGCTTGGACCTCACATCGACGTCCTGCTTAAGCAAAGAGCCACTCGGTGTGAGCTCCTGGATGGAAGGCTGAGCAGAGAGTTTTTCTGAGTGCAGGTAGGGCCCTTGTCCTCACTGAGACCACGTTACCCAGCACATGAGACCGGCTCTGACTGTCTTCGTGAGTTGGGACAAGCTGCGGCAACCTAGGTTTCCAAAGGAAGAGAGAGAGCAGTGTGCCCCCTTGGGCTGTGCATGAAGAAGTGTTCCGAAGAACCTACACGGCTGCTTTTTGCTCAGCAGGCAGAGAGGAGACGTGGGGGGAATCCGTGTGGACGCGCCGTTTCGGTGCGATGGCCAGAGTGCTTGGAGTCCTGAAAGCTATCCTCGCGTTCCATTGAAGCACAACAACGGTGGAGACCTCATGGAAACCGAGGCACGCAGAGCTTGCCCGGTGGAAACTTAGGCACTACCCTGAGGCTCAGGGTGGCCTTGCGCTTTCCCAGGATGAAAGAGTACTGCGGGCTTAACTCTCTTCCAGCGTGGCAGGAACACCGTTTCTCGGGGGAAAGTGCTCGTTTACTACGCAAGTGTACCTGCGGAGGCTAGAACCTGGGCAACATCAAGGTTTGGCAAGCAGCCCCTGAGACACTAGAATCCAAACTTCCAAAGGGAAAAGGCTGCTTTTACCGCAAAGCCCCCTACCCTTATTAGAACCCAGCAAAAGTACCTGAGGATGGGAGCTGCGAAGGGAAACAAACGGGACACACTGGGCACCTGAGAAGCTCCCCTCGACACTTGCAAGCAGCCTGTTCTTCTGGGGGAACATACTCGTTTCCTCCCCGGGCGTGCCTGCAGTGAGTAAAAGCTGGGCCTTCCTAGGGTTTCGCAAACAGCTCCGAGGCTACAAGAATCCAGGTTTCCAAAGGGGAAAAGACTGCTTTTCGAAGCAGGGCCACCTATCCTAGTTCACAGCAAACATGAGTCCCTGCAGTAGTGGAGCTGCCGAGGGAGAGCATGGCGAAACCCTGGGAACTTCGCTAAGTACCTTTTACTGTGACGGCTTCGTAGTGTGGCAAGATTCCTGAAGGAGGGCTGGCCTGAGCGAGGCCTAGTTGGCTCTACCCCTTCCGGGACCTAGCAGGGTAAAGGAGGAATTGTGCTCTTTGCTCAGCTTGGACCTCAAATCGAGGTCCTACTAAACCAACGCGCCAGTCGGTGTGAACTCCTGGATGGAAGGCTGAGCAGAGTGTTTTTCTGAGTGCAGGTAGGGCCCTTGTCCTCACTGAGACCACGTTACCCAGCACATGAGACCGACTCTGACTGTCTTCGTGAGCTGGGACAAGCTGCGGCAACCTAGGTTTCCAAAGGAAGAGAGAGAGCAGTGTGCCGCCTTGGGCTTTGCATGCAAGAAGTGTTTCGAAGGGCCTACACTGCTGCTTGTTGCTCAGCAGGCAGAGAGGAGACGTGGGGGGGACCCGTGTGGTAGCATGGGAAACGGTGCGGAGGACAGTGTGCTTGGAGTCCTGAAAGCTATCCTCGAGTTCCATTGAAGCACAACAACGGTGGAGACCTCATGGAAAACAGGGGACGCAGAGCTTGCCTGGTGGAAACTTAGGCGCTACCCTGAGGCTCAGGGTGGCCTTGCATGTTCCCAGGAGGAACGAGGTCTGCAGGCTTAACTCTCTTGCAGCGTGGCAGGAACCCGGTTTCTCGGGGGAAAGTGCTCATTTGCTACGCAAGCGTACCTGCGGAGGCTGGAACCTGGGCAACTTCAAGGTTTGGCAAGCAGCCCCTGAGACACTAGAATCCAAGCTTCCAAAGGGAAAAGGCTGCTCTTGTCCGCAGAGCCACCTACACTTCTTCGCACCCAACCTAAGGACCTGCAGGATGGGAGCTGCGAAGGGAAACAATCAGGACACACTGGGCACCTGAAAAGCTCCCCTCGACACTTGCAAGCAGCCTGTTTCTCTGGGGGAACATACTCGTTTCCTCCCCGGGCGTGCCTGCAGTTAGTATAAGCTGGGCCTTCTTAGGGTTTCACAAACAGCTCCGAGGCTACAACAATCCTGAATTCCAAAGGGGAAAAGACTGCTTTTCGAAACAGGGCCACCTATCCTAGTTCACAGCAAACATGAGTCCCTGCAGCAGTGGAGCTGCCGAGGGAGAGCAAGGCGAAACCCTGGGAACTTCTCTAAGTTCTTAAACTGTGCAGGCTTCGAAGTGTGGCAAGATCCCTGAAGGAGGGCTGGCCTGAGCGAGGCCTAGTTCGCTCTACCTCTTCCGTGGTCTAGCAGGGTAAAGGAGGAATTGTGCTCCTTGCTCAGCTTGGACCTCACATCGACGTCCTGCTTAAGCAAAGAGCCACTCGGTGTGAGCTCCTGGATGGAAGGCTGAGCAGAGAGTTTTTCTGAGTGCAGGTAGGGCCCTTGTCCTCACTGAGTCCACGTTACCCAGCACATGAGACCGGCTCTGACTGTCTTCGTGAGTTGGGACAAGCTGCGGCAACCTAGGTTTCCAAAGGAAGAGAGAGAGCAGTGTGCCCCCTTGGGCTGTGCATGAAGAAGTGTTCCGAAGAACCTACACGGCTGCTTTTTGCTCAGCAGGCAGAGAGGAGACGTGGGGGGAATCCGTGTGGTAGCATGGGAAACGGTGCGATGGCCAGAGTGCTTGGAGTCCTGAAAGCTATCCTCGCGTTCCATTGAAGCACAACAACGGTGGAGACCTCATGGAAACCGAGGCACGCAGAGCTTGCCCGGTGGAAACTTAGGCACTACCCTGAGGCTCAGGGTGGCCTTGCGCTTTCCCAGGATGAAAGAGTACTGCGGGCTTAACTCTCTTCCAGCGTGGCAGGAACACCGTTTCTCGGGGGAAAGTGCTCGTTTACTACGCAAGTGTACCTGCGGAGGCTAGAAGCTGGGCAACATCAAGGTTTGGCAAGCAGCCCCTGAGACACTAGAATCCAAACTTCCAAAGGGAAAAGGCTGCTCTTTCCGCAAAGCCCCCTACCCTTATTAGAACCCAGCAAAAGTACCTGAGGATGGGAGCTGCGAAGGGAAACAAACGGGACACACTGGGCACCTGAGAAGCTCCCCTCGACACTTGCAAGCAGCCTGTTCTTCTGGGGGAACATACTCGTTTCCTCCCCGGGCGTGCCTGCAGTTAGTATAAGCTGGGCCTTCCTAGGGTTTCGCAAACAGCTCCGAGGCTACAAGAATCCAGGTTTCCAAAGGGGAAAAGACTGCTTTTCGAAGCAGGGCCACCTATCCTAGTTCACAGCAAACATGAGTCCCTGCAGTAGTGGAGCTGCCGAGGGAGAGCATGGCGAAACCCTGGGAACTTCGCTAAGTACCTTTTACTCTGACGGCTTCGTAGTGTGGCAAGATTCCTGAAGGAGGGCTGGCCTGAGCGAGGCCTAGTTGGCTCTACCCCTTCCGGGACCTAGCAGGGTAAAGGAGGAATTGTGCTCTTTGCTCAGCTTGGACCTCAAATCGAGGTCCTACTAAACCAACGCGCCAGTCGGTGTGAACTCCTGGATGGAAGGCTGAGCAGAGTGTTTTTCTGAGTGCAGGTAGGGCCCTTGTCCTCACTGAGACCACGTTACCCAGCACATGAGACCGACTCTGACTGTCTTCGTGAGCTGGGACAAGCTGCGGCAACCTAGGTTTCCAAAGGAAGAGAGAGAGCAGTGTGCCGCCTTGGGCTTTGCATGCAAGAAGTGTTTCGAAGGGCCTACACTGCTGCTTGTTGCTCAGCAGGCAGAGAGGAGACGTGGGGGGGACCCGTGTGGTAGCATGGGAAACGGTGCGGAGGACAGTGTGCTTGGAGTCCTGAAAGCTATCCTCGAGTTCCATTGAAGCACAACAACGGTGGAGACCTCATGGAAAACAGGGGACGCAGAGCTTGCCTGGTGGAAACTTAGGCGCTACCCTGAGGCTCAGGGTGGCCTTGCATGTTCCCAGGAGGAACGAGGTCTGCAGGCTTAACTCTCCTCCAGCGTGGCAGGAACCCGGTTTCTCGGGGGAAAGTGCTCATTTGCTACGCAAGCGTACCTGCGGAGGCTAGAACCTGGGCAACTTCAAGGTTTGGCAAGCAGCCCCTGAGACACTAGAATCCAAGCTTCCAAAGGGAAAAGGCTGCTCTTGTCCGCAGAGCCACCTACACTTCTTCGCACCCAACCTAAGGACCTGCAGGATGGGAGCTGCGTAGGGAAACAATCAGGACACACTGGGCACCTGAAAAGCTCCCCTCGACACTTGCAAGCAGCCTGTTTCTCTGGGGGAACATACTCGTTTCCTCCCTGGGCGTGCCTGCAGTTAGTATAAGCTGGGCCTTCTTAGGGTTTCACAAACAGCTCCGAGGCTACAACAATCCTGAATTCCAAAGGGGAAAAGACTGCTTTTCGAAACAGGGCCACCTATCCTAGTTCACAGCAAACATGAGTCCCTGCAGCAGTGGAGCTGCCGAGGGAGAGCAAGGCGAAACCCTGGGAACTTGTCTAAGTTCTTAAACTGTGCAGGCTTCGAAGTGTGGCAAGATCCCTGAAGGAGGGCTGGCCTGAGCGAGGCCTAGTTCGCTCTACCTCTTCCGTGGTCTAGCAGGGTAAAGGAGGAATTGTGCTCCTTGCTCAGCTTGGACCTCACATCGACGTCCTGCTTAAGCAAAGAGCCACTCGGTGTGAGCTCCTGGATGGAAGGCTGAGCAGAGAGTTTTTCTGAGTGCAGGTAGGGCCCTTGTCCTCACTGAGTCCACGTTACCCAGCACATGAGACCGGCTCTGACTGTCTTCGTGAGTTGGGACAAGCTGCGGCAACCTAGGTTTCCAAAGGAAGAGAGAGAGCAGTGTGCCCCCTTGGGCTGTGCATGAAGAAGTGTTCCGAAGAACCTACACGGCTGCTTTTTGCTCAGCAGGCAGAGAGGAGACGTGGGGGGAATCCGTGTGGTAGCATGGGAAACGGTGCGATGGCCAGAGTGCTTGGAGTCCTGAAAGCTATCCTCGCGTTCCATTGAAGCACAACAACGGTGGAGACCTCATGGAAACCGAGGCACGCAGAGCTTGCCCGGTGGAAACTTAGGCACTACCCTGAGGCTCAGGGTGGCCTTGCACTTTCCCAGGATGAAAGAGTACTGCGGGCTTAACTCTCTTCCAGCGTGGCAGGAACACGGTTTCTCGGGGGAAAGTGCTCGTTTACTACGCAAGTGTACCTGCGGAGGCTAGAAGCTGGGCAACATCAAGGTTTGGCAAGCAGCCCCTGAGACACTAGAATCCAAACTTCCAAAGGGAAAAGGCTGCTTTTTCCGCAAAGCCCCCTACCCTTATTAGAACCCAGCAAAAGTACCTGAGGATGGGAGCTGCGAAGGGAAACAAACGGGACACACTGGGCACCTGAGAAGCTCCCCTCGACACTTGCAAGCAGCCTGTTCTTCTGGGGGAACATACTCGTTTCCTCCCCGGGCGTGCCTGCAGTGAGTAAAAGCTGGGCCTTCCTAGGGTTTCGCAAACAGCTCCGAGGCTACAAGAATCCAGGTTTCCAAAGGGGAAAAGACTGCTTTTCGAAGCAGGGCCACCTATCCTAGTTCACAGCAAACATGAGTCCCTGCAGTAGTTGAGTTGCCGAGGGAGAGCATGGCGAAACCCTGGGAACTTCGCTAAGTACCTTTTACTGTGTAGGCTTCGTAGTGTGGCAAGATCCCTGAAGGAGGGCTGGCCTGAGCGAGGCCTAGTTGGCTCTACCCCTTCCGGGACCTAGCAGGGTAAAGGAGGAATTGTGCTCTTTGCTCAGCTTGGACCTCAAATCGAGGTCCTACTAAACCAGCGCGCCAGTCGGTGTGAACTCCTGGATGGAAGGCTGAGCAGAGTGTTTTTCTGAGTGCAGGTAGGGCCCTTGTCCTCACTGAGACCACGTTACCCAGCACATGAGACCGACTCTGACTGTCTTCGTGAGCTGGGACAAGCTGCGGCAACCTAGGTTTCCAAAGGAAGAGAGAGAGCAGTGTGCCGCCTTGGGCTTTGCATGCAAGAAGTGTTTCGAAGGGCCTACACTGCTGCTTGTTGCTCAGCAGGCAGAGAGGAGACGTGGGGGGATCCGTGTGGTAGCATGGGAAACGGTGCGGAGGCCAGAGTGCTTGGAGTCCTGAAAGCTATCCTCGAGTTCCATTGAAGCACAACAACGGTGGAGACCTCATGGAAAACAAGGCACGCAGAGCTTGCCTGGTGGAAACTTAGGCGCTACCCTGAGGCTCAGGGTGGCCTTGCACTTTCCCAGGAGGAACGAGGTCTGCGGGCTTAACTCTCCTCCAGCATGGCAGGAACCCGGTTTCTCGGGGGAAAGTGCTCGTTTGCTACGCAGGCGTACCTGCGGAGGCTAGAACCTGGGCAACTTCAAGGTTTGGCAAGCAGCCCCTGAGACACTAGAATCCAAGCTTCCAAAGGGAAAAGGCTGCTCTTGTCCGCAGAGCCACCTACACTTCTTCGCACCCAACCTAAGGACCTGCAGGATGGGAGCTGTGAAGGGAAACAAACGGGACACACTGGGCAACTGAGAAGCTCCCCTCGACACTTGCAAGCAGCCTGTTTCTCTGGGGAACATACTCGTTTCCTCCCCGGGCGTGCCTGCAGTGAGTTAAAGCTGGGCCTTCCTAGGGTATCGCAAACACCTCCGGGGCTACAAGAATCCAGGTTTCCAAAGGGGAAAAGACTGCTTTTCGAAGCAGGGCCACCTATCCTAGTTCACAGCAAACATGAGTCCCTGCAGTAGTGGAGCTGCCGAGGGAGAGCATGGCGAAACCCTGGGAACTTCGCTAAGTACCTTTTACTCTGACGGCTTCGTAGTGTGGCAAGATTCCTGAAGGAGGGCTGGCCTGAGCGAGGCCTAGTTGGCTCTACCCCTTCCGGGACCTAGCAGGGTAAAGGAGGAATTGTGCTCTTTGCTCAGCTTGGACCTCAAATCGAGGTCCTACTAAACCAACGCGCCAGTCGGTGTGAACTCCTGGATGGAAGGCTGAGCAGAGTGTTTTTCTGAGTGCAGGTAGGGCCCTTGTCCTCACTGAGACCACGTTACCCAGCACATGAGACCGACTCTGACTGTCTTCGTGAGCTGGGACAAGCTGCGGCATCCTAGGTTTCCAAAGGAAGAGAGAGAGCAGTGTGCCGCCTTGGGCTTTGCATGCAAGAAGTGTTTCGAAGGGCCTACACTGCTGCTTGTTGCTCAGCAGGCAGAGAGGAGACGTGGGGGGGACCCGTGTGGTAGCATGGGAAACGGTGCGGAGGACAGTGTGCTTGGAGTCCTGAAAGCTATCCTCGAGTTCCATTGAAGCACAACAACGGTGGAGACCTCATGGAAAACAGGGGACGCAGAGCTTGCCTGGTGGAAACTTAGGCGTTACCCTGAGGCTCAGGGTGGCCTTGCATGTTCCCAGGAGGAACGAGGTCTGCAGGCTTAACTCTCCTCCAGCGTGGCAGGAACCCGGTTTCTCGGGGGAAAGTGCTCATTTGCTACGCAAGCGTACCTGCGGAGGCTAGAACCTGGGCAACTTCAAGGTTTGGCAAGCAGCCCCTGAGACACTAGAATCCAAGCTTCCAAAGGGAAAAGGCTGCTCTTGTCCGCAGAGCCACCTACACTTCTTCGCACCCAACCTAAGGACCTGCAGGATGGGAG
Source organism: Balaenoptera borealis (assembly GCF_965194805.1). NCBI lineage: Eukaryota > Metazoa > Chordata > Mammalia > Artiodactyla > Balaenopteridae > Balaenoptera > Balaenoptera borealis. The sequence continues at coordinate 133,029,651 of NC_138863.1, forward strand.
CTGCGTAGGGAAACAATCAGGACACACTGGGCACCTGAAAAGCTCCCCTCGACACTTGCAAGCAGCCTGTTTCTCTGGGGGAACATACTCGTTTCCTCCCCGGGCGTGCCTGCAGTTAGTATAAGCTGGGCCTTCTTAGGGTTTCACAAACAGCTCCGAGGCTACAACAATCCTGAATTCCAAAGGGGAAAAGACTGCTTTTCGAAACAGGGCCACCTATCCTAGTTCACAGCAAACATGAGTCCCTGCAGCAGTGGAGCTGCCGAGGGAGAGCAAGGCGAAACCCTGGGAACTTGTCTAAGTTCTTAAACTGTGCAGGCTTCGAAGTGTGGCAAGATCCCTGAAGGAGGGCTGGCCTGAGCGAGGCCTAGTTCGCTCTACCTCTTCCGTGGTCTAGCAGGGTAAAGGAGGAATTGTGCTCCTTGCTCAGCTTGGACCTCACATCGACGTCCTGCTTAAGCAAAGAGCCACTCGGTGTGAGCTCCTGGATGGAAGGCTGAGCAGAGAGTTTTTCTGAGTGCAGGTAGGGCCCTTGTCCTCACTGAGTCCACGTTACCCAGCACATGAGACCGGCTCTGACTGTCTTCGTGAGTTGGGACAAGCTGCGGCAACCTAGGTTTCCAAAGGAAGAGAGAGAGCAGTGTGCCCCCTTGGGCTGTGCATGAAGAAGTGTTCCGAAGAACCTACACGGCTGCTTTTTGCTCAGCAGGCAGAGAGGAGACGTGGGGGGAATCCGTGTGGTAGCATGGGAAACGGTGCGATGGCCAGAGTGCTTGGAGTCCTGAAAGCTATCCTCGCGTTCCATTGAAGCACAACAACGGTGGAGACCTCATGGAAACCGAGGCACGCAGAGCTTGCCCGGTGGAAACTTAGGCACTACCCTGAGGCTCAGGGTGGCCTTGCACTTTCCCAGGATGAAAGAGTACTGCGGGCTTAACTCTCTTCCAGCGTGGCAGGAACACCGTTTCTCGGGGGAAAGTGCTCGTTTACTACGCAAGTGTACCTGCGGAGGCTAGAAGCTGGGCAACATCAAGGTTTGGCAAGCAGCCCCTGAGACACTAGAATCCAAACTTCCAAAGGGAAAAGGCTGCTCTTTCCGCAAAGCCCCCTACCCTTATTAGAACCCAGCAAAAGTACCTGAGGATGGGAGCTGCGAAGGGAAACAAACGGGACACACTGGGCACCTGAGAAGCTCCCCTCGACACTTGCAAGCAGCCTGTTCTTCTGGGGGAACATACTCGTTTCCTCCCCGGGCGTGCCTGCAGTTAGTATAAGCTGGGCCTTCCTAGGGTTTCGCAAACAGCTCCGAGGCTACAAGAATCCAGGTTTCCAAAGGGGAAAAGACTGCTTTTCGAAGCAGGGCCACCTATCCTAGTTCACAGCAAACATGAGTCCCTGCAGTAGTGGAGCTGCCGAGGGAGAGCATGGCGAAACCCTGGGAACTTCGCTAAGTACCTTTTACTCTGTCGGCTTCGTAGTGTGGCAAGATTCCTGAAGGAGGGCTGGCCTGAGCGAGGCCTAGTTGGCTCTACCCCTTCCGGGACCTAGCAGGGTAAAGGAGGAATTGTGCTCTTTGCTCAGCTTGGACCTCAAATCGAGGTCCTACTAAACCAACGCGCCAGTCGGTGTGAACTCCTGGATGGAAGGCTGAGCAGAGTGTTTTTCTGAGTGCAGGTAGGGCCCTTGTCCTCACTGAGACCACGTTACCCAGCACATGAGACCGACTCTGACTGTCTTCGTGAGCTGGGACAAGCTGCGGCAACCTAGGTTTCCAAAGGAAGAGAGAGAGCAGTGTGCCGCCTTGGGCTTTGCATGCAAGAAGTGTTTCGAAGGGCCTACACTGCTGCTTGTTGCTCAGCAGGCAGAGAGGAGACGTGGGGGGGACCCGTGTGGTAGCATGGGAAACGGTGCGGAGGACAGTGTGCTTGGAGTCCTGAAAGCTATCCTCGAGTTCCATTGAAGCACAACAACGGTGGAGACCTCATGGAAAACAGGGGACGCAGAGCTTGCCTGGTGGAAACTTAGGCGCTACCCTGAGGCTCAGGGTGGCCTTGCATGTTCCCAGGAGGAACGAGGTCTGCAGGCTTAACTCTCCTCCAGCGTGGCAGGAACCCGGTTTCTCGGGGGAAAGTGCTCATTTGCTACGCAAGCGTACCTGCGGAGGCTAGAACCTGGGCAACTTCAAGGTTTGGCAAGCAGCCCCTGAGACACTAGAATCCAAGCTTCCAAAGGGAAAAGGCTGCTCTTGTCCGCAGAGCCACCTACACTTCTTCGCACCCAACCTAAGGACCTGCAGGATGGGAGCTGCGTAGGGAAACAATCAGGACACACTGGGCACCTGAAAAGCTCCCCTCGACACTTGCAAGCAGCCTGTTTCTCTGGGGGAACATACTCGTTTCCTCCCTGGGCGTGCCTGCAGTTAGTATAAGCTGGGCCTTCTTAGGGTTTCACAAACAGCTCCGAGGCTACAACAATCCTGAATTCCAAAGGGGAAAAGACTGCTTTTCGAAACAGGGCCACCTATCCTAGTTCACAGCAAACATGAGTCCCTGCAGCAGTGGAGCTGCCGAGGGAGAGCAAGGCGAAACCCTGGGAACTTGTCTAAGTTCTTAAACTGTGCAGGCTTCGAAGTGTGGCAAGATCCCTGAAGGAGGGCTGGCCTGAGCGAGGCCTAGTTCGCTCTACCTCTTCCGTGGTCTAGCAGGGTAAAGGAGGAATTGTGCTCCTTGCTCAGCTTGGACCTCACATCGACGTCCTGCTTAAGCAAAGAGCCACTCGGTGTGAGCTCCTGGATGGAAGGCTGAGCAGAGAGTTTTTCTGAGTGCAGGTAGGGCCCTTGTCCTCACTGAGTCCACGTTACCCAGCACATGAGACCGGCTCTGACTGTCTTCGTGAGTTGGGACAAGCTGCGGCAACCTAGGTTTCCAAAGGAAGAGAGAGAGCAGTGTGCCCCCTTGGGCTGTGCATGAAGAAGTGTTCCGAAGAACCTACACGGCTGCTTTTTGCTCAGCAGGCAGAGAGGAGACGTGGGGGGAATCCGTGTGGTAGCATGGGAAACGGTGCGATGGCCAGAGTGCTTGGAGTCCTGAAAGCTATCCTCGCGTTCCATTGAAGCACAACAACGGTGGAGACCTCATGGAAACCGAGGCACGCAGAGCTTGCCCGGTGGAAACTTAGGCACTACCCTGAGGCTCAGGGTGGCCTTGCACTTTCCCAGGATGAAAGAGTACTGCGGGCTTAACTCTCTTCCAGCGTGGCAGGAACACGGTTTCTCGGGGGAAAGTGCTCGTTTACTACGCAAGTGTACCTGCGGAGGCTAGAAGCTGGGCAACATCAAGGTTTGGCAAGCAGCCCCTGAGACACTAGAATCCAAACTTCCAAAGGGAAAAGGCTGCTTTTTCCGCAAAGCCCCCTACCCTTATTAGAACCCAGCAAAAGTACCTGAGGATGGGAGCTGCGAAGGGAAACAAACGGGACACACTGGGCACCTGAGAAGCTCCCCTCGACACTTGCAAGCAGCCTGTTCTTCTGGGGGAACATACTCGTTTCCTCCCCGGGCGTGCCTGCAGTGAGTAAAAGCTGGGCCTTCCTAGGGTTTCGCAAACAGCTCCGAGGCTACAAGAATCCAGGTTTCCAAAGGGGAAAAGACTGCTTTTCGAAGCAGGGCCACCTATCCTAGTTCACAGCAAACATGAGTCCCTGCAGTAGTTGAGTTGCCGAGGGAGAGCATGGCGAAACCCTGAGAACTTCGCTAAGTACCTTTTACTGTGTAGGCTTCGTAGTGTGGCAAGATCCCTGAAGGAGGGCTGGCCTGAGCGAGGCCTAGTTGGCTCTACCCCTTCCGGGACCTAGCAGGGTAAAGGAGGAATTGTGCTCTTTGCTCAGCTTGGACCTCAAATCGAGGTCCTACTAAACCAGCGCGCCAGTCGGTGTGAACTCCTGGATGGAAGGCTGAGCAGAGTGTTTTTCTGAGTGCAGGTAGGGCCCTTGTCCTCACTGAGACCACGTTACCCAGCACATGAGACCGACTCTGACTGTCTTCGTGAGCTGGGACAAGCTGCGGCAACCTAGGTTTCCAAAGGAAGAGAGAGAGCAGTGTGCCGCCTTGGGCTTTGCATGCAAGAAGTGTTTCGAAGGGCCTACACTGCTGCTTGTTGCTCAGCAGGCAGAGAGGAGACGTGGGGGGATCCGTGTGGTAGCATGGGAAACGGTGCGGAGGCCAGAGTGCTTGGAGTCCTGAAAGCTATCCTCGAGTTCCATTGAAGCACAACAACGGTGGAGACCTCATGGAAAACAAGGCACGCAGAGCTTGCCTGGTGGAAACTTAGGCGCTACCCTGAGGCTCAGGGTGGCCTTGCACTTTCCCAGGAGGAACGAGGTCTGCGGGCTTAACTCTCCTCCAGCATGGCAGGAACCCGGTTTCTCGGGGGAAAGTGCTCGTTTGCTACGCAGGCGTACCTGCGGAGGCTAGAACCTGGGCAACTTCAAGGTTTGGCAAGCAGCCCCTGAGACACTAGAATCCAAGCTTCCAAAGGGAAAAGGCTGCTCTTGTCCGCAGAGCCACCTACACTTCTTCGCACCCAACCTAAGGACCTGCAGGATGGGAGCTGTGAAGGGAAACAAACGGGACACACTGGGCAACTGAGAAGCTCCCCTCGACACTTGCAAGCAGCCTGTTTCTCTGGGGAACATACTCGTTTCCTCCCCGGGCGTGCCTGCAGTGAGTTAAAGCTGGGCCTTCCTAGGGTATCGCAAACACCTCCGGGGCTACAAGAATCCAGGTTTCCAAAGGGGAAAAGACTGCTTTTCGAAGCAGGGCCACCTATCCTAGTTCACAGCAAACATGAGTCCCTGCAGTAGTGGAGCTGCCGAGGGAGAGCATGGCGAAACCCTGGGAACTTCGCTAAGTACCTTTTACTCTGACGGCTTCGTAGTGTGGCAAGATTCCTGAAGGAGGGCTGGCCTGAGCGAGGCCTAGTTGGCTCTACCCCTTCCGGGACCTAGCAGGGTAAAGGAGGAATTGTGCTCTTTGCTCAGCTTGGACCTCAAATCGAGGTCCTACTAAACCAACGCGCCAGTCGGTGTGAACTCCTGGATGGAAGGCTGAGCAGAGTGTTTTTCTGAGTGCAGGTAGGGCCCTTGTCCTCACTGAGACCACGTTACCCAGCACATGAGACCGACTCTGACTGTCTTCGTGAGCTGGGACAAGCTGCGGCATCCTAGGTTTCCAAAGGAAGAGAGAGAGCAGTGTGCCGCCTTGGGCTTTGCATGCAAGAAGTGTTTCGAAGGGCCTACACTGCTGCTTGTTGCTCAGCAGGCAGAGAGGAGACGTGGGGGGGACCCGTGTGGTAGCATGGGAAACGGTGCGGAGGACAGTGTGCTTGGAGTCCTGAAAGCTATCCTCGAGTTCCATTGAAGCACAACAACGGTGGAGACCTCATGGAAAACAGGGGACGCAGAGCTTGCCTGGTGGAAACTTAGGCGCTACCCTGAGGCTCAGGGTGGCCTTGCATGTTCCCAGGAGGAACGAGGTCTGCAGGCTTAACTCTCCTCCAGCGTGGCAGGAACCCGGTTTCTCGGGGGAAAGTGCTCATTTGCTACGCAAGCGTACCTGCGGAGGCTAGAACCTGGGCAACTTCAAGGTTTGGCAAGCAGCCCCTGAGACACTAGAATCCAAGCTTCCAAAGGGAAAAGGCTGCTCTTGTCCGCAGAGCCACCTACACTTCTTCGCACCCAACCTAAGGACCTGCAGGATGGGAGCTGCGTAGGGAAACAATCAGGACACACTGGGCACCTGAAAAGCTCCCCTCGACACTTGCAAGCAGCCTGTTTCTCTGGGGGAACATACTCGTTTCCTCCCCGGGCGTGCCTGCAGTTAGTATAAGCTGGGCCTTCTTAGGGTTTCACAAACAGCTCCGAGGCTACAACAATCCTGAATTCCAAAGGGGAAAAGACTGCTTTTCGAAACAGGGCCACCTATCCTAGTTCACAGCAAACATGAGTCCCTGCAGCAGTGGAGCTGCCGAGGGAGAGCAAGGCGAAACCCTGGGAACTTGTCTAAGTTCTTAAACTGTGCAGGCTTCGAAGTGTGGCAAGATCCCTGAAGGAGGGCTGGCCTGAGCGAGGCCTAGTTCGCTCTACCTCTTCCGTGGTCTAGCAGGGTAAAGGAGGAATTGTGCTCCTTGCTCAGCTTGGACCTCACATCGACGTCCTGCTTAAGCAAAGAGCCACTCGGTGTGAGCTCCTGGATGGAAGGCTGAGCAGAGAGTTTTTCTGAGTGCAGGTAGGGCCCTTGTCCTCACTGAGTCCACGTTACCCAGCACATGAGACCGGCTCTGACTGTCTTCGTGAGTTGGGACAAGCTGCGGCAACCTAGGTTTCCAAAGGAAGAGAGAGAGCAGTGTGCCCCCTTGGGCTGTGCATGAAGAAGTGTTCCGAAGAACCTACACGGCTGCTTTTTGCTCAGCAGGCAGAGAGGAGACGTGGGGGGAATCCGTGTGGTAGCATGGGAAACGGTGCGATGGCCAGAGTGCTTGGAGTCCTGAAAGCTATCCTCGCGTTCCATTGAAGCACAACAACGGTGGAGACCTCATGGAAACCGAGGCACGCAGAGCTTGCCCGGTGGAAACTTAGGCACTACCCTGAGGCTCAGGGTGGCCTTGCACTTTCCCAGGATGAAAGAGTACTGCGGGCTTAACTCTCTTCCAGCGTGGCAGGAACACGGTTTCTCGGGGGAAAGTGCTCGTTTACTACGCAAGTGTACCTGCGGAGGCTAGAAGCTGGGCAACATCAAGGTTTGGCAAGCAGCCCCTGAGACACTAGAATCCAAACTTCCAAAGGGAAAAGGCTGCTTTTTCCGCAAAGCCCCCTACCCTTATTAGAACCCAGCAAAAGTACCTGAGGATGGGAGCTGCGAAGGGAAACAAACGGGACACACTGGGCACCTGAGAAGCTCCCCTCGACACTTGCAAGCAGCCTGTTCTTCTGGGGGAACATACTCGTTTCCTCCCCGGGCGTGCCTGCAGTGAGTAAAAGCTGGGCCTTCCTAGGGTTTCGCAAACAGCTCCGAGGCTACAAGAATCCAGGTTTCCAAAGGGGAAAAGACTGCTTTTCGAAGCAGGGCCACCTATCCTAGTTCACAGCAAACATGAGTCCCTGCAGTAGTTGAGTTGCCGAGGGAGAGCATGGCGAAACCCTGAGAACTTCGCTAAGTACCTTTTACTGTGTAGGCTTCGTAGTGTGGCAAGATCCCTGAAGGAGGGCTGGCCTGAGCGAGGCCTAGTTGGCTCTACCCCTTCCGGGACCTAGCAGGGTAAAGGAGGAATTGTGCTCTTTGCTCAGCTTGGACCTCAAATCGAGGTCCTACTAAACCAGCGCGCCAGTCGGTGTGAACTCCTGGATGGAAGGCTGAGCAGAGTGTTTTTCTGAGTGCAGGTAGGGCCCTTGTCCTCACTGAGACCACGTTACCCAGCACATGAGACCGACTCTGACTGTCTTCGTGAGCTGGGACAAGCTGCGGCAACCTAGGTTTCCAAAGGAAGAGAGAGAGCAGTGTGCCGCCTTGGGCTTTGCATGCAAGAAGTGTTTCGAAGGGCCTACACTGCTGCTTGTTGCTCAGCAGGCAGAGAGGAGACGTGGGGGGATCCGTGTGGTAGCATGGGAAACGGTGCGGAGGCCAGAGTGCTTGGAGTCCTGAAAGCTATCCTCGAGTTCCATTGAAGCACAACAACGGTGGAGACCTCATGGAAAACAAGGCACGCAGAGCTTGCCTGGTGGAAACTTAGGCGCTACCCTGAGGCTCAGGGTGGCCTTGCACTTTCCCAGGAGGAACGAGGTCTGCGGGCTTAACTCTCCTCCAGCATGGCAGGAACCCGGTTTCTCGGGGGAAAGTGCTCGTTTGCTACGCAGGCGTACCTGCGGAGGCTAGAACCTGGGCAACTTCAAGGTTTGGCAAGCAGCCCCTGAGACACTAGAATCCAAGCTTCCAAAGGGAAAAGGCTGCTCTTGTCCGCAGAGCCACCTACACTTCTTCGCACCCAACCTAAGGACCTGCAGGATGGGAGCTGTGAAGGGAAACAAACGGGACACACTGGGCAACTGAGAAGCTCCCCTCGACACTTGCAAGCAGCCTGTTTCTCTGGGGAACATACTCGTTTCCTCCCCGGGCGTGCCTGCAGTGAGTTAAAGCTGGGCCTTCCTAGGGTATCGCAAACACCTCCGGGGCTACAACAATCCAGGTTTCCAAAGGGGAAAAGACTGCTTTTCGAAGCAGGGCCACCTATCCTAGTTCACAGCAAACATGAGTCCCTGCAGTAGTGGAGCTGCCGAGGGAGAGCATGGCGAAAATCTGAGAACTTCGATAAGTACCTTTTACTGTGTAGGCTTCGAAGTGTGGCAAGATCCCTGAAGGAGGGCTGCCCTGAGCGAGGCCTATTTGGCTCTACCTCTTCCGGGGCCTAGCACGGTAAAGGAGGAATTGTGCTCTTTGCTCAGCTTGGACCTCACATCGACGTCCTGCTTAAGCAAAGAGCCACTCGGTGTGAGCTCCTGGATGGAAGGCTGAGCAGAGAGTTTTTCTGAGTGCAGGTAGGGCCCTTGTCCTCACTGAGTCCACGTTACCCAGCACATGAGACCGGCTCTGACTGTCTTCGTGAGTTGGGACAAGCTGCGGCAACCTAGGTTTCCAAAGGAAGAGAGAGAGCAGTGTGCCCCCTTGGGCTGTGCATGAAGAAGTGTTCCGAAGAACCTACACGGCTGCTTTTTGCTCAGCAGGCAGAGAGGAGACGTGGGGGGAATCCGTGTGGTAGCATGGGAAACGGGGCGATGGCCAGAGTGCTTGGAGTCCTGAAAGCTATCCTCGCGTTCCATTGAAGCACAACAACGGTGGAGACCTCATGGAAACCGAGGCACGCAGAGCTTGCCCGGTGGAAACTTAGGCACTACCCTGAGGCTCAGGGTGGCCTTGCGCTTTCCCAGGATGAAAGAGTACTGCGGGCTTAACTCTCTTCCAGCGTGGCAGGAACACCGTTTCTCGGGGGAAAGTGCTCGTTTACTACGCAAGTGTACCTGCGGAGGCTAGAAGCTGGGCAGCATCAAGGTTTGGCAAGCAGCCCCTTAGACACTAGAATCCAAACTTCCAAAGGGAAAAGGCTGCTCTTTCCGCAAAGCCCCCTACCCTTATTAGAACCCAGCAAAAGTACCTGAGGATGGGAGCTGCGAAGGGAAACAAACGGGACACACTGGGCACCTGAGAAGCTCCCCTCGACACTTGCAAGCAGCCTGTTCTTCTGGGGGAACATACTCGTTTCCTCCCCGGGCGTGCCTGCAGTTAGTATAAGCTGGGCCTTCCTAGGGTTTCGCAAACAGCTCCGAGGCTACAAGAATCCAGGTTTCCAAAGGGGAAAAGACTGCTTTTCGAAGCAGGGCCACCTATCCTAGTTCACAGCAAACATGAGTCCCTGCAGTAGTGGAGCTGCCGAGGGAGAGCATGGCGAAACCCTGGGAACTTCGCTAAGTACCTTTTACTCTGACGGCTTCGTAGTGTGGCAAGATTCCTGAAGGAGGGCTGGCCTGAGCGAGGCCTAGTTGGCTCTACCCCTTCCGGGACCTAGCAGGGTAAAGGAGGAATTGTGCTCTTTGCTCAGCTTGGACCTCAAATCGAGGTCCTACTAAACCAACGCGCCAGTCGGTGTGAACTCCTGGATGGAAGGCTGAGCAGAGTGTTTTTCTGAGTGCAGGTAGGGCCCTTGTCCTCACTGAGACCACGTTACCCAGCACATGAGACCGACTCTGACTGTCTTCGTGAGCTGGGACAAGCTGCGGCATCCTAGGTTTCCAAAGGAAGAGAGAGAGCAGTGTGCCGCCTTGGGCTTTGCATGCAAGAAGTGTTTCGAAGGGCCTACACTGCTGCTTGTTGCTCAGCAGGCAGAGAGGAGACGTGGGGGGGACCCGTGTGGTAGCATGGGAAACGGTGCGGAGGACAGTGTGCTTGGAGTCCTGAAAGCTATCCTCGAGTTCCATTGAAGCACAACAACGGTGGAGACCTCATGGAAAACAGGGGACGCAGAGCTTGCCTGGTGGAAACTTAGGCGCTACCCTGAGGCTCAGGGTGGCCTTGCATGTTCCCAGGAGGAACGAGGTCTGCAGGCTTAACTCTCCTCCAGCGTGGCAGGAACCCGGTTTCTCGGGGGAAAGTGCTCGTTTGCTACGCAAGCGTACCTGCGGAGGCTAGAACCTGGGCAACTTCAAGGTTTGGCAAGCAGCCCCTGAGACACTAGAATCCAAGCTTCCAAAGGGAAAAGGCTGCTCTTGTCCGCAGAGCCACCTACACTTCTTCGCACCCAACCTAAGGACCTGCAGGATGGGAGCTGCGAAGGGAAACAATCAGGACACACTGGGCACCTGAAAAGCTCCCCTCGACACTTGCAAGCAGCCTGTTTCTCTGGGGGAACATACTCATTTCCTCCCCGGGCGTGCCTGCAGTTAGTATAAGCTGGGCCTTCTTAGGGTTTCACAAACAGCTCCGAGGCTACAACAATCCTGAATTCCAAAGGGGAAAAGACTGCTTTTCGAAACAGGGCCACCTATCCTAGTTCACAGCAAACATGAGTCCCTGCAGCAGTGGAGCTGCCGAGGGAGAGCAAGGCGAAACCCTGGGAACTTCTCTAAGTTCTTAAACTGTGCAGGCTTCGAAGTGTGGCAAGATCCCTGAAGGAGGGCTGGCCGGAGCGAGGCCTAGTTCGCTCTACCTCTTCCGTGGTCTAGCAGGGTAAAGGAGGAATTGTGCTCCTTGCTCAGCTTGGACCTCACATCGACGTCCTGCTTAAGCAAAGAGCCACTCGGTGTGAGCTCCTGGATGGAAGGCTGAGCAGAGAGTTTTTCTGAGTGCAGGTAGGGCCCTTGTCCTCACTGAGTCCACGTTACCCAGCACATGAGACCGGCTCTGACTGTCTTCGTGAGTTGGGACAAGCTGCGGCAACCTAGGTTTCCAAAGGAAGAGAGAGAGCAGTGTGCCCCCTTGGGCTGTGCATGAAGAAGTGTTCCGAAGAACCTACACGGCTGCTTTTTGCTCAGCAGGCAGAGAGGAGACGTGGGGGGAATCCGTGTGGTAGCATGGGAAACGGTGCGATGGCCAGAGTGCTTGGAGTCCTGAAAGCTATCCTCGCGTTCCATTGAAGCACAACAACGGTGGAGACCTCATGGAAACCGAGGCACGCAGAGCTTGCCCGGTGGAAACTTAGGCACTACCCTGAGGCTCAGGGTGGCCTTGCGCTTTCCCAGGATGAAAGAGTACTGCGGGCTTAACTCTCTTCCAGCGTGGCAGGAACATGGTTTCTCGGGGGAAAGTGCTCGTTTACTACGCAAGTGTACCTGCGGAGGCTAGAAGCTGGGCAACATCAAGGTTTGGCAAGCAGCCCCTGAGACACTAGAATCCAAACTTCCAAAGGGAAAAGGCTGCTTTTTCCGCAAAGCCCCCTACCCTTATTAGAACCCAGCAAAAGTACCTGAGGATGGGAGCTGCGAAGGGAAACAAACGGGACACACTGGGCACCTGAGAAGCTCCCCTCGACACTTGCAAGCAGCCTGTTCTTCTGGGGGAACATACTCGTTTCCTCCCCGGGCGTGCCTGCAGTGAGTAAAAGCTGGGCCTTCCTAGGGTTTCGCAAACAGCTCCGAGGCTACAAGAATCCAGGTTTCCAAAGGGGAAAAGACTGCTTTTCGAAGCAGGGCCACCTATCCTAGTTCACAGCAAACATGAGTCCCTGCAGTAGTTGAGTTGCCGAGGGAGAGCATGGCGAAACCCTGAGAACTTCGCTAAGTACCTTTTACTGTGTAGGCTTCGAAGTGTGGCAAGATCCCTGAAGGAGGGCTGGCCTGAGCGAGGCCTAGTTGGCTCTAAATCTTCCGGGGCCTAGCAGGGTAAAGGAGGAATTGTGCTCTTTGCTTAGCTTGGACCTCACATCGACGTCCTGCTAAACCAACGCGCCAGTTGGTGTGAGCTCCTGGATGGAAGGTTGAGCAGAGTGTTTTTCTGAGTGCAGGTAAGGCCCTTGTCCTCACTGAGTCCACGTTACCCAGCACATGAGACCGGCTCTGACTGTCTTCGTGAGCTGGGACAAGCTGCGGCAACCTAGGTTTCCAAAGGAAGAGAGAGAGCAGTGTGCCGCCTTGGGCTTTGCATGCAAGAAGTGTTTCGAAGGGCCTACACTGCTGCTTGTTGCTCAGCAGGCAGAGAGGAGACGTGGGGGGAATCCGTGTGGTAGCATGGGAAACGGTGCGATGGCCAGAGTGCTTGGAGTCCTGAAAGCTATCCTCGCGTTCCATTGAAGCACAACAGCGTTGGAGACCTCATGGAAACCGAGGCACGCAGAGCTTGCCCGGTGGAAACTTAGGCGCTACCCTGAGGCTCAGGGTGGCCTTGCGCTTTCCCAGGATGAAAGAGTACTGCGGGCTTAACTCTCTTCCAGCGTGGCAGGAACACGGTTTCTCGGGGGAAAGTGCTCGTTTACTACGCAAGTGTACCTGCGGAGGCTAGAAGCTGGGCAACATCAAGGTTTGGCAAGCAGTCCCTGAGACACTAGAATCCAAACTTCCAAAGGGAAAAGGCTGCTTTTTCCGCAAAGCCCCCTACCCTTATTAAAACCCAGCAAAAGTACCTGAGGATGGGAGCTGCGAAGGGAAACAAACCGGACACACTGGGCACCTGAGAAGCTCCCCTCGACACTTGCAAGCAGCCTGTTTCTCTGGGGGAACATACTCGTTTCTTCCCCGGCCGTGCCTGCAGTGAGTAAAAGCTGGGCCTTCCTAGGGTTTCGCAAACAGCTCCGAGGCTACAAGAACATGAAGAAGTGTTCCGAAGAACCTACACGGCTGCTTTTTGCTCAGCAGGCAGAGAGGAGACGTGGGGGGGATCCGTGTGGTAGCATGGGAAACGGTGCGGAGGACAGTGTGCTTGGAGTCCTGAAAGCTATCCTCGCGTTCCATTGAAGCACAACAACGGTGGAAACCTCATGGAAAACAGGGGAAGCAGAGCTTGCCTGGTGGAATCTTAGGCGCTACCCTGAGGCTCAGGGTGGCCTTGCACTTTCCCAGGAGGAACGAGGTCTGTCCTCCAGCGTGGCAGGAACCCGGTTTCTCGGGGGAAAGTGCTCCTTTGCTATGCAAGCGTACCTGCGGATGCTACAACCTGGGCAACTTCAGGGTTTGGCGAATAGCCCCTAAGACACTAGAATCCAAGCTTCCAAAGGGAAAAGGCTGCTTTTGTCGGCAGAGCCACCTACCCTTGTTAGCACCCAGCGTAGGTACCTGCAGGATGGGAGCTGCGAAGGGAGACAAACGGGACACACTGGGCACCTGAAAACCTCCCCTTGACACTTGCAAGCAGCCTGTTTCTCTGGGGGAACATACTCGTTTCCTCCCCGGGCGTGCCTGCAGTGAGTAGAAGCTGGGCCTTCCTAGGGTTTCGCAAACACCTCCAGGGCTACAACAATCCAGATTTCCAAAGGGCAAAAGACTGCTTTTCGAAGCAGGGCCACCTATCCTAGTTCACAGCAAACATGAGTCCCTGCAGTAGTGGAGCTGCCGAGGGAGAGCATGGCGAAACCCTGGGAACTTCGCTAAGTACCTTTTACTGTGTAGGCTTCGTAGTGTGGCAAGATCCCTGAAGGAGGGCTGCCCTGAGCGAGGCCTATTTGGCTCTACCTCTTCCGGGGGCCTAGCAGGGTAAAGGAGGAATTGTTCTGTTTGCTCCAGCTGCATCTCACATTCAGTTACTGCTTAAGATAGAGAGCCGGCAGGTATTAGTTCCCAAAAGAAACGCAACACTGTAAATCAAACCTACTTCCATTGTAAGTTTTTGACATTTTTGAGAAGACCAGGACACTCTTCCTATATGTTTTTTGCTTTTGTGTGCCGTACCGTCTCTTTAACAATTTCTTAACTCTGCCATTATGGTAAGAAAGCAGCCCTAGACAGTGCGTAAATCGATGGGTTCTGGCTGTGTTCAAGAAAACTTTATTTGTAAAAACAGTGTCAGCCTAATTTGGCCCGGGGGCCACAGTTTGCTGACCCTTGTTGTAGGGAGTAGCCCCTTAGCTCGGAGCATTCAGTGTGCGAGGGCCTCCAGCAGCATGTTTTTGTGGTAAATGAGGGCGTCTGTTGGTTCAGTGGACATAAATTAGGAGAACTATTACTGAATGCCTTGTACCAGGAAGTATCCTCAGTAACACTGCCAGGTTCCGATCCCCATTGCCCGTCACACAAGCCCTCCTACACCCCAACTCAAGTTCACTCCTCAGCATTTTCCTGGGGACAAGTCATCTTAGGTTATATTTTAAGAAAACCTTTTTGTTATGGACATTCTCAAACATATACAAAAGTGGAGGGAACAGTCATGAACCTGAAGGAGTGTCACCCCTACAGCACTTGCAAATACGTGGCCAGTATCCATCTGCAGGCAAAGAGGAGCCTCTTTTGCTTTCCTGAAACCTCGGCTAACAAGGGAGCATTGTCCTGGGAGGGAAGCCCGCAGAGCCACACTGAGAACCCCCGCTGTGAGGTGTGAGGGAGGGAGGGTGGGTGCGGGGAGGAGCAGCAGACGTGGCAGCTGAGGGAAACTGGCCCCAAGGATCCCAGGGTCAGACCAGCTGCCGTGTTCATCATTTGGGGTGGGTTTTGAGTCTTTCCAGGACTCTCTTTTTTTTATTTATCAATTTTTTAAATTGAAGTATAGTTGATTTACAATGTTGTGTTAATTTCTGCTGTACAGCAAAGTGATTCAGTTATACATATATATATATACATTATTTTTTATATAATATAATATAATATTATTTTTTATATTATATTTAATATTTTATATTTTTTATATTCTTTTCCATGATGGTTTATCACAGGATATTGAATGTTGTTCCCTGTCTTATGCAGTAGGATCTTGCTGTTTATCCATCTTACATATAATAGTTTGCATCTGCTAATCCCAAACTCCCTATCATCCTTCCTCCATCGAGGACTCTCTTACCTAGTGGATCAAAAGCTGAACTTTCTACGTGAACACTTGAGACCTTCCACCGACTTCCCTTCCCCCACATTCTTTCCTGTCTTCATTCTTTTTACTTTCTGCAAATATAAAAGCACAAGTGTGCACTCTGGCCCTTAAAGCAAAGATTTTTGAAGAAGCCACATAATGCAGTGGTCAGGACAGTGCCTCTGGAGTCAGGTCTGCCTGTGCTGCGTCCCAGTTGTCACCTAACTTCTCTGTGCCTCCATTCCTTCATCTGGGAAGTGGAGATGATAATTTCTGCATTGTAGTATTTTTGAGAGGATTCAGCGGGTTAGATAATAAATGTGAAGCATTTAGAATGGGCGCTGGCACATATTAAATACTTAATAACTATTAAAATGAGATGATACAGAAAGACTACACACTAGCAGCTGAGGGTAAATATATCTGTGTCTAAATATATACTTAACTACTGTCTGTAGAGAGTGGGCTATGGTCAGGGCAAGATCTGGCTCCTGGCTTCAATCTCAACCAGCTTTGTGACCATGCATTAGTCACTGTTCCTTTCGGGGCCTCCAAGTTTACACCTATAACAGAAGGTGCTCGAATAAGCTATCCCTTCTCTAATTCTTTAGTCTGAAGCTTGGCATCTCTCTGTAGCAAGTTCTCACCCTACTGTGGGCCTCCTTAGGCCCTTGGGCTTATTTTTAATTAACCAACCATCAGGAACGCTTATAGGTCACACATGGCGATGGGCAGCGGCTCTCCTCTGAGGCCCCCAGACTGGCCCCAGCCCCTACCCCACTCCCCGAACATGTCTCCAGTTCACTGACTCAGGCTATCAGGTGGGGCAGCTGCTCCTGCAGTTCAGCAGACTGTGAGCTGGACAGTTCCCAGGGCACTTGCCCGGAGGGCCTGGGAAAGCTGCCCACAGCTAAGAGGAGAGCAGGGCACATCCTCTCCAAGAAAGTCACACGATGGGGAACCAGCCCCTTTCACCTGAGTTTCCTCCCTCCTTCCAGACTTGAGATTCTATAACCCCTCGGTCATCCGAGGCCCCAGGTGCTCCAGGATCCAGAAGTTAGCCTGCAGCTCTGGTCCTAAATAAACAAGGTCTCCTCTGAGCCCTCTGCTGATGGGTCCCTGTGTCTTGGGGATGCTGGACTTTAGCTTTCAGCCTGGTGAAATAAAGGGATGACGCTAACCACACGGCAAGTGTTTGGCTCAATAGATCAAATGGAAAAGAATATAAAAAAAAAAGGAATGTGTATATATGTGTGTGTGTGTGTGTGTGTGTGTGTATAACTAATCACTTTGCTGTACAGGAGAAATTAACACAACATTGTAAATCAACTATACATCAAATTGAGAAGAAGAGTCACATGCCAGGAACGGAGAGTGTCTGCTCTGTCACAGCTGGGGCATGAGCCAGGGGAACAATGATCGTGGACGTAGCTTCCTTGAGGGACCAGCATCTTTAAGGCCCATGACAGCTCTCCCAGATGAGTCCATGATCTGCAGAAGAACAAGGCACAGAGGCCAGAGCAGAGGCTGGATGATGGACCAGCCTCTCTCCCCCCCACCCCCCAGTGTGACCCTGACACCCCATCACCATCCACACTCCCTGAGCTGTCTTTCAGGGCATCCTCTCTGCACAAGACCGCTTTCAAGGCCTCAAGTGCACACTACGGAGACAGCGGGCAGAACTCACTCCCGGCCTGTGTACATGATCGTGGGTGACCAGAAAACGTCTGAGGGCCACAGAACAGGGCCTCCATCTGTGTCCTCCCAGGAGATGGGAGTGACCGGGGGGTGGGGCTCAGCCCTCCCTGAGTGGAGGTCAGCATGGGGTCAGCCTCATCACGGGACCCTGGGAAGTTCAGCCCAGCTGAGTCAGGGAGGATTTCCCTGAATGAAGGTCCTTGGACATCCTCTAGAAACACACACTTCCCTAGAATCCCCTGAACCGAGCTCTCCTCTGGCTAGTGAACAGGGCATCCCAGCTACCAGGCTTCAGGGTTTAGAAAGCTCGGTCATCCGCTGCAGCTAGCAGGGCACCCAGGGATCCAACTGTCTCTCCCGAGCTCTTTGCCATAAAACCTGCACAGCTCTCCTCAGTTTCACCAGTACCATTGCATTCTCCAACCAATGAAGATCAACCCCTTAAGCGAACAAACTCCATATTTGCATTCAGGCAAATTAAATGACATCTTAGCGCATATACTCATGCTTTGCCTTACTCTTTCTACCCCAGAGATGCAGTATCCAGTGGCTAGAAGAGCCAGACGCACTTGGATTTGAATTCCACTGCATGCCTTTGGACTAGTTACAGAAACCTTTCTAAGCCTCAGTTTCTGTATCTGTGGAATGGGAGCAGTGGGTGTGTCTCTTACAGGGTTATTGTGACAACCAAATGCAATGACGCATGTAAAGCACTGTGCACGATGCCTGGCACAATGCAGTTTCTTTCGTATTTGTTAGTGTACTTACTGCCCTGCTCTAGCGCCCGTTCAAGTAGTGAAAGAAACAGAACAGCTTAAATTATGCTTCTGGTAGCCTATATTCATGGAATGGTCTATCTCATAAGTTACACATGAATTCAAGGCTTCGTTAAGTAGTTCTATGGCTTGGGCAAGAGATTGCTGATAAGGAGTGTGATATTTAGTGGCTCCTGAGTTTTGCAGTCAGACGTTATTAATGGTCCATGACTTAGAATCAGGATGAAGTTTGAACACCTGCCCCCACCCACTCATGCCCCCATGTGCACACACACGCATGCACACAACGGATGCTGGGGAAGACACCCCCAAAGCTGGTGCTCCAAGCTATGCTTACAAGTATTTTTGGAAAAAGAAGATCACAATGAAAGATGAAGACCAAAGTTTTCTTTCACCAAATAATGCAAAAAAAAAAGCCCCACAAAAACATATTCCAAGTGTTGATTAATGGGTTCATTGTTGCTTATACCTAATTATTGTCAAAGCGTCATTTTGGGACACCCTTTGGCAAGTGGGATTAGCCCCCAAGGATAATTTGCTGAGTCTTTCACTTGGCAAAGGAATTAATAAATTTCCCATAGAAAATTTAATCACTTGTGAAATTTAGGTAGAAAAAAGATGATAGTAATTTAAAATATCCAACAGGGATAATTCAGGCCTTCATCCATTTGGGGTGTGTGTGTGTACGTGTGTAAATGTGTGCGTCTGTATGTTCTGCCGTGGGCAGGCTATCCAAGGACAAAGAGACAGTCAAAGAAGGGCTGTCGACACAACCAGGTGAAGGATACCTGACGCAGTGGAACAGCTTTGAACAAATCAAGGGCTTGGAAGATGGTCTAGGTCTTCAAATTGTATCTTGGCTAAAGCTAGTTACAATGCACATTTTTTTTTTTTCACTGAAAACAGAGGACTTCACCATGCTGAGGTCTCTGGGATGATCAGAGGTGTGTTTATTCCTGGTCTTCAAGCCCCTGGCAACTCTCTGAGCCCAAAGACCGTGCCCTGCATCCCCGAGCCCTGCATCTCACCCACCAGCCCCGCGGGGCGGCTCAAGCTTCCCACAAGGCCAGTCCGCCCACAGACCATTCATTTGCTTCCGGGCACAGTCTATTCCCTGCTTCCAGGATAAAACACAGGAAAAAAATCCTCTAGCCAGAGGGCATTATGGCTTGGCCCTTGGTAGAGCACACAGCATGTGATGTTGCCATGGAAAACACCAGAATTTTGATCCCTGTTCTGATGGTTGTAGCCCTGGGTAATTTTTATCACACTTTTTTTCTCTCGGCTTCTCAGTGGTTCCCCAAATCACAATTGGCATAACCCTTAAAACCCATGCTGTCAAACTTGACTGCCTGGCAACCGAGGTGCAGGAAGAAAAAGGCTGTGGCCACAGGCAGCTGCAGCGACCATCAAGGGCAGGACCAGGACGGAGTCTGGATCCTTTTTTCCCTATTACCCCAGCCGGCATCTCAGGCTTCTGTCCAGGTTGAGGAGAGTTGGGCAATGCCCCAGCCAAGCCTGGGGTTCTCCCTCCTTCCGAAGGGCCCACCGGCGCCTTTCCTGACTCGGCCAGCAGAGGGCGCAGCTCACCCTCATTCGCCCTGAACCCCATCTGTCTCATCTGTGGACGGGACAGGAGGATGCCTGGGGCGGGGGTGGGGGTGGGGGTGGGGAGGCCGGGGTGGGGGGGGAGGTGATCTCAGAGAGTGGGCCCCGCTAACCTGCACACCCCTCCTGAGATCAGAAGCCCCTTTCAGAGAGGGCAGGAAGGGAAACAGAGGAGCTTGCATGCATTTACAGGAAACTAACGAGAAAACAGGCTCGCAGGGTGTACGCCCCTTGGCTGGTAAATGACACGGCCTGGGTTTGAACCTTCATCAGCCTGACTGCAAGGCCGGCCTCCCGTCCAGGCTGCTGTTACATCTGATTACGAACAGCGCGTCTTAGACAGGAGAGAAGCGGTCTGAGGGGAGATGTCTGCACCCCGGCCGGGCCCCGCCTCCCAGCCTCCCCTCCTCCCTCCACTGACGCCCCTCCCTCCAGAGACCGCCCCGTAAGGGAAGGGGCAAAGCTGGCTGACAGCCTGCCCTGCTCCCAGGCCAGGAAAGCCTCTCTGAACAAACTCACCCACCCTCCCCTCCATTCAGCGGCTTCTGGGAAGTGACACTGGCCCCGGACAAGGGAAGAATTCAAACAGGTCTCCGAATATCGGGTGCGATGGACGCACGGTGAGAGTTACCTGGGAAACCACGATAGGGATGCTGTCGCTGACAGTCCCTCAGGAGGGAGCCTGGGGCCCCAGCATTTGGGCGACAAATGATGTGACGATCCCTCAGAAGAGCTGCCAGGATAGGAAAACCACTCCCCAAGGTGCCGCATGTGTCAGCGCCGAGGGCAGGAAGGGGTCCAGGACCCCGGGGAGCGCACCTCCTCCAGTGTCTCCCAGGAGCCCGGGGAATTGGGTGTCAGGTGGACGGGAGGGGCTGGAGGTAAAAGGAGGTCTGAGGCCGACCAGCTGACCCTGCCTCGCCTGCAGGGGTGGTGTTGGTGTCATCACCACCCCCATTCACAGGTGGGGAAACGGAGAGAATAAGGACTCAATGTCACACAGCAGGAGGGCCTGTGGCTTCTAAGCTGCCGCTCCCACCCCCCGCCCCCGCCCCCGCCCCCTAGCCTCACAGGCTGAGCAGGGGCTGTGATGGGAACAATGTTCCCAGCTAAATAATTGTATCAGTTTCCTAGGGCGCCTGCAACAAAGGACCACGACCGCAAGGCTCCTGTCTCAAAACAACACAATTTATCATCTTACAGTAGATCAGACGACTCACTGGGCTAAACCAAGGCGTCTGCAGGGCTGCGTTACCCTCCCCCCACCCCGGAGGCTCTCAGAATATGTAATGTAACAACTTCCAGATTCTGGGGGTTGGGACATGGACATCTTTGGAGGCCATGATTCTGCCCACCACAATCACCTCTGGGTCAGAAAAAAGGCCCTGGCCATAGGGGTTAGCAGGGTCTGCGGAGATGGGTGAGCTCTGGTCTCCCCCGAGGCCATGGGGAAGTGGGGGGCATCCCAGGTGAAGAGAGGGGCCATGCCATCTCCCTCTTCCTGGGCTCTCTCTAGACCCGTTGTGCCTCCCATTAGGTTAGGTGTCCAGAGAGCCTCCCCCAGGCTCCAGCCTCTGCCCCCTCCATCTCCAGCCTGGATGCAGAACACCCACGGGTACCGACATGAGAGAATCCCCCAGGCCTGTTGGACACTCTGATGCCCACCCTCAGCTGGGATGGGACCTTCAGCCACCCTAGGATACGAAGGTCTGACAAGTGCCCGGAGCCCTCACAAGTAGGTGTGCGGGGGCAACCCTGCCTCACGTCACAGGGCGGCTGAGGGTGCTGGGTGGGCTCTTCAAGAAGGCAACAGAGGAGACCAGGCCTCCACTGCTCTGTGGGGTCCACGTGGGCATCCGGCCTGTGTGCTGGGCTCGCGCTTGCGACTGGGGCTCCCTGGGGAAGAACGAAGTTATCTCTGGACAGAGGCATCCGCTTAGAGCGGCTCACTTTCTTCTCTCCATCCAGAGAGCTGTCTGGGCAGGTGAAGACAGGAAGGTTGCCAGGTGTGGCTCCAGAGCCAGGCGCGTGGAATGTGGGATGTGGGAGGCAGAGGCCGCCGCAGGGCCGCAGGCGTTACCAAGCCTCTTAAAAAGGATGGGGCGGGAAGGACTATCCTCCCAAACAGAGTTCACAGCCATGGGACGGATCTCAGAAGAGCGGGTAGGCCGTGAGCAGCCTCAGGCCAGTTCCCCGTCCAAGCTGCCCCTGCTCCGACGCTCCACCCATTGAGCTGAGGTCCCGGGTAGCACCGACCTCACGGGACACCCTGCTGCTCTGCACAGCGCCCCACCCCCACCCCAGCCCCGGTCTCCCACGTGTGAAGCTGTGAGCCCCCTGTAATGCCCTCCCCCCCAACCCACACCAGTGCAGCCCCAAGAAGGCTGTAAAACGTCTCCACGTCTAAGATCTCCTTTCATCCTCCAGATGACCCTCCCCCAATCAGACAGGACACTCCCCTCCTGCCGACGCCACGCCCACCTCCCAAGAGCTAAGGGTCCGAGTCCCCAAGGCTTCTGCAGTGTATCCCACATCTGGCTGCCCTGGGCGCTTTGGTCCCATCCTCCAGAATGAACACAGAGGTCGCCTTAGAAAGAAGCCAGGTGAACGCAGATAGTCTCTGAAATCCCCCAGAGATGCTCATTTTCAACCCTGCACTGCCACCTGCTGGCCAAGTGGGGTATGGCGTCCAGATCGAGATGTGAGGGGTAGTAGGTTCGCAAGCCCGGGCAGGACGGAGGCTCTGGACCCTCACCTTCAATTTTGGTGCTCCTGCATCCCAGGGTCCCGCCAGGCCTCTCGCCTTCTAGGTAGGACTGATCCACCACACTTCTGTTCCATCCTCCCATCATCTAATCCATCTCAGAGAGTGTGCTTTTGTCGAAAAGAATCTGTTAAAATATATCAAGGCATTATGATGGATGCTGGCTTTAATTATTATCTAACCCTTCCCCGGGGCGATTGGATTAAAAAATTTTTTAAATTGGAATCTAAGTGGGGCAATGTTTATCTCCAAACAAATGACTCTCTAATGGTGGAATTTTAGACTCTGTGAATAAGCAGACGTCAGCAGAGATCTTTCTAAGCATCCCTTGGTCTCTGACTCACCCTGAGTATAGCAGTTGAGCTAATAGGACACATCTGGAATCCATCATCTCAGATTTTCATAAAGTAATAGAATATTAGACCTTGCAGGGCCCCTAGAGATGCGGTCATTGCACAGATAAATCTGAGAAGTGATTTGCCCATACGGAATGGACTGGAATTGGAATCTCTTCCCAAAAGGCTTAGGTTTAGGTAAATTCCTGGATGATAGATACACTGAGGATTTTAAGGGGGAGCGTGAGGTTCCAATCACAGAGCCCAATCTCACCCCCTAAAATTATCCCCTGTCCCCTCTCAAAGCTGACTCAGGGGCTGGCCCAGGGGAGGCTTAGTGGGGCAGAGGTGGCTCTGCCCACATCCTCCCGCTTAGGGCCTGTTCTGTCCGGACTTGTCTGCTCTGAAGGATGGGGACTAATCTCGCCTAACCAGTTGTTGAAAATTTCATCAAAGACAGGGTCCCAGGACCCGGGTTGGTATTGACGGCTCTTCTCCAAGTGGGCCTGAGGGGAATTCCGACTTATTTTCCATCTCTTTAAGGGTCATTCCATCAAACCCTTTTCCCCAATTCATTAATTCTTTTGCACACATGCCTAATTTGATGTTTAAGCTATTTCTGCCCTTTTAAAAAATGAATAAATTATACTTTGAGATGTTATATTTGGTTGTGAAATCTGTTCGATTGTCTTGTGTTCCCTGCTTGTGTTTTCAGTTTCCCCCTTCATTTCTGTAAGCATTGAAAATGTGCTACTTTTTACTCAGTTCCTGATCATTCCATTATGCCGCAGTCGTTGGTGGTCTCAGGCTAACATTTGCTGATCCTGCTGACACTTGCTGGGGATGGAGTGTTTCTGCTACATTGGCTCCGTTTTCCTGGGGAGTTCACAGTGGGCCGGCCTCTGTCTGTGGGGTCCCAAGAAGCCTGGGTTGGGGTGGATCCTGGGGGAGTTCTGGGTTGGTTTCTACCAGGAGCCCTGGAGGGCGGCATCTTGGAAGTGCACTGAAATCATTCTCAGCCTGGATGTGCTTCGGGGGAGTGTGAACTCAGACACAATGTCCACGTGAGGACCGGTTTCTGTCTTTAAATGTTCTGCGGGCTGGTGGGAGGGGGTGAAGTCTCTCTCTACCTCCTCCCCCCTACTCCTACTCCTCCCCCTCCCCTCCTCCCTCCTTCTCCTCCTCCTCCTCCCCCCTCCTCCTCCCCTCCTCCTCCCCCCTCCTCCTCCCCTCCCCTCCCCCTCCTCCTCCTCCTCCCCTCCTCCCTCCTTATCTATTTTTTCTTACTGGCTCCTACCCACCCCACCCCCCACACCTTTCCCTGGGGACACAGCTCTTCAGGGATCCTAGCTTTTCCCAGGGGTCTCAGTCCTGATGCTCCATCTCGCCTTCATGGGCCCAGTGCCTGGCCTTCCCTCTGTATGGCTGTTAAAATGAGTGACTGTGGGTTTCAGGAATTTCCAGTGTGGCCCACCTGTCACTCAATTTTCAGCCCCTCTTAGCTTTTGGTCCCAGTGGGTTTCCTCGATCCCTTATATGTTCGGGTAGTCATTTCAAATGATGTTTGTTTTATTTTAATCAACATGCCTAGGTATTTGCATTGGAATTTTTGCTTCTAGTATATCTAACCTACAAGTGCGAGTTCTGATTTTGTTCCAAGCATTTTTTTGCATTTTAAAAAAAATTTATTTTATTGGAGTATAGTTGATTTACAATGCCGTGTTAGTTTCTGGTGTACAGCAAAGTGATTGTTGTACATACATATATTCTTTTCCATTATGGTTTGTCACAGGATATTGAATATAGTTCCCTGTGCTACACCGTATGACCTTGTTGTTTGTACTAAGCATTTAAACATGTGAGATGTTTCGTGAGCCCTTTCAGAGCAGACTCTATTTCCCACAGCCCTCCAGCTCTCCGGTACGCAAGCCCTGCTGACCTTCAACACCAGATGTTCTGGGGGCCCGTCTTTCTGGTGCAGGACCAGAACTGGGGAGCCTGATGTGGGCTCAGACCCCTGGCTCCTTGGGGAGAACCTCTGCCATTGTGATTGTCATCCCATTTGTGGGTTGCCCACCCAGGGGTGTGGGTCCTGACTGTACAGCATCTCTGCCCCTTCTTTTCTGCTTATCTGCAGGTGGTTCTCAGCCATAGCTGCTTTGTAAGCAGTTGTGATTTTTGTCTGCCTACTCCGCCATCCTGGCCTCTCCTCCTAATTGTAGGTAACTCTCAGGACCATTTCTGGATGCTTAGCAAACTTATTAGGGCATGTCTTCACATTGACTGTTGTCATTTTCATTGGGACATAATGGAATCTTTTTTGCTGTGACGATTTCAACTTTTCCACATTTCAGGAAGGCTTTCTTCTATTAACATTTTATTGGTTTTTAAAATTCATTTATTCTGTTTTCTTTTTCCGAAGAATCATCCCTTTATATCTCTTATCTGCTCCCTAATCACTTCAGTTCACTGTTCTTTTCCACTTTATCTTGCACTATCCCCTCCCCTTTATTTTGCTTCTAATGTGGCTTTTCTCTCTGAAAGAATTTTCTTTTTCTCTTCTATTTCTTTCCTGAGCTCCTCCTGTTCAATTTGCCCCTCCTTCTGATGTAATTTTTATATCTCTGCTCCAATCTCTTTCATATCTACTGTCTTTTTTTTTCCCTAAGAAGCCATGTTACCTTTAATTTTTTTAATATGAAGGACTACTTATCTGATTTCCCTTTACCCCATTCCCCTCGGGCCTCTGGATGGAATTCCTCCTCTGAGTCATACTTACTTGCCTTTTTTTTTTCTTTTTTTTTTTGGCTGCGTTGGGTGTTCGCTGCTGTGCAGGGGCTGCTCTTCGTTGCAGTGCGTGGGCTTCTCATTGCGGTGGCTTCTCTTGTTGTGGAGCATGGGCTCTAGAGCGCGGGCTTCAGTAGTTGTGGCGCACGGGCTTAGTTGCTCTGCGGCATGTGGGATTTCACCGGACCAGGGCTGGAACCTGTGTCCCCTGCATTGGCAGGCGGATTCTTAACCGCTGCACCACCAGGGAAGCCCCCCATACTTACTTGCTTTTTGCTTATGACTCCGTCTTCTGGTTACTATTCATTTTTGAGTGGGAAGTGGTCTGCCCCCTTTGCCCCCTTTGCCCCCTTCAGAACTGTGAGACACTGTGACTATTTTTTTCTCCAACTGTTTTTATTGTGGTAATATACACACTACATAAAATTGACCATCTTAACCATTTTCAAATGAATGGTTCAGTTGGATTAAATACACTCTTTACGTTGTGCAACCATCACCAGCCATCTTCATAACACTTTTCATTTTGTAAAACTGAAACTCTGTCCTCATGAAGCAATAACTCCCCATGCGTCCCTCCCCCAGCCCCTGGCAACCACCCTTCTACTTCTTTTTCTATGGGTTTGACGACTCTACGCACCTAATGTAAGTGGGATCATACAGTATTCGTTTTTTGGTGACTGACTGGATGATTTCACTCAGCATCATGTCCTCAAGGTTCATCCGTGCTGTAGCAAGTGTCAGAACGTCCTTCCTTTTTAAGGCTGAATAATATTGCACTGTATGGATGTTCTTATCCATTCATCTGTCAATGGACACTTGGGTTGCTTCCACCTTTTGCCATTGTGATAATGCTGCTATGAACGTGGGTGTCCAAATAATAGCTGTTCCAGTCCTTGCTTTCAGTTCTTTTGGGTATATGCTCAGAAATGGGATTGCTGGATCATATGGCAGTTCTATTTTTAGTTTTTTGAGGAACCACAATATTGTTTTCCACAGTGACTGTACCATTTTACATTCCCACTAACAGTGCACAAGGGTTCTAATTTCTCCACATCCTCACCAACAGTTGTTATATTCTGATTTGTTTTGTTTTTGATAGTAGCCATCCTAATAGTGTGAGGTGGTATCTTACTGTAGTTTTTTTTTAATATTAATAAGTCTGGTAAGTCTTTTAATGAATATTTATTTAGTACACTAATTTAAATTATTTGTTTTTTATTTATTTATTTATGGCTGTGTTGGGTCTTCGTTTCTGTGCGAGGGCTTTCTCTAGTTGCGGTGAGCGGGGGTCACTCTTCATCGCGGTGCACGGGCCTCTCACTATCGTGGCCTCTCTTGTTGTGGAGCACAGGCTCCAGACGCGCAGGCTCAGTAGTTGTGGCTCACGGGCCCAGCTGCTCCGCGGCATGTGGGATTTTCCCAGACCAGGGTTCGAACCCGTGTCCCCTGCATTGGCAGGCAGATTCTCAACCACTGCGCCACCGGGGAAGCCCTTACTGTAGTTTTGATTTGCACTTCCCTAATGACTAGTGATGTTGCACATCTTTTCATGTGCTCATTGGCCATTTGTATATCATCTTTGGGGAAATGTCTATTCAAGTCTTTTGCCCCTTTTTGGTTGGGTTGTTTGTTTTGTTGTGGTTGAGTTTTAGGACTTCTCTCTATATTCAGGATGTTAACCCCTTGCCAGGTCTATGATTTGCAGAGATTTTCTTCCATTCTGTGGGTTGCCTTTTTATTCTGTTAATATTTTCTTCTGATACACAACATTTAAAAATTTTCAAGAAGTCCAGTGTGTCTATGTTTTCTTCTGTTGCCTGTGCTTTTCGGGTCAAATCCAAGAAGTCATTGCCAGATCCAATGTTGCAAAGTTTTTGCCCTACGTTTTCTTTACAGAGTGTTCTAGTTTTATTTCTTCCATTTAGGTCTTTGATCCATGTAGAGTTCATTGTTGTTTGTGGTGTTAGATAAGGGTCAACTTCATCCTTTTGCATGTTCACGCCAGTATCTGTGACCCTCTAGGAGGGGGCGGGGAGTCATCTGGGAGGGGACACGGTCAGGTGTGTTCTGCCTCTTGTCTCACCTGTGTTCTCACCTGTGCTGAGCAGGATGTTGGTGTGAGCATCGCCCCGGCCCCCTTTCATCTGGATTCATCAACCTCCATTTGGAGGGCATCACAGACACCTGGCACTTGGAGTTTCCCCTCTGGCAGCGCCTCCTCTGAGCTCCCTCTCAGGCTACTGCCGCACCCCTCCTTGTCCTTCCCTTCTCTTTACCTGTCCTCTTCTCCCTTCTCGGCTCTGTCTCTTTATTCAGAGTGAGGGGCAGAGGTGGGGGTGGAGGGCAGCAGTTAGGCTGGGACGCTGGCTTGGCCATTTACAAGTTGTTTGACGTTAGTCTCCCACTGACTCGGTTTTCTCCTCCTTGGGTTATTATCAGGACTAAACGAGAGAAAATGTGCAAAGTGCTTGATCCACTGTCTGGCACCTGGCACACGATGAATCAGTAGTAACTATTATTATTATTATTATTATTATTATTATTATTATTATTATTATTATTAATCATCACCTTATTGGCTGTCTGGACCCAGGTGCCCATCTTCACGGTAGCCCCAGAGGCTCTCCCTGGGTGTTGAGCGAGTGGCTGGCACAGAGCACACCCCAGCCAGAGCTGAGCCTGGCGGGACAGTTCCCGCTGCTTCTGGCAGCTGCCTCTCCTCGCCGAAGCCTCCCGCCAGCGTCTGGCAGGCCTTTGCTGGTCTCTGTCCCCACCTGCCTTCTCAATAGGACTGTCAGCGTCACTTTGCCCAGGCTGCAGGCTTCTGGTGAGGGGCAGAGGGCTCCTGGCCCGTGCAGGAAGGACCAGGTGTCCTGGGTCCCTGAGCCTGACCTGTGTGGTCCAAAGATGGCCCTCCAGAGGCCGTGTGTGAGCCCCTGCTCAGCCTCCTGCACAAGCCTGACCGGGGCCTCCGGCCTGGGCATCCCCGAGCGCCCGTGATGAATGAAGTCACAACAGCCTGAAATCCGGCCGAGGGCCGGGCAGACCCCGGGGCTGCTGCTGAGGGGTGGCCGGGAGGAGCACGCAGCTGCGCAGACATCTGTGGAGGGCACGGCCACTGCCAAGTCCAGGCTCAGAGAGGTGGTGTCGTTGGAGGGGGGTGGTGTTTGACAGGTCCCCGGCGTGTGCCCGTCCACCCAGCCAGGATGCCACCTCCCTCACCAGAGCCTGCCAGGCCCCACGGGACAAAGAGCATTCTCACCATGGGCCCCCTTTCCTCCTCTGCTGGGGGGGGAGGGGAGGGATCCCAGACTGTGTTGCCCTCACCTGTGTACCCAGCACGTGCCCCCCTGTCCCCAGGCTCTCCTGTCACCTCTGCCCTAGTCTACCTGGTAGGCAAAATGAGAGGCTCAGAGAAGGCAAGAATGCACTCCAGCCCTACTCGCCGCACAGCTCACGAGGGTGTGGCAGGGCTGTGGCCCCAGGTGCTCTCCGGGCACCACCGTGTCCTCCTCACCTGGCCGTGACCC
The DNA here is from genome assembly GCF_965194805.1 of Balaenoptera borealis. Classification (NCBI taxonomy): domain Eukaryota; kingdom Metazoa; phylum Chordata; class Mammalia; order Artiodactyla; family Balaenopteridae; genus Balaenoptera; species Balaenoptera borealis. The sequence continues at coordinate 133,058,177 of NC_138863.1, forward strand.
CTCCCTCCCCACCCCGGTCCCGGCCGCCAGGGCTCCTCTGGGCACACAGGTCTAGAACCAGTCACTTCTAGGCCCCCTGAAAATATTTTCATTTCAATGGATTTTTACATCAGAGGGAAAAAGAATAGAATCATAACCAATCTATACTAATGAATCCGGTCTGGATTATATTTGCTTTTATACCAGTGCAGTCTTCAAATGCAATGTTTGCTATTTCAAGTGCATGGGGCCCATGACAGTCATAACGGGGCCCTGGTCTTGATTCCTGAGACTCACCAAGCCCATCACCCCGTGGAATGCTCCTCTCTCACGGCCAACCCCCTCCCCCAACCCTTCAGCCTCAGATCATGGCTAGTTAGACCCTGGGTTGCCTGGGCATCGAGGTCGGGCCAGGACACTCACACCCTGGCAGGAAGCAGATCCAAGGAGCCCTGGCTGCCGGGAGGGAGGGGATGGTGGTGAGAGAGTTTGTATCAGGCGTCCTAGCTCGGGTTCAGGGATGCTCTGGCGTGTTGAGAATACGGATGGGTTGTCCCCACCAAGGATCGATTTGCAGGAAGGATGGAGGAGTTTTCTGGAGAGAAGACCTGACCCTCATGGTGGAGGAGTTTTGCACACGCGCTTGGTTGAGCACAACAGGCTGGATGGGTAGGAGAGGCCTGCAGGATGACAGAGCCTGGTGGTGTTTGACCTTGAGCAGGTTAGCACGTCTGCCTGCGTTTCAGTCCTCTTATCTGTAAAATGGGGATAGGACACCCCAAGTTTGGGGGAGAGGCAATCCAGCAGGCTCAGAGCCCAGCATGGTGCCGGCAGCGGGGTGTCCCTGAGTGGGGGCAGTTATCACGCTGGAGGTGGAAAATGCTCTCTCCTTCATGGCCCTTCTCCTCCCTCTGCTTCTCTCGTCCCTTCCATTCACTCCCTAGTTCCAAAGGCTCTTGCTCAGAGCATGGCACCCACCCCCCCAGCCCTGCCTGCTCCCCCTTCCATGCTTCTCACCCCAGGCTGCCTGGTCACCTGTTCATTCAGACTCAGCTGGAGGGCTGAGGCTGCTTTTTTATTCATAGTCTTTTCCATTATGGTTTATCACAGGATTTTAAAAAATATTTATTTATTTATTTATTTATTTTATTTTTGGCTGTTTTGGGTCTTAGTTGCGACACATGGGATCTTCATTGCGGCATGCGGGATCTTTCGTTGAGGCACACAGGCTTCTCTGTAGTTGTGCCGCGTGGGCTCTATAGCTGCTGCGAGCGGGCTTAGTTGCCCCGCGGCATGTGGGATCTTAGTTCCCCCACCAGAGATCGAACCTGTGTCCCCTGCATTGGTAGGCAGATTCTTTACCACTGGACCATCAGGAGTCACTATCACAGGATACTGAATACAGTTCCCTGTGCTATACGGTAGGACCTTGTTGTCTATCCATTCTCTATATAATAGTTTGCATCTGCTAATCCCAAACTCCCAGTCCTTCCCTCCCCCACTCTCCTCCCCCTTGGGAACCACAAGTCTGTTCTCTTTGTGAGTCTGTCTCTGTTTCGTAGATAAGTTCATTTGCGTCATATTTTAGATTCCACATATAAGCTATATCATATGGTATTTGTCTTTTTCTTTCTGACTTACTTAGTATGATAATCTCTAGGTCCAGCCATATTGCTATAAATGGCATGATTTCATTTTTTTATGGCTGAGCAGTATTCCACTGTATATATATCTCACACCTTCTTTATCCACTCATCTGTCGATGGACATTTAGGTTGTTTCCATGTCTTGGCTATTGTAAATAGTGCTGCAATAAACATTGGGGTGCATGTATCTTTTCAAATTAGTGTTTTCATTTTTTCCAGATAAATACCCAGAAGTGGAATTGTTGGATCATATGGTAGTTCTATTTTTAGTTTTTTAAGGAATCTCTATAGTGGTTCCTTAACCACTATAGAGAACTATAGAGTTCTCTATAGTGGCTGCACCAACTTACATTCCCACCAACAGTGTAGGAGGGTTCCCTTTTCTCTACACCCTCTTTAGCATTTATTATTTGTAGACTTTCCACGATGGCCATTCTGACTGGTGCGAGGTAGTACCTCACTGTAGTTCTGATTTGCATTTCTCTAATAATTAGCGATGTTAAGCATCTTTTCATGTGTTGAGGCTGCTTTTAACAGAAACTGGGGACCCACCAAGGAATTCTTGACAGAGGCTTGAAAAGGAATTCCCTCCATCCTCCATCACTTGTTTATTTCATGGGGGAAACTATTGCCTGCTCTTGCCCTAGTCCCGTCAGCATGAGATGCAGCTTGGCCCTTGATGTGGTCAAAGGCAGGGTGAGGGTCTGCCCAAATGGCCCACGGCAAGGCCTGGAGCTCCCTGCACTCAGGCCGGTGGTGCTGCCAGCAGAGCCCGGCTGGTTTGCCAGGGGACAGGAGACAGGAACTGCGTCAGCTCCTGCACTTTGCTTTGGCTTTTGTTTTACTCAGGGATCCTGCTGCTGCTCCCCAGCTGGGCCCGGCGTAGGGGCAAGCAGAGGGCTGAGATGCACATTTGCATCAGATTATGGAAGAAGACTGCACTGCAGAAAGACCGGGGGTCCAGGGATCTTTATGTTGACCTTGACCTGCGGGCAGAGGGCCCTTGGTGATGAAGAGCTCCCACCTCGGGGTCGGGCAGACCTGGGTTCAAATCCCAGCTCTGTCAGTTACTAGCTGAGTGACCTCAGGCAAACTCCTTAACTTCTCTGACCCTCAAAATACCTTCCTCATGGGCTTATAATGATGCTTAAATGACATATCGTAGTTTCTGGTGCACAGAAGTAAAACTTTTACCATCTTGGTTGGTAATCAAGATGCACTGCCCTCTTGCCCTCCCTTGAAAACCCCCCAAGTATCCTGCCCCCCTCACCAAGGACAGAAGGCCAAGACCTTAGGGTTAAAACCACGGGTGCTGCCGCCCTCTAGTGGCAGAGCTGAGACACACACACCATCCCAGCCAAGGTGAGCATTTCACATCCTCTGGGAACCTCTGATCAATGGTGTGTGTATCAAAAAGCCATGATTTCTTCCTGGACTTAAGAATACTGTATATCAACATGAAGAAAATAATGTGGTTTTCCTCTGAAAACCGTTTAAAAAATATCTATAATACACGCATGTTAAATTCTTACAATTGATTTTTCCCCCAAAATATTTTCATGTGAAATTGGTGCTGTTCTGCCCTCCTGCTCATTACATCCTGGAAACCCCAGGAGTTTCCTTTCCACCGTTTAGAGCTAATACAGCGCCTTAGATAAGTCCCTGTATCTCGTGGAGGCCAAGCCCACGAGAGCTGTCAAAAGAGGGGAGGAGGACTTGGGGTCTCCGAGCAGCATCTCTGTCACTTGATCTACTCATGTGCGTCCCCTCGGAAAAGTCTGTTTTGGGTCATGACAAATGCTGAGGCAGCCAGCTCCCCACCTTCTCGCTGCCTTCATAGCTCACCTCCCCCCCACCCCAATCTGGAGCCCTACTCATCATCTGGCTGAAGTGTCAAGGATTTCCTTCCCTGCAGGAAATTAACTTGCATTTTACACTTCACACCCATAGGAATTTAATCCTCTGCCATCCCCGGTCTGTCTTGCATGACAGAGAGATGGCTGGCATCCCCGCTCCTCGGTAAAATACAGCCTTCCCTCTAAATCCAGGGGGACTGGGAGGGCGGGCTCACAGCATTGGCAGAGAGCGGGTCCTGGTAAACACATCTGCATACAAGCCTGAGGAGTCGATCCTGTAGAAGGAAACTTACAGGTGGCAGGCATGACAAAGGGAAAAGAAGGCTAGGACGCTGTGCTGGAGGGCATAAGGCCACTGCAGGTGTCCCCAGGTGTCCCTTCCTCTTCAGCTCAGTAGCTCGGAGGGATTACAGGCTCCGGAGCCACACAGCTGGGTGACTTTGCACAAGTGGCTTAACCTCAACAACAGGGGGATGTTGAAAGCAGTAAATGAACCCAGTAAGTGAACCCAGTAAGCACTCAGTACTTGTTAGCATAATTATTGATAGCATTACTATCTTTCTGTTTAGCACTATATTGAAAGTATATTCAATATCCTGGGATAAACCATAATGGAAAAGAATATGAAAAAGAAGATATATATAACTGAGTCACTTTGCTGTACGGCAGAAATTAACACAACACTGTAAATCAACTAAACTTCATAAAATTTTTAAAAATTAAAAAAATATATTATTACGCTGATTATTATAGGACCTCTGTCATCTCTTCTCAGATGAATGCGTAGCCCCTGGTCTGGGCCCGTCTTCAGCCTCCCTGCCCATCCACTTCCCTCCCAGCAACCAGGACTCCCTCTAAAGGAATTCTCCCACCACATCCCAGTCCCTTGCCTCCCAGGGATCCTCCGCCCCAGGCCTGGCCCCAGCCTCCCTTCAGCCTCAACTCCAGCCTCTTGCCTCTTCGCAGCCTTTCCAACCGCCCCCCCCCCGGCCACGCTGCTCTACAGTGACTCCAAGGAAGTCTTTGCTCCTGCTGTTCCCTCTACCCACCTTCTCTCTGAATTGCTCATCCTTGCTCTGGTATTGCCTCTCCTGTGAGGGGCCGACTCCCTGGAGGTGCCGAAGTCCCGCCCCCTCTCTTCCCATCCACCTGTGTGCCTGTCACCACCCGGTCCACACTGCGGGACGGTCCCTGCTTGCCGGTCTCCTCTCCTCTCGTAGCCGAGACAGAACGGAGACCCAGGTCCTGCACAGCCCAGGAGCTTGGGAAGCAGCGCTGAAACTAAGACTTGTCACGTGAGCCCTGCCGGGCCACAGGCTCTGAACTAGGTGGATGGCAGACACCCTGGGGGCGCGGGAGTGGGCAGTCCTTAGGGCAGAATCTTAGGATAATGTCTCCAAAATCCTGTTCCAATTCAGCAGCTGCACGACACCTGACTTTCAAAGCAAGGTGTGTCTGCGTGTGCACATGCAGAGGTGGTAAGCGCTGCCCTTGTCAGATGAACTGCTTGGAAAATGCCAGTTTCCTGGTTCAACAAATACGAATTGCGCGTCCACAGCACGCCACGTGCTGTTCCAGGCACTGGAGGCGCATCGGTGAACCAGACCTCAGCGCTCCCGGCCTGCACGTTTGTAAACCTGGAGATTCTGTTCGCTCTCCTCCTCCCTGCAGGGCGCTGAGCACCTGGGAGGTTCCAGGCCCCGAGAGGGGAGAGGAGATGCCAGGAGGGCTGGACAGCTGCGATCCTGGCCGCTCCCCGCCCCCGCCGCCTCCACCTCGCTGGCTGTAATGCAGAGGGAGGCGCACTAGGTGGCGATATTGGGCCACATTCCGCTTTCAACTCCGGCTTCTACAGACCTCACCCCTTCAAACCCTCCCAGAGCCTTCGGCTTCCCAGACCCCCAAGACTAAGAGACCGCAGACCCCCAACCCCCAGGCACCTTTAGATCTCAGATCCCAGGATCCCTGTTCCCCCAGGCTCCCCACCCCTAAATTCTGGAACCCCCAGATCCAGCAATTCCCCAGACACTAGATTCCCAAATCTTAAACCACCCTGGAGCCCCAGACCCTAAGACTCTGACCCTCAGACAGCCCAAGGCTCTATATCTTCCAACCCCCTAAATCCTCAGACCCGATCCCCAAGGGCCCCCAGATCTCCCAGACCCCCAGCACTTCCAGCTTTCCCAAACCCCAGTCCTCAGACCCTAACTCCTCAGATCCTCAGCTTACCAGGGTCTACAACCCTACAAGCTGTCCCCCATCTTCAGACCCTTCTAGACTCCTGAGACCCTAGATTCCTCAGAACCCTCGGACTCCCCAGACACCCCTGATCTCCTAGACCCACAGACCTCTAGACCTCCACACCCCTACAAACAGCTAAGACCTGAATCTTCAACCCTCCCCAAACCTACCAGGTCCCCGAGGTTCCCACTAAGATCCGGGTTGGCTGGCTGCCCCCCACTTCCCCAGAGAGGCTCCCTAGGGGAGCTGTGTGCTGGGGCAGTGGATGCTGACCGCCCCTGGACTGAGGCTCACAAAGGCCACAGCCTTGAAGGTCCCATCTTGCAGGGATGAGCAAATCGCAGCCTGGAGAAGGGAAGAAACTTGCTCCAAGCCCCCGGGGTGTGAGCAGCTGGCCCCCAGGCCCCCAGTTCCCAGTTCCTGCCGTGCCTGGCACAGAGCAAGTGGGCAGCAAAGCTGGCCGTGATTCTTACCGTGACCACGCAGCCTAATCACCCGTGTCCTGGCCCAGCTCAGGCTGACTCCTCCCGGGCCCAGTGTGGGACCATTCTATCTTCCTGGGACTGAACAATCAAAACACCTCCGAATTTAGCAACATCTGCAAATTTAATTAACAAGCTGTTTATCTTTGGGGCGAGCGATTAATAAAGGTGTCAGGCAGAACAAGGCCCTACACAGCTCCCTGCAGGGCCCCCCAAATGGCCCTCCTGGGAACAAGGGGCTGGCCATTTATCAGAGGGACACAGCGGGATGTGCTGGCAAAGACCAGAGAAGGGGAAACAGAGGGGGAGGGAGACAAGACAGAGAGTTACACCGAGTCACCCCCCAGACGCCTTGCCCTTGTCCAGCCCTTCAGCGAACGGGCGCCGGACCCTACGTGTGCCCGGTACCGTGCTGAGCATGTAACAAACAGCATCCGGACCATCCCCCCACTGGAGCTGTGAGCAGCAGGGGGGCAACTGCAGTGTGCAGGCTGACCACTCACCCAGCAGGGCTGACCGTGTCCCATCCCCGGAGAGTGAGCTGTTAGCCTGTGGCTACACGGCCTTCCGGAGCTGGAAGAGCTTTTCAGGGAGGAGTCCCGGAAGCCGCCCCCTCTGCTCTGGGCGGTGCCTCCCCCCCACCCCGTCCGTGCAAGCTGGAGTTTGGTAGCCACGGTCCTCCCTAAACCTCACGGATTCTGGTTTTTCTGGGGGCTGCTCCAGTGATGGGAACAGCTTCTGTGCAGGTGCAATTAACATCGTCTACAATCAAAGCCGGAACAGCGTATGACCGCTTTGTCCGTGTAGCATAGGTGTGGTCTCCTAGACCTGCGAGATGGAGCTGGACTCCAGGAGCCCAGCACGTGCCTTTTACAGGTGAGGAAACAGAGGCACAACAGGCTGAAAGTGACTTTTCTACGTGACAAGCACAGCCAGGACTAGATGCTCTCCACTGAACGAAGCTGTACCCTGAGCCTCATTACAACACCCCACCAGCCTCCTGACTCCAGCCTGGGAATAACCCTGGGTGAGGATCCCTGGGGCGTGCATACACACACACACACACACACACACACACACACACACACACACACACACACAGGCTGAATGAAAGAGAACCCACAGCATCCGCTTCCCACCATGTCCTGGGAGACTTTCTCACCTTCACTCTTTCCTCAAAGTCCCAACAGCTTCCTCGAATTTCTCCCAACTTTTTGCCTCTTATTACACCGAGAAAAGAGCACGGAAAGAGCATCGGAAGAAAACAGCCCTCCCACTACCAAATACGCCCACTGGACAGCCAGATCCTCTGCTCTCCCTGCAGTTAAAGGGAAGCCCCCATCCGAGACCGGCCTCCCTCCATACCTGGACCACAGGGCGGCTGCTCTCCTGGCTGTCCTGCCTCTGCAGAGTCTCCTGGTCTCCTTGGCTTGTTCCTCCTCATCTCTCGACCTGGAGGGAGCCCTGACGTCTCAGTCCAAATACATATTGTCTTTTCCCTCGTTAGGTGAGCTTGGCCCCTCCATGGCTTTTCGTGTGGTCCCACATTTATGTCTGCAGTCTGGCATCTCCCCAACTACAGATGGTTAAAGAGACATCCTGATATGACTTCTCCTCCCGGATGTGCATATAAGCCCCTCAAGTTTGCTAGGGTCCCCAAACAAGTTCTATCTGCCCCCGGCCCTGGACAAGGTGCCGTCTCCCATCTCTTCTGTTGCCTGACCAGTGCCTTGCTGCCTTGGTCACCGTTACACAGGTGCAACTGGACGGCGTCTTGCCTCTGGTCCACAAGGGACAGGGGGTGTTGGTGGAAACTGCTCAGCACCAAGCCTAAGCGCCCAGGAAGTGTGGGGGGAAGCGAACCCCCATGGGGCCACCGTGGCTGGATGAATCCTCCCTCCTTCATCCCCAGGCGATGGGTCTGACATGCATCCCGTGATGCCCTTCGGGAGGTCCCAAGCTCAAGCACCAGTGCCCGTGGAGCAGCTGACTTCACAAGCACCTGGGAGTGGCCCTCCCAGCCTTCTTTCCCCTCCCTGTACAAGCCCCGCTCTCTGGGGAGCCCTGCCTACGACCTGAGGAGGGGGCCCGCTCAGAGCCCCTCGGATAAAGCGCTGCTGTCCACCTGGGGGCAGTGTTTAGCCTTCGGCATCCAGCTGTTAGTGTCATCAGCTTTCGAGCGGAAGTCACACTAACGGGGTGGCCCCAGCCATAACTGTCCCCAGGACGGGTCTCCTGGGATGGACACGCTTTGCTCCAGTGCCCACGGGCCGGGGGGCACAGGTCCTTTGGGGTCTGCATAGCGGTCTGAGGGTCCTCCCCCCCTCCCTGCTTCTTCCCTCTGTTTCCCTAAGTGAGACTCCCACCTAAACTTTTGCACCTTAACTGCCTCTCAGCATCTGCTTCCCAGACCATCCAACCTGACACAGTCTGATCAGGACTTGGGAGGAGTGAGATGCAGTGGATTGGACAGAGTCGGGGGAGAGACTGGGGTTGCGGGAGGGGGAGGAAGCGAAGATGGTATTAATGTCCTAATATTCCTATTGGGCACCTGCCCGGGGAAGGTGGAGGCCGTACTCGGAGCAACTGGGATTCGGGAATGTGGAGAGACCCCACAGGTGGGAGGGGAAAGGGCAGGGTTGCCCAGGTAGAGCTGGGAGAAGAGGGCTCTGCCCCTGTACCCACCAAGAGGCAGGCTGACTGGACCGCGCCTGGGAGTGCAGACTCAATCTTGACATCTAGAGAAGAAGCAAGGGGTGAGACTTGCCCTACGGATCGGATCGACAGGGGCAGACTTGGAGCAGGTCCCTGCAGGTGAAGCGCTGTGTCTTCAAGGAGGTGGATTTATGCACCTCTTGGGTGAATGCACTTCTGTGCTTCTCCAAGACCTGTCCTGGGCCGGCAGGATGCCTGTCACTGGGTAGAGGGAGCTCGTGGGCCTCCCCTGTGGTCAGCCCAGCTCAACAGGATTTACTAAATGCCAGCTTTGGACCAGCAGGCGGGGGCCGAGTTGGGAAGAAAACAGCTCCTGCGCCAGGGAGCCCTTGGTCCTGGGGGGATGACAAATACAGGAACACAGAGGTCCTCTGCCACGCCCAAGACAGGTGTCACATCCAGGGACCTAACAGGCACAGGAGGAGATCTGAGAGGGCTTCCTGGAGGTGACGCTCACCCCGAGTCCTGTGGATGAGTGGGAGCTGGAGGAGGGTCAGGGGCACTCGAGGAGGACCTGGAGGGTCAGGCCCTTTGATATGGGGTGGGCTTGGGGAGGCCCGACCAGAGGGGGGGGTTTAGACTTGGTGGTGGGCGGGAGGGGCTGGCGGAGGCCTCCGAAAGGGAAATGCCGGAGGCTGGGAAGTGTTCCGATACCTCCCGGAGGCTCCCACCGGCAGCTTGAAGGTTGGAGAGGGTTTAACTGGGCAGGAAGGCAGACGGGAGACAGTCGGGGAACCCGGATCCAGGCAGAGGCGGAGGGAAAGGAGAGGAAGGGGCTTGAGGGGCGGGGTGGGGGTCCACAGGCATGCAGAGCTGCTGCCTCTTCTTGGGTCTCTCCGCACACGGGGCCGCAGGGGGACTTTTATCCTTGTTCCTAATAAAAGAAGAAGAGGGGAAGAAAACAAGACCCAGCGCCTCTCAGTTTCAGAATTAGCCACTATCTTTTTTGGTTAAAAATCGATGGCAGGAAGTGGCTGGAGATGTAAGATTTAGCTTCCAAAGCAGCGGCTGGGGACGAAGGCCCCAGGAGCGCCTCACGGGCTCATTTGCATTTCAAACAGCCAGTTTGTTTTATCTCCTAATTAGCATACTCACCCTCCGCTGAAAACAAGTCCATTAAAGGAGACTCTGCTCCCTGCCCAGCTCCTCCTTTCAATATTTTTAAAGTGCATGATTAATACACTTGCCCAGCGCTGCCTGGGACTGTGCTGGGGGCACAGGGGGCAGGGAAATGAAAGAACACGCTGCACTCGGCGCGGACTGGCTGATTAATCACGGCCCTTTTCTATAAATCAGGACAGCTGGCAGGGGCGGCCGCAGGCCCTCGTGGGGAATGAGGTAGTACGGGTAGGACGGAGTGGGGGTCGGGGGACACCTCGGAAGGAAGGGCCCACTCGCAAACCTTGGGCCCCAGCCCCTCTGCACTCAGGCAATTCCCAAGTTCAAGAGAGTCTGTGACGGGACTCCCCTGGTGGCGCAGTGCTTAAGAATCCGCCTGCCAATGCAGGGAACATGGGTTCGAGCCCTGGTCTGGGAAGATCCCACATGCTGCGGAGCGACTAAGTCCGTGCGCCACAACTACTGAAGCCCACGAGCCCTAGAGCCTGCATGCCAAAACTACTGAGCCTGCGTGCTGCAACTCCTAGAGCCCATGCTCCACAAGAGAAGGCCACGCGCTGCAACGAAGAGTAGCCCCCGCTCACCGCAACTAGATAAAGCCCGCGCACAGGAACGGAGACCCAACGCAGCCAAAAAAAACCACTTAGAACTAAAATTTAAACATTTTTTTAAAAAGTGCCCGCTGGGAAGACACAGGAAATCTCCTCGTCCCCTTGAACTTTTCAGGATCTGATAACATCAATTTTAGGAAGAGCCAACTTAGGGTTGGAGGCGAGGCATGGTGCTGTGTGTACCTGGGTTGTCCTGAATTCTTCCAACAGCCCCATTTTCCAGAGGGGCAAGTGAGGTTCTGCAAAGTCAAGGCCACCCCCGGAGCCAGGTGGCCACAGTCATTCTCCCTGGCTGGTTCCACTCCAAAGCCTGCCCTCTCAAGGGGAGCATCGTCCAAGCCAACGACCAGAAGTGACAGTCCTGGCTGCTGGCTTGGGCTGGCCCCTCCCCAGGATCCTGGCCCTGCACGGTCAGCCTCCTTCCATGCCCCCCCATCCAGCCCGGATGTCCCTCCCTGGGGACCAGTCCAGGCTCTCCACCGCCTTGCCCGCACTTCTTGACATGTGTATTAAGTCGTGTTTGACTTGTCCTTCTTCACGAGGATGACAGATTCCCCGAAGGTGGCACCTGCAGCCCCAGGGCCCAGCACAGGGTCAGACGCTGGGGTGATGTGACGGATCTGTACCCGGTCACCTCACCTAAGATGAAATGCCATTCCCAGAACTCCCTTCCCTGGGTAGTTCGGGTTAAGCTGGGCCCCAAGAGAGCGTTTGCGCACGATATGAATGAAGGTGGAAGGGGGTGGCAGTCACATCCCTCTGACACTCAGAAGATGGTGCCGCCCGCCTTGGCCCTAGAGGGCTGCAGGGGACAGAGATGGTGCCAGGCCGTGGGGCCGCAGCTCCTCGAGCTCCCACCAGACCTCCCCCCTCCCCGCCCTGAGCCTTCTCCGCTCCTGGGCTGGGTGTGTGCTTAGCTCTGTGAAGAAGGCTCCAGCATCCCCTGCAGGTCACTCCATCATTAAAAGTATAGGCTCGGAGATGGAACAGATGAACTTGGGGCCCGGTCCTTCCTCCTGGGCTCCAGCTTAGCCTGTCAGGCTCTGTGTGTCCCTGCTGTCCCCACCCACAGCCATCTTCCCTCCCCCCTGTGCCTGTCCTGCTGGCTCTGGACCCATCAGCCACAGCCTCCTGTAGGCTGTCACCCTCACCTGGGAAGGTTTGGGAGGGACAGCAAATGCCAAGGCGCTGGGCTGGGATGAGCTTGGTGCTGGTGGAAGAGGGCCCAGCTGGCTGAAGCAAGAACAGGGGACCAGTGAAAAGAGGCAGGCAGGGCCAGGCAGTCCTTGTGGGAGGGATGCAAGACACACATTTTAAAGAGCTCCCTGCAGGGAATTCCCTGGCTGGCGGTCCAGTGATTAGGACTCCTCGCTTTCACTGCCAAGGGCGCAGGCTCAATCCCTGGTCGGGGAACTAAGATCCTGCAAGCCGTGAGGCGCGGCCAAAAATAATAATAATTAAATAAAATAAAGAGCTCCCTCTGGCCACTGTGTGGACCGTGGTCTCTAATAGGACAGGAGAGCAGGCAGATGGACCAGACAGGTCACTACGGCCATTCCAGTGGTGGCAGTGGAGGAGTCTGGATGGAGGGAAGACAGGAGTGGGTAGAGAAGGATGCAGCTTGAGATAACAGAGAGAGGTCTCATGAGTGGTGCTGATGTGGGGAAGGAGGGACAAGCCAGGGAGATTCCCATGTATGGCTTGGTGTCTGGGTGGGTGATGATCCCATGGATGGAGAAGGGGGTCTTGGGGCGGGGAAGAGATGAGGGTCATGGTGACGGTCACGTGAGGTTCCAGGTGCTTGTCTGATGTCTGGATGCAGAGAGGGCTGAACAGAGAGAGACACCTGCACGATGGATGGGATTGAAAGACCCCGAGATGGGTGTAAGAGTGACAGGAGGAGAGATGGGGAGGCTGAGCCAGGGCCCCCCAAAACTGAGAGGTCAAGGAACCAGTGAAGGAGACCTAAAGGAAGAGCCAGCAAGGCAGGAGGAAAAGCAGAAAGACGAGTGTGCCTTGCATAGAGGTTCGCTCTTTGTCTAATGGCAAATCATCTGAAATAGTATAAGAGTCCAGAGCAATTGTTGGACACCTGTGACCTGGGAGGGTTCCCACCATCCCCTAAATGGTGAGAGTGGCTCACTGGGCCTCAACTGTCTGCACAAAAACGTGGTTTATGCTAAATTCCTGCTCTTCCCTTTCTGGGGAGTCTGGAATTTGGGTTTGTGCTGGCAGAGGTTCCTACAGCCCCAGTAAAAACCCAGCACTGAGTCTCTAAGGAGCTTTCCTGGTGGACAGTATTTCACGTGTGTTGTCACAGCTACAGGAATTCAGTGTGTCCTGTGTGACTGCACCCGGAGAAGCTCCGGGAAGCTCAAGTCTGGTTTCCTCTGGACTTCACCCCACACACCTTTTCCCCATGTTGATTCAGTCTGTATCCTTTTGCTGTAAAAAAAAAAAAACCAACAAAACAAAACAAAACCAAACAAAAAGACAACTTAGCCATGGGTACAACTGTATGCTGAGTCCTCCTAGTGAATCAGCTCCCTTGGGAGTGGTCTTGGGAACCCCAACAAATATGGGTTAAAAAATATATATTATTAAAATGAAAAACAAAACAAAACAAAACTGTGACCCGGGACGGACTGTCTTTGCAGAGCCTCTGCCTTTTCTAAAGCCCAAGAAAGAAATTTCTTTTTTGGCCGCTCTTCTTGGTCCCCCCACTGGAATATTCCTCATGGTCTCTTGTCCAGATCCAGATGTTTCCTGCCCTGCCAAATGCAGATCAGCCACCCTCCTCCAGGAGGGCCACCCTGAATGCTCCACTCTATGCCTCGGCCCTGAGGGTCTGTTTCACCCTTGGCTACTGGTCAAATCCCAGAACTTCTGAAGTTCTGCCGTGCAGGTCACTCACTGGTGCCTTTAGCACCCCGCAGCTGAATGGCTTGGGCAGAGACCTCGTCAGAGCCCCTGTCTCTCAGGCTGGGGTGAGGATCAAGTGACACAGCAATGTCCACCCTGGAAGTGTCCTCTGTGACCTGGGACTGGCCACTTTCCCTGCCTGGCTTCGTTTTTCTCATCTGCGAGGTGTGAAGGATGGGGTAACAGCCGGAAATGGGTGGAGGGCTCTGGGATGACATTCTGAGCGAGGGTGGGGAAGCCCTGTGGCACCCGGACTGGTGGACATGCGATGCTCCCGCCAGGGGGCGCTGTCGGGCTGGCTGCTGGAACCCCTTGTCCCCTCTCCCCACAAGCAGGTGGGGCTTGGGCCTGGCTCCTGGCTGGCTCTGGACAACAAAACAGTCCTAACCAGAGCCAGGCCCCCTGACGCCCAGCAGTGGGCACAGCCCTTCCTCGGAGAGATGCCGTTGTCATGGACCCCTTCATCAAACCCAAACCCACCCCGCCCTAAGCGCCTGGCCTCAAGGCTCAGGGAGGGAAGGGCCATGTCCCCCAGGGAACTCAGCGCTTCCCCAAGGGTGGCAGTGATTCACACCCTCAGGAGATGCTTCGGCAGAGAGGGAGGTGGGAGTGCCTGGAGAGGGCAGCGGGGGCTGCTCGGAGGGGGTGGGGGCTAGCTGGCCAAGGGAGAGCAGGGAGGGGGATGTGGGGGGAGAGCTTCCGGAGACTGGTGTCCCAGAGAGAGGGGGTACCCACGGCGTGAGCTTGGGGGCCTTAGCCGGCAGAGGAGAGAAGGGGCCTGCCCCGTTATGGAGAGGTTTGGAGCCAGAGTTTACACTTGATGTGATAAAAGCAGGGAGCCAGGGTAGGTCCTTGAGTGAGGCAGTGGCCGCAGGGAAGGGCGCCGGGTTGGGATGGGCTGAGGAAAGAGAGAGAGGAAGGAAACAGGTTGTTGCTACAAGTCTCTGCTCACAGCCACGACGGGTCCCTAACCCCCTGGGCCCCCTGGTTCTGGCTCATTGACTAAATTAACCTTAGAAGCCACCATCAAAAATCACATTTTCCAAAGACATGAGAAAATGTCCACAGTGTAAGGAGGAGGGAAACACTGAGAAGGCACGCAGCGCGTATGTTATAATCTCGATTCTATAAGAAAAGTGCGTGTGTCTGTGAGGATGCAACAGCTCAGACTGCTTTAGGATGGGGACTTATTTATGGCAGGAGTTTTCTTTTTCTCTTTCCAGCCTCCTTCACCTCCCGGAAGATTTTGCCTTACCTGCCCCTGCGGTGAAGAGGAGCTTTTTTCCGGCTGTAAATGAGTTAGCCTCTGGATTTTGTGGCCTCCCGAGTCTATTAGGGAAGGACAAAGTGGGAGGAGGAGCTCCCCCTAGACAAGGGCTGGGCGGGGTAGGGGGAGGTCAGGGGCCCAGAGGCCCCAGGGAAGGCCCCAGACATCAGCGGTCACAGGGGGCCCCTCTCCCAACTCTCCAAGACCCCCAAGTCCAAGAGCGATGCACGCGCAGCCAGAGTCCCCGTCTCTCTCCGGAGTTACTCATGCGGACCCAGGGCCCCTGGGCGGCCCTCCCCACTCACACACACCTTGGCACCTGTGAGGCCCAGGACAGGGCACCAGCCAGTGGGGGGCGGAGCTTAGAACCCCACGAAGCTGATTTCCAGCCCGATGTGACACACTGCTTCCTGCAGACCCAGGTTGGTGGCCTTGGAGTCCACCACAAACATGCTGAGAAAAGAAAAGAAAGAAAATAATCTGGAGGGAATAGACCAGCTCTTACCAGCCCCTCTCCCTGCAGGTGGGCTTAGGGTGGATTTCCCTTCTTCTTAGGAGTGAGCTCTGTTTTTCTAATTTTCTACAAAGAGCACTTGTGGATTTTAGAATTGGAAGAAAAAATAACCAGGAAAACTGGGAGGCCAGGCTAAGGGGATAAGGACGGAGAGGTGTCACTGAGAAGACAAGGCCCTGGCAGAAGCAGGGGGGTGGTGGGCTTCTGAGCTGGCCCCAGGTAGGGAGACCCCCAGGCACCCGTGCGGCATTTGCACACCCCTCACCCCTACCTGACCAGCTGCCGCCCCTCCCCCTGCTGTCACTCACTCCTGGAGGCCAGATGGTGCCACCACCGTGATTCCAATTAGAACTGCCTCATTACTGGCCAGCTGGGGGGGAGTGGAGACTGGGAATGGCCACCAGTCCACCCCAGAGCACACCTGTCGAAGGGTGTTCAGAGCCCGGGGTTTGTATTAAGACAATAAGAACATCTTACACTTTCCCAGCTTCTCTCCCCCACCTCTTCCCGATCCTTTTGGGTCTCCTGTTCCCATAATGGTACCTACATCCTCCCTGTAGCCTGATTATAAGATTCATCCCAATCTTGCTCTTTATCAACCCTGGTAATCAACAAGCCATCAAGTCCTAGGAATCTGACCTCAAAATCTCTCTCACCCTCCCCAGTATTTCCCTCCTTCTTCATTCACTGCATGTTCCTATTTCTGACCTCCTCGTGCCCACGGCAGTGGCCCCTCACTAATTCCCCTCTTTCCACATCCCTCAACACCATGCTGCAGAAGAGAAAAAGTGAGGACTGTGCTTCTCTATTCAAAATGACTTTGATGACCTCTTCTTCCCTCCCACCAAAGCATATAGAGAGATCCAAGTCCCTTTTCCTGCAGCTCAGCGCCCTCTAGGATGGTAGAATACAGGGCACACGTGTCCCTACTCCCAGCCTTTGCTCCCATGGCAGACATTACTAATGGATCACAGCACTTTCCAGCTGCTAATCCGGGATATGGCGTCAGAGTTGTCTTCAGGACGATGTATCAGGCTCCCCAAAACAGCTGAGCAAAACTGGCCATCTCGAATCCACTGCTCACCCAAATGTCTAAGCTGATCTCTCGTTTGCCCATCCCATCCTCCCACTGTCTAGCCACATGGGATAAACAAGGGGAGATGTTAATAGGCAGGTGAGGGGTAACCCAAGAGGTAGTGCACCTTCCAGGATGCAGAGCGGGAGAGCTGTGTCCACCCTCCACCTGGAGAGGCAGGAAACCCCAAAGGAGAAAGCTGCATTGCGTTGTGACTTCTGATTAAGGGATGCAGCTACCTTGAAGTGACCCCGGATGGAGGGAACCGGTGGGCGGAGTGGGGAGAGGGTAAACATCTGGCCTCACCTGCCCTCCCTCCCTTCACAAGCCTGGGCGCCCCCTTGCCAGCTGGGGGCGAGAGAGCCCACTGCAGTAGACTCCACTTGGGGTGCACCTGGGGACCATGGGAAGGTTCCTGCCCACAGGAAGGTGCCCCACTGAGCCCCCCAGAGGAGAGAAGGAAGTGGGGAGGCTCACGGAGAGGGCCCCAGTGTACTGCCCATTCTCACGCCTGTGCGACTTTCCCAGCAGCATATCCTGCCAGCGTCCCGGAGCTGGGAACCCCGTTTCTTCCTCTGGGCTCCCCCGCTAGGCGGTGTCTGCGGAAAGGAGCCCACACAGAGGGAAAGGCAGAGCACCACTCCCACCGGCTGGACAGGGCACTCCTGAGCCAGCATCCCCTCCACACGGAGCCCTCACCTCCCTCTTCAGCCAAAGTCTCTGATTTTCTCCCTCCTCTCTGTGGGGTTTCCCAACCACTTACACCCCAGAGGGGCAAAGGAGAAAAGAACAAACAAACCCCTGTGCCCTGCTGGCTGAGAAAGAGAGTCAGAAGTGTGACATTGCTTAGATGTTTCAAACTTTGTCTAAAAAATAGCCAAAATTGGCACCTTACTTTACAACATGTCTGTCTTTGTTTTGGTATCAAAAGGATGGTTTCATGCCCCCATCCTGTGTAGAACAGGTGGTCAGGGAACTGTGGCCTGTGTCTCTGCGGCATCTTTGTGTACCTGGCTGTGGGCACACCTCTGCTCAACCCCACCCCAAGGCCCCCCTTCACCCCAACCCAGTTCAGCAGAACAGCTTTGAGAAGTAGCCCTTGCCTGGCTAGGGCAAGGCTACTTGCCCCGAGAATCATTGTCTTCTATTGCTTTTTCAGGACGTTGCCCTATCTGGTCAGCGACAAACCACAGAAACTCCTGAGGGAGGTCACATCTGGGGGGTATAAGTGGCTGGCTCCTGGTGACGCAGACTCTGACACCACTTGGCCTGTCTCTGGACCTTTCTCCAGGGTGCTCACTTGGACCTCTGAAAGTCTGCCTAACCCTCAGTCTCTTTTGCTCTGTCTTTCTGCCTTTGTCCCCGATGTCCTGCCCTTGGACAGTGGCTATGCCGGAACATAAGTGCTCCCAGCTCAGGTCAACTCTACCTCACAAACATCTTGAAAATTTTGTACGTGCACTGAGTGTCTGGGCCTTGGATGTACGAAGGCGATCAAAAGACAGTCCCTGCTCTCTGGGTCCTCACAACCCAGCTAGAGAGACTGGCATGTGACAAGTAAATGACACAAGAGTATGCCAAGAGCCGCCCTACAAGTAGGTACCCAGACAGACAGAGGGGATGGAAATTAATGTATGTGTATTATCAGGGAGGTCTTCCTGTAGGAGGTGGGGGTAGAGCAGGTTTTCAAGTGAAGGTGGTGGTCTTATGCTATAGCTGCTTACGTCACATTCGGGATAATAGTTTCTTCTCTCTGGACGGACTGGACTGGGCTAGGTGATGCCCTCTGCATAGAGGAGAGAGAAAGTACTGCAAGGTTCAAAGATGGGGCTGGGCCCCACCGTGGGTCCCACCTGCAGCCCCCTGGGATATCCGAGGAGGGTCCCAGAGGCCAGGGCCGCCTTCCTCATTATGAGGGTGGAAATTCCACCTGGCCTCCCCACCTCACGGCCCTGATAATCATAACAAATTGTAACAGAGCCTGAGCCCAGAGGCAACAGGGGCACATGCACAAACACCTCAGTGAGCAGCAGTCTGCTGACAAAAATACAAGTGCGGCTGAAACCCTGCTGCACCAACCAGCGGCGCCCTGGTTTGCTTCTGGTCCTTCCCTGAGCCAACCTCATTAGTCTCACCCAAATGCATCCCCTAATGATGCTCCAGCAGAGGTGGGGGGCACACGTCCTTATGGTCTGGACAGCCGGGGCTCCTAATAAAAAGTAATAATAATAATTAAGAACCACCTATTAGACACCTTTCCCCTGCCCCCCCGTCTCTGCAGCCCGTCCAACCTGGCTCGGGACCAGGAGTGCCGGCCCTGCAGCACCGCCACCCTGGCAAACGGCTCCGACCCCCCCTAACCAGCATCTGCTGGTGGTTGCTGGGAGTTCAAGGGCTGGCGGAGATGGCTTGGAGGTGGAGTAATGAGAAACCAAACACTGCTACCACCTCTGCTCTGGAAAGCACGAGCCAGCCCCCCTCTGCGCCTTTGGTCTGTGTTCTTCCTTTAGGGGAGTCCTTCCTCACCACCCACCATTCACCGCCCCCCCCCCCACCCCAAGCCCTCTCAGCTGTCACTCAGCTCTCGCACCCTCATCTGGGCACCTTTCCTAATTGACACCGCCCCCCTGCTCCCCACCAGGCAGGCTGCTCCCTTGAGCTCCCCGTCACAGCCTCTCAGATGGAGTTCTCATGTCTGTTTCATGTTTCTCTCTCCGAGGTCAAGGGCTCAGTGCTGGGCCTCAAGTCGGCCTTATTCAGTTTGTTTAATGAATCTATGTGAGGTACAGGATGCTTGGACGAGGAATTTCAGAAATAATAGAATGTTAACATCTTAATATCTTCCCTTTGGCTAAAAGTTCACAGGATCCAAGCTCAGCTCCTAGAATTGGCTCAAGGGTGGTCAGTGGTGCCCCTCTTCTTGAAGACATCGGCCACACTTGCCTTTACCTGCAACAGAGACACGGCCAAGGGCTTAGCACCACGAAGACGATGGCCACAGCCCAGGAGTCACTGGGGCAGCAGAAGGTTGATGATGGTCCAGCCTTCCAGACCTGGATGGGATCAGAGTAGCCGGGCTTTTTGTAAAATTTCTGTGTCTGCAGGGTCTTTGACAGTGATCTGCAGGCTTGTCTGACAGCAGGAGGTCAGGGGGACATAGATGAGGGCTCCTCTTCCCTTGGAACGCCTGAGTTGAAAAGGGGAAGGATTTGATTGTCCCTTTCCTGGCCCAAGGGGAGGACGGTGGGGAAGAGTCTGGTGAGGATTCACTCTCTGAGAAAATGAGGAAAAGAAGCCAGAAAAGAAGATGATGGTGTGTTCCGAATTCCAGCAGGGAGGTGTGTCCTGGGGGCCAGGGGCCAGGCTAGTCCCAGGGAAACAGAGCACCCTGCCCACTCCGTGGAATGCCAGGAACGACAGGAACCCACCCTGTGTCTCTCCTCCACAGGGTCATGCATCTGGGAGCCGATGCCAAGAATGTTTGCTCTTTCTGTCTCGTCTCTGTCCAGGGTCCAGAGAGGCACACGTGTGTGGGCACACCCACGTGCACACACACAGGCGCAGCAAGAACTCGGCAGTTAACAGCATTTTTAAACACTCAGTATTATTCCGCGGCAAAACAACCCCCCGCCCCCCCCGCCCCATCCACACCAGAAGACAAAAGCAGTTCCTCAGTTCGCCGGGTCAGCAGGCATTTTTGGAGCGTCTCTCCGGGGCCAGGCCCGGGCCCGGGGCTGATGCAGCCCCAAGCAAACTACTCACTGCCTGGGCCTTGGTGAATCCTCCACAGTGGAGAGAGGTAGACCTTAAACACACACACACACAGAAATCACAAACAATAAAGAAAAAATAGAGGCACGATGAAGGAAAGGAGCGGGTGGTAGAAGAAAGTTTGGCAGGGGCCTAGCCTCGTCTGGGCCAGGGAAGGCGTCCCTGACAGAGTAGCTTTTGAAGGAGGATGGGCTGAGGCTGTGTAGTGTTTCCTGCATGGGGTGGCGGTGGTGGTGGGCCATGAGAGTAGGGGTGAGGCTGCAGGACGAGGGAGCTGTCTGTGCTGAGGGCCGGGGCGGCTGGAGCCTGACGACGTGGAGCAGCTCAGAGTGATGGGAAGCGTGGTGGGGCTGTGGGTGACCTCAGAGTGCTGGTGGTTACCGTGGATACGAGGGAAGCAGGTCAGGTTCGCTGGCTGTGGGGCAGAGAACCACAGGCAGGACCAAGGGCAGGTGCAGAGGACAAGTGAGGACCCCCTCTACCTTGGTCCTGGGGAGAGCTGGGGGCGGTGAGTAAAGCGGTGTGCGGCAGTGGGTGGGGAGTGGGCCAGGGAGGGTCAAGAACAGGCAGAGTCAGGCATGCCCCTGCCTGCCCAGCTTCCACAGAGGGACCGATGGGAAAGCCTGGACGGGCCCAGGCTTGAGGAGGAGGCTGACCCAGTGTCCTCCAGGGAGAGCGGCAGGGACTGTGGTGCCGCCCAGAGTGTCGCCAGGGTTGAAGCTGGGAACTGGGGGAAGCCGGAGGCGGGTATGGCGGGGGTGCTCGGGGTCCAGGGCTCTGCCGCCCGGCTGGGCTCCTCGGCCTCCCTCCGCCCCCCACTGATTCCAAGAGGTAGAGGGGCGTATTCCAAACCAGTTCTAAAAACAAGCAGTCCTGTTTTTAAAACCCTTATGTGAAAGACAGTCCTGTTTTAGCTAAAATATGAGGGATACTCAAAATGAAGAACAAACTATGAACATAAACATGAAATGAGAACTCAACAGGGGAATAAAAAAAAAAAGAAGTGTAATTAGCTATGGACAGGATAGGAAAATGTTTAAATATCTATATATATGTAGATATAGATAGATAGAGATACACACACATTGTTTTAAACAAGAAGGTACAAACAATAAACAGGTTCATTATGGTTTCCAAAAAAAAAAAAAATCACATTAGGTAGAAATTTCTCAAGAATTTCTCAGAAACACGTAGTTTTCCATGTTTATTGATGAAATCTGAGTCATCGTTTTCTTGGAATTCCAGAAGACAGTTTGAGACCATCACAAATCCTTAAATCTATGAATTACGGAGAAGTTAATTTAAAATTCTGTTTTTATCCTTAAAAAACCCCAAACAAACAGGGGAATAACCACTGGCCCCAAATTCTTAATGGG
The DNA here is from genome assembly GCF_965194805.1 of Balaenoptera borealis. Classification (NCBI taxonomy): domain Eukaryota; kingdom Metazoa; phylum Chordata; class Mammalia; order Artiodactyla; family Balaenopteridae; genus Balaenoptera; species Balaenoptera borealis. The sequence continues at coordinate 133,079,751 of NC_138863.1, forward strand.
AGGCGGTCGATAATCCCCATCAATCTGGTGTCAGACGGGCTCTCCCATGGTCTCCTGCTAGTGGTCGGCTCCAGCAGGGTCTGATCCAAGCCGGGGCCTCCCGGAGGTCCTGAGTTACCTTGTATGGAGTCTCAAAGTATGGTCTGGGAATCAGCAGCGCCTGGGAACTGGTTAGAAATGGTCATTCTGGGCCCCAGCCAGACCCCCTGAATCAGAAACTGTGCAGGTTAGGGGCCCAGCAAGCTGTGTGCCTGGGTGTGTACTGAAGTGAAATTCACACATCATCAAATGAAGTTTTAAAGCGCACAGTTCAGTGACATTCAGTGAACTCCCGATGTTTCTGCAACCAGCAACCCCTCTCTAGTTCCAAAACAGTTTCATCCCCCCCAAAAGGAACCCTATCCTTATGAAGCAATTATTCCTCATTCAGCCCCTGGCAACCCAATCAATCTACTTTCCGTCTCTACGGATTTGCCTATTCTGGATATTTCATATCAATGGAATCACATGATGTGTGGCCTTTCGTGTTCAGCTTCTTTCACTTATCATCACCTTTTTGGGATTCATCCACCTTGCATCAGTACTAGATTCCTTTGTAGGGTCGAAAAGATTCCGCTGTTTGGTTAGACCATGTTGATCTGTGTTTCAACAAGCCCTCCAGGGGAATCTCGTGCACTCCCAAGTTGGAGAACCACCACCCAGCAGTGCTGGGGACTGAGACCCCTGGGGGCTGCCCATCACCTCCCCCAGCATGCTGCCCCACCCCACCTCTGGCCACCCACTGCAGACGCCTGCAGAGCCCACACCGGGGCGCTGCTAACCACCCAAGATCCCCATCTTGCATGCCCTACGGCCACCCTGCAGGGCTGTGCTCAGAAACATTTCCAGTCGGTTAGATTTCAGCTTAAATGTAATAACAGTGCATCATTTTGAAAATATTCTCTTTGGTCAGACCACCTGTTGGTTCAGAGTGGATGCCCCCAAAGGCAATTGGGCAGGGGAGGGCCCCGGACAAGGCAGCAGGGGCGGGGGTCCAGCAGGCTTTAGTGCTGCTGCTCTGGGTGTGCAGCCTGCCTCTGTCACTAACCAGCAAGTGCTCTCCCCTCCCTAAGCCTCAGGTCCCCGCCTGTGAAGGGCCATGGTGAGGGTAAGTCAAGAGCACCGGAACCAGGCTCCATAAAGAGAAGCTGCTCTTTTATAAAAATTTATTGAAGTCTAGTTGATTTACAATGTTGCGTTAACTTCTGCTGTACAGCAAAGTGATTTGGTTAGGGTTAGGGTTTTATATATATATATATATATATTCTTTTTCATATTCTTTTCCATTATGGTTTATTATGGGATATGGAATATAGTTCCCTGTGCTCTACAATAGGACCTTGTTGTTTATCCATCCTATAGATAATAGTTTGCGTCTGCTAATCCCAAACTCCCAATACATCCCTCCTCCATGTACCCTCCCCCTTAGCAACCACAAGTCTCAGAAACTGTTCTTTGATGGACCACTATGAAATTGCCCTTTTGGTGGCTTGAACAAAGTGCCATGTACACAGGGACAAACTGTGGATTAAGGAGCTGGCATTTTATTTTGAATTCAGTGGAGGCCACTGGATGGCTTTAGCCAAGTGAGTAACAAGAGCCGTGCACTTTATTACAAGATGCACTTTATCTAGAAGCCTTTGGCGTCTCTGGGGATAATAGGTCAGGGATGCCTTTCCCTTTTCCTTGGGGCCCCGGCAGCCCTCACCCCCACAGGGTCACTGGATCTCCCGAGATGTCCGACTCTGGGGGACAACCCAGTAGAGACCCTCGTGGGACCCTGTTCTCACTGAACTGGTGACCAACTAACTCTGTGAGAAGGTGCTGCTCTTAGCTCCATTTTACAGGTAGAAAGACTGAGGTCTCAAAAGAGTGTAAGACTCATCAGCCTGCTAACCCCGTGCGCTTCCCCGCCGGCACACCACCCCGGGCTGTGGTTCTAGAAGATGGCACCCAGCATCTCTGGTCTGGGCCTCCTGGTGTCCACAACTCTGCCTTGAACATGGACCAGCCTAACCCTCAGTCCTCTGTGGAGCTGGGCGGGTACCTGGTCCCACATCAGAGGAAGATCTGGTGAGCCAGGGGTCCCCTCAGGCGCCTCAAGAGCAATCTGTTAAACACTCCTGGATGTGAACCCCATTTTTTAAATTTTTATTTTATTATTTTTTTTATTTTTGGCCGCGGCACGCAGCTTGTGGGGTCTTAGCTCCCTGACCAGGGATCGAAACTGCGCCCCCTGCATTGGAAGTGCGGAGTCTTAACCACTGGACCACCAGGGAGGTCCCTGAACCCCATTTTGGACACACACTAGCTGTGTGACCCTGGCCAAGCCACTTAACCTTTCCGAGCTCCCCCTTCCTCACCTGCAAAGGCAGAATAATACTAGCACCCACCCCTCGGGGCCACGGGGAGAATTAGACAAAGCACCCTGTTTTCTGCTCCCAAAGGTTGGCCGTGCAGGGTGGCCCCCTCCTGCTCCCCTGCCACCCCGCTTCCCGGCCCTTCCAGGCTGATGCTGGGTGCTGTGTACGTCCCAGCTCACATGCCTCACACACGGGGAGATGACAGTCTGGGCTGGAGGAGCTGGACCCATCGCTCCCCGCAGGCGGTCCCCTTGGCCCCAGCAGCCCGGGTGAAGGGCAGGCACTGACTTGAAGGGGTGACCGTCCTGCTCACTCTCCTCGGAACCTCGAGGATGCCGGTGACACAATGGAGTGTGGACATTAATGCAATCGAAGGGTAATTCAATCACTTTATAGAAGTTGATCTGTCCTTTTTATTACAATTACTGTCGGCTGGGGTGTTTCGTTCCATCATGGAAAATAAACATCATTTATCATACTTGTAAAGATTAGCCCCCGACAGCTACAGCTCTTGCTTTGCATAAATGTGTATTAATGTCGGCCCTGCCCGCGGTGTGGGGAGAAGTCTATATTTCAAAAGACTGATTAGGCCCTGTCACCGGTGCTTTAAGTAATGTCTTATCATGACTGATACACCCCGACTGCAAAGCAGCAGCCGGGGATAGTGGGGGCGGCTCGAGGCAATTTATGGGGGCACCGGAATGGAAAACAGGCCTGGGAAGGTGGGCATCTGTTTCCTCCGGGCCCGAGCCCATCCCTGATGCTGGGGAACGAGGCCCTGCCCAGGAAGCAAAGGCTGCCCGTGGGGGTGTCAGGGCCTGGGAGCTCGGAGCCCGCTGGCCACGGCTGGACCCCAGCACAGCGCCGAGTGCCCTCCTCTGAGACCCACCAAGTTCCCTCTCCTTTCCTCCACCACAACGCTTCTTCAGGAGCCTGATTCCCTGAGGCCTTCCCTCTTTGTCCCTGTGCCCAGGCCGGGGGCCTGGCTGCCCCTGGCCACCACTGCTGATGCCCAGATAGGTGTCCAGCCCAGGCCTCTTTCCCGGGTTCAGCCTGGCATCCAAGACCTCCCACCTGGACGTCCCACCATGGCACTAACTTCCTACCTGGTCCGTCTTCCCTTCCACCCCTGCATTGCGGCCAGCATGGTCCTGCTAAACAGAAACGAGGTCACAGCCCTTGGAGACTCTGCACTGCCAAGGACAATGCCCAAGGTCCCGGCAGTCAGGTTTTCAGGCTCTCCAGGGACCACCCGCTGCCTCCTTCCCCTCCCACTGCTAGACCCTCCGGCCCACCCAGCCAGCTCGCACACTCCTGCTCCTGGACCTGAGCGGGTACCATCTCCCCAGTTCCACCTGCTGAGCTCAGCTCCTGCTCCTGCTCGTGACCCCCTCAGGACTCCGCACCTGCCCGACCCCGGCCGGGAGAGGCCGGCCCTGTGAGCCCTCTGCCCCCTGCCCTTCTGCCCCCGTGACATCACGGAGCAGGAACTGGGATAGAAAATGTGGAGGAAGGGCTGGTTTTACAGGGCCCATCCTCGCTGCAAGTCAGAATCTGGATGCAGAAAAACATTTATGTTGTTATTAGTTTTAGCGTTTGATTTCTATTACATTTGAAAATTCATTCGAGTTATATTGTTGCATAAGAACTAGAAGCATAGGACTTTATCTGTATAGTATAAGACAGTAGAATTTTTTTTTTCTTTCAGTGAGTCTGTTCATTGCTGAGAGGGCAGGGATTTTGTCTGTCCTATCCACCTGGAGCCTAGCACCTATCATACTGCCTGGCACGTAGTAGGTGCTCGCTAATAGCTGCAAGATGAGTGAACAAAGTCGTGAGAAAGAGGGCATCTGTAGGGATGGGGGATGGGAAGCACAAAGTGGAAACCACGGGATGTTTGCTAAGTGAATGGCTCATTGAGTGAATGAGCAAATAGATGAATATGAATGAATGAGGACTGCTCAGGGCAACCCACCGGGAGCATGATTCAGATGGGGCAGCGGGCCAGGGCTCCATCAGGTTCCCATCTGCATCTAGATCTGCCCTGAACCACAAGGATGCAACTCGGGCCTGGACCTGAACTCCCTCTAGGGTCTGCGGCTGCCAAGGAGTCCCCAGACCCATCTGGTCCTCTCCATCCTGCCCTCCCTCCCACGGGGCCTCCTGTGGACTCTCAGGAAGGGTATTTCCCCTCCGCCACATCCTCTTCCCCATCTTCCTTCTTCCTTTCCCTGCCCCTCCTCCTCCTGTCTGCCTGCCTAGACTACGGACATAGGCTGGAGGGGTAGCAGCCATTTTGTAACCATGAGGCAACCTCAGGATGAAAGCCACACTCCAGAGATGATAGAGCAGAAAGGAAAAAGGCACCTACCTCATTCATAACATAGTAGAGCCTACAGCCAGATTTGGACCTTATACGTTCAGATTCCATGTTCTGTGAAAAAAACCCCAAAACAAAGCAAATAAGAAAAACCCTATTTGGGGGCTTCCCTGGTGGCACAGTGGTTAAGAATCTGCCAGCCAATGCAGGGGACACGGGTTCGAGCCCTGGTCCAGGAAGATCCCACGTGCCGCGGAGCCACTAAGCCCTTGCACCACAACTACTGAGCCTGTGCTCTAGAGCCCACGAGCCACAACTATTGAGCCCAAGTGCTGCAACTACTGAAGCCTCGCACCTAGAGCCCGTGCTCCGCAACAAGAGAAGCCACTGCAATAATAAGCCTGCTCACTGCAACGAAGTGTAGCCCCCACTCGCCGCAGCTAGAGAAAGCCCGCGCACAGCAACGACGACCCAGCGCAGCCAAAAATAAATAAACAAATATTTTTTAAAAAAAGAAAGAAAGAAAAACCCTATTTGGTTGAGCTACTGTGGTCCAGTTTCTGCTACTTGCAAATGACAGCTGTCCTAACTGAAAACATAAAGCTTTGATTAGATCACTCCCTGCTCAAGAGGCAGCACACCGATGCCCATCTTCTGTTGAATGATGTCAAAATGCATCAGCCTGGAACTCAAGGCCAGAATTCTGTGGTCTGTACCCACTCCCCTCTGTGCCCCCAGGTCAGAGGGTTTTGCTTGCTGCTGCCCTTCTCGTTCCTAATTATACTTGGCTCCTTCTCCCCTCAGGAAGCTCCTCTACCCTTCCATCTCCTCCTTGGAAATCCCTCCTCCCTCCCTGCCCTCAAGGGCAGCTGAGATGTTGCTTGTGCACACAATGCTTGCCTCCTAGACCCCGATACACACTCCCATGCCCGCACCCTCCCCAGGCAGTCTGGGGGACTTGCCCTGGCACATGGCACTTTGGGTTATCTGTCTGGTCTCATCCCTTTCGCATCCTGTAAGATTCTTTCTTTTCTGCACACACCCCATCCCCTAGGTCCAAGACAACACCTTATACACATGTCATCGGTACTCCACAGATGTCTTGTGAATGAATGAACACAGTAATTCTTTAATAATATACTTCATATGATATGGAAACATACTTCCTGCAACACATAAATGTAATAATAAGCATTATTGATTGGCCAGCTACTCTCTGACAAACACTGTATTAGGCACTTCCTTTGAAAAAATAATAATGTTTATTTTTTCTTCTCTATACCCAAAGAATAAATGTTCTTTGTTGAATACAGAAAAGTACATTCAATCATCTCTAGTTCTATCTAAGTCTCTGCACTGGTAACACTTGGGTGAATATCTTTTCAGATATATATGGCATATTATATATAGACAAAGAGGGAGGGAGAGAAAGAGAGAAAAAGGATCACTATATAGTGGACTTTTTTGGTTAATTTTTTTTTAATGAGTTTTTTTTTTTAATTAGTTAATTTATTTTTTGGCTGTGTTGGGTCTCCGTTGCTGCACGCGGGCTTTCTCTAGTTGTGGCAAGCGGGGGCTACGCTTCATTGCGCTGCACGGGTTTCTCATTGTGGTGGCTTCTCTTATTGTGGAGCACAGGCTCTAGGCACGTGGGCTTCAGTAGTTGTGGCTCGCGGGCTCTAGAGCGCAGGCTCAGTAGTTGTGGCACACGCGCTTAGTTGCTCCGCGGCATGTGGGATCTTCCTGGACCAGGGCTCAAACCCGTGTCCCCTGCATTGGCAGGCGGATTCTCAACCGTTGTGCCACCAAGGTAAGTCCTTGGTTAATTTTTAAATTGCTGCTTATTCTTCTACTGAGCATTTAAAATCTACTTCTCAACCTCACACGTATCCACATTTGGAAACTGAGGCTCAGACAAGTGAATTCACATGTCCAGCATCACATGGCTAGGAGAGTGGAATTTTAACACAGATCTGTGGTACCCAAAGCCTGAGTTCTTTCCTCTTCATTCAACACACGTAACTTTACAGATTTCTGGCTCTAAGTACTCCTAAGGAAGGTAAGTCCTAGAATGAATACCACCTTTAAATGTGAATATATCTGTCAACATGTGGTGCGTACATCTGTATTCACACACCTGCGTGCCTTTAGCCTGGGGTCTTCACCTGGATTCTGTGGACCTCTAAGGAGGATGCAGATGGACTCTGGTGGCTAGCAATCCCCTGAAAAAGTGTGTGCAGAGCTTTCTGTGTATGTCTGAACGTCTCGTTTATAAGGGAGGATTTATAGGTTTCAGGAGATTCTTAAAGGGCCTGGGGCCCCACACAGGCTGGGAGGCACTGATGTGTCGAATGCACGCGTCCCTGCCGGCTGTCTGCTGCGTAAGCAACCCCACTTCCACATCACCAGCATCCACAGCTGTGCTCTGTGTCTGACCCAGGCCTCCAGCCCGGCCCTCAGCCCCCACGTCCTCACTGAGGTTCTGCTCCAGGAGTTCCAGGTAGAACACATCTGGTTCAGGGGGTGGGTGTCCATGCAGCCCGGGAGAAGTCTCAGCGCAGGCGGTCAGGGAGCCCCAGCGGACTGGGGGTTGGGAGTCGGGCCCAGCAGGGTCTGGAGCTGCGCGTGGGAAGAAGCAGGCAGGGCTTGCGATGGAGTCCCAGGGCTCCCCGGAGGTGGAGCGCTGGCTGAGGACACATGGTCTCTGGGAAGAGGGAGGCTTTGCTCCCAGGCTCTCGCTGGGCCTCAGAGGGGTCAGGACACCCAGACTGGGGTCTGGGGCCTTGGCACCAACTCTGATTCCAGCGCTAACCAACCTGACCTTGGCCAAGTCACTTCAGCCCCGGGCCATCTATAAAATTAGGACCCCCGATTAGAATCAGAGCAGGACTAAAGTAGCGCACTCAGAGCCAAAGTGCCGGAGACTATGGCCTCAGGGCTGAGATCACAGTGACGGCTGGCCAGGTGGGCTTGTTATTCGGTTTCTCAACACCGGCGCTGAAAGCTGCTGCCCACCCTTCCCCCAGAGGGGCTGAAGGAGGAGGCCGTGGGGAGATGGGAGGAAGGAGGCCCTGAGAGAGATGGGGAAGGAGAGGCTCGGAACTCCCAGAGGATGGAGATCACACCACGTCCTTCCCCCCGGACCCCGGCTCCCAGACTATTGCCTGGTAGTAGTTTTCTAGGACTGCCATAACCACGCACTATAAACCAGTTGTTAAAAACAACAGAAATTTCTGGTCTCACAGTTCTGGAAGCTGGAAGTCCAAAATCAAGGTACCAGCAGGGCCCTGAAAGCTATGAAAGCTGCAAAGCCTTCCTTCCTTCCTTCCTATTTTGCCTCCTTCTAGAGTCTGTGGGCCGCCGGCCACCTTCGCTGTTCCTCGGTGTGCACTGTACCACCCCAGCCTCTGCCGGTGTCTTCACATGGCCTTCACCTTGCTTCCCTGTGTTTGTTTTTCTTTTTTGGGTAAGAATTGGATTTACTTCGAGAGATACACACTCCATAGAGAGAATGAGGTCTGTCTCAGAAGGTGAGAGTGTCCCTGGGAGAAAAACTGCACGGACAGAGTGTGGGCCATCTCAGAAGGCAAGAGGTCATCTTATAAGGACACTGGTCATTCGGCTTTGGGGCCCATCCTGCTCCAGTATGACCTCATCTTAACTAATTACATCTGGAGTGACCTTATTTCCAAATCAGGTCACATTGTGAGGTACTGGGGGTTAAGACTTCAACTGATCTGGGGGGGGGGTCACTATTCACCTACAGCGGTGTCCAGTAAATATTTGGTGATCACGTGGGTGGAGGCTCTCAGCTGTCTTTGCTGTGAAGAGATTGCCAAGGAGATAACGGTGAGCTTATTGAGACAAGATTTCCAAAGAATCGCCGCTCCTGGGGAAGAAACCACACTTACTGCGCTGGAATTATTGAATCATGGATGCAGAGTAAAACACGTGTGGATCAGGGAGGCAAAGCCACGCAAGTAGCCACAGGAGTGAACTAGATGGTGTGGACAGGTGAGTAGGACAGCAGAGGTCAGAGTGGCAGGGAGACACATCAGACGAGGCACTCAGTCTTTTGGTTGTTTTTCCAACATGATGAAAAAAAAATGTTTTTCCACACCCACGGAACAAATATAACTGTGACTTGTGCTTCACAATGTTCTGTGGCTGATTTCATGTACTTTTGACAGTTTAATCACGTTTTGACTGTAGCATTGGACCTATAGCTCTACTTCTTTGAAATCTAGCTTTAAGTAAAAACCTGTTTTTTCACTAGCTATGGTATTTGAAGCTGTCTTGGCTCCTCGACCCCTTTTTTTTGGGTTCCAGAAGAGCTGGGCTATAAAAACCATTTCATAAAATGAAGTCAGGTGTCAACTGCTCCAGCTCTGCTGAGCAATGGCAATGGAGGTTGGGAACCATTGCTCCCGGGACAAATCATTTGGACCACAGACACCTTATATTTTCGAGATGCCCAGATGGCCACCTTGATCTAGAATTTACCTGACCCAGCTGTTCCCTGGCTCCTTGCTGAATACTCAGGGTTCAGTGCAGGGAACAGAAACCACACTAGGTATTTTCAGCGGGAAGGGATCTAATACAGGGAATTTTAACACCAGCCTTGGTCTCCAGGAATGAGTACCAGGACACCACAGAACTGGAAATTGATTCCAGGAACACACTGCCACAGCTGTGACCCAGGGACCAGGGTGTTGGGCAGAGGAAGCTGTGCCTACTGCCTACACACTGGTCATGGAGAATCTGTCTCGTGATTTGTGAAGCTGGTGGCTGGTGGCTGATTCCAGCCACTGCTGCAGCCACCTCTCAGCACCATGCAGTAGGGACTGGACCCTGCTCTTTCTTTTTTGTCAGAAGAGAACAGCTCAAAGCCTTAGGAAGATGACCTCCATCTCCTTTCTGTTTTCTAACCTCATGTAAAAGCTTCTAACTGCAAGGGTGTCTGGGAAATGCAGTTTAAGCTTTCAAATCTCTACAGTAGGGGAAGGCCCATGGCCTCATCCTACATATTGGTAATCCTTTATTATGGGCTGGAAACAGCCACTCCCTAGGCAGAGAAGAAGCAGAAAATACATATGCTCTGAGGAGAGAGAATACAGGTGTAAATGTAAACAGGTGTTCCTTTCTCTAAGCTGACCAGGGCTTTAAAGGCATTAAAGGGAAAGAAGAATGCCTCAGAGCAGGGCTGTCCAATGGAACTTTTTGCAATGGTGGAAATTTCCATATCTTTGCCGTCCAATACAGTAGCCATTGCCCTGTGTTGTTATCAAGCACTTGAAGTGTGACTAACCTGACTGGGTCACGGAGACTTTTCTTTTCGTTAATTTCATTTAACTATGCATAACCACATGGAGTAGTGGCTACCATTCTGGGCACTGCAGCCCTAGAGGAGCCCAGAAAGATCAAACCTGCGACCCGGGCATCCCTGCTCTGTCAAGGCTGGAGGTGGTGGGGGTTGGATACACCCTTAGAGAGGAAACAGCTGGGGTTGGGGGCTGAAGAAGGGGTGGCAGAAAGGGCCTCTCCTTCTGGAGTAGCTGCTGTGTTGGAACTCAGACGAGGAGCGGAGACCAGGGTTCACCCCAGCAGAGGAAGCAGAAGGCAAAGAAGTAGGTCTTTCGGGTTTTCAAAACAAGTAGGTAGATCCTCAGTCTGAAGAAGATACAGGGGTCCAGAAGGCTGGAACACTGGGGAAAGCAATCAGGGAAGAGGAAGTGGAGTGGGCTGGGTGAGAGCAGTGTGGGGGCAAAACACAGCTGGGCTTGTGTGAAGCCGATGACAAGAGCAGACAGACCCTGGTGACCCCACTTGGGCTGCATATGGGGCAGGATAATATTTTAACTAGTAACCAAGAGTATTAGTTTCCTATTGCTGCTGTAACAAATCACTACCAACTTGGTGGCCTAAACAACACAGATTTATTATCTTACAGCTCTGTAGGTTAGAAGTCAACTTGGATCTCACAGGGCTAAAACTGGGGTGTTGGCAGGGCTGCATTCCTTCTGGGGGCTCCAGAGGAGAATCTGTTTTCTTGCCTTTCTTCCAACTTCCACTGGTCGCCTACACTCCTGGGTTCATGGGCCCTTCCTCCTTCTTCCAAGTTCCCCACTAAAACCTCTGCTCCTGTCCTCATGTCTCCTTCTGACTCTGATTCTCCTACCTGTATCTTACAAGAACCCTAGTGATTGCACTGGGATGACCCAGATGACCCAGGATAATCCCCCTGTCTCTCAAAACCCTTAACCTAATCACTCTGCAAAGGCCCCTTTGCCTAAGGCAACCTATTCACAGGTTCTGGGGGTTGGGACATGAACATCTTTGAGGGGTTATTATTCAGCCTCTCACGTTCTCTATTCCCAATCCATCCCATTTCTCATTCTCCATCCCACTGTCACCCCTGGTCTTCCCCTAGTCAGTTTGCATTTGCTGCCTCAGAGAAGGACAGCAGGACAATAGAGAAAATAGAGTCATTTCTTGCTTTTTAAGTTTCAAAAGTCCAGCCTTGAGGGGATGGACGCCAGGCCAGGGAGCGAAAAACCAACAAGAAACAGGGTGGCATCAAAGAAAAATCCCCCTGGTTGAGAAGCCAGGAGTCCCTGAGGAGAGGGCCTCCTGCCCTGCTCTACTTGGCTGAGCAAGGATGCATGTTAGACACTAGGTTGTTTTTGAAGGTCAAGAGCAGAGGAAACTTGTGTCTGTAGCAGTCAGGATAGGTAGGCCTTGCTGCAGTAACAAACAAGGCCAAATCTCCTTGGCTTAACAAAATAAGGTTAATGTCTCACGGTCACTCCACATCCATCATGGGTAGACTGGGAGCTCTCTTCTCACCCCAGGACCCAGGCTGGGGATCCTGCCCGCAGCTTCTCACTACAAGACTCAGGCTGATGGAGCAGCCACTGTCACACTAATGTCCACGACAGAGGAAAAGAGAAGTACAGCCAATCGCAGTCTGGCTCTCAAAGCTTCTGCCAGGTGGTACCACTTGTCACGTCTCAATTTTCATTCGTTAAAGCACGTCAGAGTCCACATCTAATTCAAGGGGGCAGAGGAGTGCCTGGAAGGAGACCTGGGGATGCTTGGTGATCAGAGCTAATGACCACAGGGTTCCCCTTCCCAGGCAGAATTCCTGGGAGGTGGCCAGACCCCAGGGAAGTGGCTACTTAAGAGGTCTGCATGGGCAGATGGGCCTGAGTCCTCAGAGGTTCCCTGAGCCCAGGCTCAAGGGAGCAGTGGTGCTTCCTGGTGTTGGAGAGGGGATTTGAAGACTTGGGCCAGCCTGGCAACCCAACAGCAGCCAGAATTAAGATGTCCCTGTGAGGCCAGAGTGGGCTAGTTGTGTCGTCAAGCCCCCAGGAAAGAAATAGGGTATTCTGAATGGACTGAACCTAAGTTTACACCAGCAGTGCAGTAGGGGCTCAAAACAGAAATTAAGTTTAGATATAGGAAGGCAACATTCACACCATCCATGAATAGAAACCGAAGGCTGAAGTTAAGGGACATGCAGGTAACGTGACTGACTCAGGTCCACATACCACGAGATATGCCAGTAACTCTTACAGTGAATCTTCACTTAATCACTTCTTTTATGCCACTAAAAAAAACTATCCTTAGTGACTAGAACTTTTAGCAATGATTTAAATCATCTAAAATTCAAACACACATGCTTGACGACATGCAAACGTATTTTCATTGACTAACTACTGAAATTGAGGGAAAGAGCTATCGCTCAGCCTCACTTTGAATGCTTCGGGCAGTCTTCACCAGAGAAGGAAGTGAAAGAAGGGGTAGATGATGAGTCGTTGAACTTCCAGAATGTGCCAGAGACTGTACTGGTTACCTTGAGACCTTGACCCATGTGAGGCTTAAGAGATTCAGGAACTTGCCCCGAGCCACTCAGCTGCTGGACTAAAGCCAAGACTCCACCGTGTTGGGCTGGCTCCTCCTCAGCCTCTACCTCCCATTGGCTCCGCCCCCACTCCAGCTGCCACGTGGATGAACTTGATTGGCTAAGGGCCCTCAGCCCCCAGGTTCCCCACTGCCAAGGGTCAGAGCAGAAGGCCCTCACAGAGCTGTCGGGGAGAGGACCATGGTGGGGAGACCAGGCTGAGCATTTTGTCAGGGAGATCGCAAAAGGGACGTTATGTCCTCCTTGGCACATCATGTCAGGAGGTACATGATGTCAGCTTGTCCCATTGATGGTGATGCTCATTTTGATAACTTGGTTAAGAGGGTAGCCTCCAGATTGGTTCATAATAAAGTTTCTATTTTCCCCCTTTGAAACTAATAAGTGGCTTTCTTTAAAAAATACAGTACATATTTCTGTAACAAATTCAAATAAGAAAACAAAGTCACCTCCCCCAATTCTGTGTCTCAAATGTAACTCTTAACGATTTGGCTAAGAGTTGCATCTCTTAAGAGATGCATTTGCATCCATATTTTCCTCAGAGTTTTCCCCAATATGTATACCTATTTTTAAATAAAAGAGAGTAGAATCATCTGACACAAATTGCTTTTGCAACTTAGCTATGTCACCTAACAACATAAACCCATACTATTATTTATTGTTCATCATTGTTTTAATTTGTTTTAAATTATGATTAGTGAATTTACAATAGCCAAGACATGGGAACAACCTTAATGTCCATGGACATTAAGAGAAATGGATAAAGAAGATGTGGTACATACATACAATAGAATATAACTCAGCCATAAGAAATAATGAAATAATGCCATTTGCAGCAACATGGAAGGACCTAGAGATGATCATACTAATGAAGTAAGCCAGACAGAGAAAGACAAATACTGTATGATATCACTTATATGTGGAATCTAAAATATGGCACAAATGAACTTATCTATGAGACAGAAACAGACTCACAGACATGGAGAACAGACTTGTGGTTGCCAAAGGGGAGGGGGTGGGGGAAGCTTGGACTGGGAGTTTGGGATTAGCGGATGCAAACTATTACATACAGAATGGATAAACAACAAGGTCTGACTGTAGAGCACAGGGAACTATACTCAATATCTTGTGATAAACCATAATGGAAAAAATATGAAAAAGAATGTATATATGTGTATAACTGAATCACTGTGATGTACAGCAGAAATTAACACAACATTGTAAATCAACTAAACTTCAATAAAATAAAATAATTATGACTAGTGAGAGTGAAATTATAAACTATCAGCATTTCTTCTGGGAGGGCCCAGTCTGTTTCACAACTGTCAGCTGGTCTCCTCACTGTGTTGTGGGTGCTCTCCGCATGGGGCCAATGACCTAGTGGTAAAGGACAAACAAAAGAGAAGGGGTGTTTGGGACTTGGAGGAACGGAGGGTGCTGGGCATTCTGGGGCTGGGGTTAGGGATGCTAGCAAGAGCTGGGGCTGGGACAGGTGACAGGGCTGGTTTGCAGGCCAAGAGACTGGATCTTGTTCTGCAGCATGAGAGGGCTCTGTGCTTGGGACCTGCCTAGGTGGATGCGACTTCTAGAAAGATCTGTGAGCATCCTCTGGAGAAGGGTGAGGCCCAGAGGGGGCCCTGGCCAGTGCAGAGTTAGCTGGTTTAGGCAGCAAGCCAGGAGGCCAGGAGAGGCTTTCTAAGCCCCTTCCATTTGAGGGAAGTTCTGGAGAATTCCAGAAAACTGGCCACTGGAGACGGGGCTGGACTCCCGCCCTAATGGCCAGCTTTCATTACCATTATCCGCATTAGTGCTTTATTGTATTAGTTAGAGCTAATTTACATTTTACTGAAGCATTGAAAACAGATTGCAGATGTTTGGAAACAGATGTTATCCTAATGTTAAGGCGAAACCATGAATATTTATGATGATTATTGCCCGGATCAAATTACCTTGTTTAAACAAGGAGACATGTTCTTGCAACTTTTGCCGGGAACCCAGAGAGGGAAGACAGAAAAGTCCTGATGAACTTTTGGGCACACTTCAATTTTCCTTCACGTGGGATCCATTTTTTTCTGCCTTCCTATGGACCTGGGAACAGAGATTGGTTGTTAGGGAATCAACTGAGGGATTTTCCTGCTGCTCGTATTAATTGGCCAAGTCAGGATTTTCCATCTGGCTTTTTCCACCCTCTCCTTGGAAAAAGGTCTACCAAGCCATCTCTCACCTGAGCAGCGGTGGTCACTTCTCAGGCTGCAGTGGACGTCAGGCTTCCTGGTCCTTCTCCCACCCACAAGCCAGGGGCCCCAGAGCCACCAGGGGCCAGGCTGGGCCACAGAGGCGAGTGGAGTTTGCCAGGCTGGGGGCTGACCCACTGTCCAAGCAAGCATAGCTCGCTTTTCTCCAGCTGGCCATCCTAACAGAATCGCCAGACAGAGAGCTGTTCCTTTGCAGTCTTCAAGAGACTCCTTCTCACGTCAGGGCGATCCTTCGGGAAAGCGGGAGGAAGCTTTGTGGAGCGTGATGTGTGGGTGGGGCTCTCCCAGCCCCCTCTGGGTCCTCCCACCATCTGCGTGCCCTCCTCTGCCCCGCCTCATACTTTTGCATTTACACGCAGCTCCCGCAGCTCTTCCTGGGAGGAGTGCCTGACCTCAGGCCCCTGGAGTCCTCGGCCCCAGCCCAGAGAATCGAAGCACCTGGGAGCTGCCACCCTCCCACCCTTAGCCGGTGCCTGGAATGAAAGCCCAGCTCTTTGGCCTCAGGTGGGGGCCCCTCTTGAGGTCAAGCTGAAGCTCCACCCTGGCTCGGCCCCCTCCCCTTTCTTTCTTCCTTGTTCAGTTTTCCCACTGGCTTCTAATGGGAGCAGGTCCTCAATAAATCTCCCGCTCAGGGGTCCTTGGTCCCAGGACCTGCTTCTGGGGAGCCCCACCTAAGACCCCTGGGGTCCCTTCTGTGCTGGCACCATACCCAGCAATGGGACGAAAATGATGAAGGGACAGATCCTGTGCATGAGGAGCTTTAGGGAGTGGTGGAGACAGATGGGGAGCAGATTCCGGGGGCTGAGTGGCAGGCACAGAGGGAAGGGCACTTCTAGCCTGTGGTGGGGATTGGCCAAGTTGGGGGGAGGGCGTCAACCGCCAGCCACACCTGCTGGGACTCTTGAGCGCCCCCTGCAGGCCACACACGGGGCCAGGGACTGTCATCTCATTTCATCCTCAGAGTAGCCCTGCAAGGTGGACGTCATCAGCCCTGTTTCCCTCCTAAAAACAATGAACCTCGGAGATGTGGAGTGACGCACGAAGGACCGTTTATCCATTTAACAAACTTTTATCCAGAAGAACCTCCTAGGGCGTGGGGGTCTGTCCTGGGTGAGTCGATGGGAAGATAGCTGTTAATATAGATGATAAATATGGAAAAATAGAACAAATATATCATCCCAAGCTGTGATGAGTGGAAACACATAGGATGCTGGGAAAATCCCTGGTGGGGAAAGGCCTGGGGAGGTGACATCAGGGCTGAGAGTGAAGATGAGCAGGCGTCCCCAGTGAAGAAAGGGAGCCCTCTGCAGGGGGGCAGCAGGTGCAAAGGCCCTGGGAGCAGGTGACTGGAGAGGGTGGGGGGTGAGGAGCTGGAGGGACCGGGAGGGGCCTCCTCATGACACCGTGAGCTTGGCCTCATTCTGAGAACCCCGGGCAGCCTTCGGATGGAAGTCCTCACACTGTAAGGGGCAGGGGCAGGCTTGACTTTCAGAGCCTGGGCTCCGTTTAGTATCTTGTGCCTCTAAGGACAAGGCTCTGGGGGCAGATCCCTGGGCTGGCTTGCAGACAGGAAAGAGAGCCTGAGAGTGTCCCGGGCCTGGTCGGCACAGCCGGCTCACCCCACGTGGGCACCTGAACAGAAATCAGCAGAGGGTGGGACACCTCGATTCCCCGAGAGCCGCAGTTTTCAGACTTGAGTCTCTGGGAATGGGTGGCGAACTCGGCTTTCTAGGTCCCAGAGGATGGTCTGGGAGCACACTGTCCTGGGCCGCCCCTGCGCTTGCCCCGGGGGACCCAGCCGAACAGTGGAGGCCTGAGCCCAGCAGCGCCCCCAGGGGAAGGCTGGTTCTTGCTGGAATCAGTATCAGGGCTCAACCCAGAAGCAGAGCCATGGGAGATATGTATGTAAATTACAGGATTTATTACAGGGAGTCAGCTTACTCCATCACCGGAACTGACTAAGCAGGTCAAAGTCCAGAGGCCGGAGGTCAGGAAGGGCCTATGAGGAGCAGGCTGGACCCCCCGGGGACCAGCAGCGGAGGCTTGTGGTCCCAGGCAGCCGTCAGGAGGGAGGACCCAGGGGAAAGGAGAGCAAGTGGAGCCCCCGCTGTGGTTTGGAGTCTCTGGCTCGGTGCCACCTAAGTCCTCCCAAAGGTCTGCTAACTGGTTAAGTCAGGCCCACGCAGAAATTTCCCCCTTTTGATTATTTAAGGTCAGCTGATGATGGACTTTAACCTCATCTGCAGGATTCCTTCCCCCAGCAGCTAGACAGGATGTGCTGAACCATTGGGGGAAGGTGTGTATATGCTACAAAGTGGCCACGACCGCTTCCATACCCCGAGAGGATAGCCCTTGTGGCCCAGTGTGACGGGAAGCAAACTGGAAGTGGCATTCTGGGGACTGTGGTCCAGCCTGGCCATGCTGACCTGGCACAGAGACTGCACAGTGCGGGCCGGGTGTCCCCGCCCTCGGAGGCACAGATCAGACCCTGTCTGATGCACACATTCTGATACCGGCACCATCTCTTGCTTGGCTCCCCATTCTTTGGGATGCACATACCGCCCTGGCCTCATGTCTTATAAAACAGTTTCCAAGGTGGCAAGTCTTTGTCCCCAAGGGTGGAGCCCAGGCTGCAAAACGCTAGCAAGTGAGACTGAGGCAGGGAGATGCCCAGAACACGTGGTAGGGAGGAAGCCTGCACCCATCCAAGCCGGGGCACGGCGTGGCGAGGATTCCCCTCTGGACCCCAGGTTTCCCGCCTGGACGATGAAGTGTGGGAATGCATGATCCTTATGGACAGGAGAGAGGATTCTTGGAGCCTCCAAATTAAAAACACTTGGTCAGATCCCCAGGAACAGGAATCGCAGTGGTCTGCTCCGTGCAGCACCTGGCGCTAAAGAAAATGGACCCCTGGTTCCAACACGGTGGACATTTATTTCCAACCTAGAATGGGCTACCCAGCCAAATGATGATTTAAATGTGACAGTAGAATAGAATTATCGTCAGCCTCGAAAACCTCAGAAAATCCACTTCCCAGCCACCCTTCCCGAGGAAACTACCCGAGGATGTGCTTTAGCAAAGGAAGGGTCTAGACTGAGAATGAGGAGGCTGTGGGGGTCTCAAAGCAGGGGGTGGGGCATGGGAGCCCCAGGGTGGGAGGACGCCAGGGAGATGCCTAGTCCAGGTAGAAAGGCACTGTTAGAACTGGGCTTGAGGTTTGCAAAAGACCTATTACTGGGGACGGCCCTGGTGGCGCAGTGGTGAAGACTCTGCGCTCCCAATGCAGGGGGCCTGGGTTCGATCCCTAGTCAGGGAACTAGATCCCACATGCATGCTGCAACTACGAGTTGCATGCCACAACTAAGGAGCCCATGTGCCACAAGTAAGGAGCCCCCCTGCTGCAACTAAGACCCAGTGTAACCAAATAAACAAACAAATATTGAAAAAACAAACAAACTATTACTGACATGCGTCAGGCCTGTGGAGCATTTGAAAAGAGAAACCAGCAAGAAGTCCCTAGAAAATTAGGCTGGTGAAAAAATTTGTCGGTTATTAAAGAAGAAGAAAAGATGTTCAGGGAAAAGAAACAAAAATCATGCTCTGCCGCAAACACTATTTATATGATTATAACGATGGAAGTAAATACTATTGACTTAACTTGGAGTAATGATATAATTATATTCAGGGGGTGGAGAAGGGACATGCACGTGGGTCGGGAGAGCTACAGACTCAGCTACCCGACAGGAAATGAACACGTAACGCCAGGACGGATCAATCAATAAGACAGAAGCATCTTATTAACAAGAAGGTGATCAGTGCCTGAAGAAATGGCTCAGAGGGTCCAAAGCAGTTGCCTTGTCGGGGGAGGGGCTGGGGGTTAGGGGGCAGCTGGGCAAGCCTTTTAGTAACAGCTGATTCCAAAACTGTATGTATATACAATCTGGGGGAAAGATAAAAGGAATTTTAAAAGGGTGAAATTAATTGAAATTTAAAAACTGGGGAAAATAATAAATTAGGAACCCTTTTTGTGGGAGGCCTGCCATGACAACATCTGACCATGCTAAACCCCACCTCCCCGCCCCAATACAGTTCTGCCAAGATACCCTTCTAGTGTCTGGGAAAACAGACGGACATTTGAGCAGAGCTCTGTGGGAGAAGCCTGCCAGCTCTCGCTAAGGAAAAAAACATTTTTTTTTCCAATTCATTTTATTGAGGTATAGTTAATTTACAATGTTGTGTTAGTTTCTGGTATACAGCAGAGTGACTCAGTTATACATATACATACATTCTTTTTTATATTCTTTTCCTTTATGGTTTATCACAGGGTACTGAATATAGTTCCCTGTGCTCTACAGTAGGACTTTGTTTATCCGTTCTCTATATAATAGTTTGCATCTGCTAACCCCAAACTCCCAATTCATCCCTCTAGCCAAGGAAAACTTCTTGATGTTTTGATTGTTTTGGGCAAACAGTCAATCTGAAAGAAAAAACTTTTCAAGAGATAAATAAAGGCTTGGGGGGATGATCCCTTCCAAACCCTGAAAATCATGACTCTTGCTTAAACAGTCCCGCCAGGACCTCGGATATGTGAGACGAGCTGCTAGCAGATGACTGCGTACATAGTAGCAGCAACTTGTGAAGTGGCTCAGGGCATGGCTTTTCCCCGCTTTTAAAAAAAGCAAGCAGCTCTGTTTACAGATGAACGCAGCTGTGGGCTGAGTTCAGGAATTTCGTATCTTACAGGTACTAAAGAGACAGGCAAATGTGGCGCCTGGCGCTCGGTTACTGTGTGTACACCGAGTGCATGGCTAGGTGCCACCTTCACAGAGCGAGTAAAGGCTGCACGTTGATAGCTGTGCAAACAATGCCTTGTGATAGGCTGTTTGTCCGCATTCTGTGTTTACCTAGCTGGTCCCTCTATTTTCATAGCAGGGGATTCTCCGAAGGGTAAATGTAATATGAGTACGCTTGAAACCAGAACAGGTAACTCTGCAAACAGCCACTAATGAAGTTTTACAGGTACGGTCCATCCTCATTCTTTTTATTTTATTTTTATTGGAGGAGAGTTGATTTACAGTGTTGTGTTAGTGTCAGGAGTACAGCCAAGTGATTCAGTTATACACATATACATATATGTCTATTCTTTTTCAGATTCTTTTCCCTTATAGGTTATTGCAAGATATTGAATACAGTTCCCTGTGCTATACAGTAGGTCCTTTTTGGTCGTCTATTTTATATATAGTAGTGTTCGCAGATTCTGTATTTGTGAATTTGACTACTTGCTAAAATGTACTTGTAACCCCTAAATCAATACTCGCAGTGCTTGCTTTTGGGGTCATTTGTGGACACGAGCACAGGGGCAAAAATCTGAGTCACTCAATGTGCCCATTCCCAGCTGGAGTCAGACAAAATGAGGGTTTGCCTTCTCGTTTCAGCTCAGACTGTAAACTAGTGTCCTTTTCATGGTCTGTTTAATGTCACATTTTTGTGCTTTCTGTGGGTGATTTCACTGTTTGAAACAGCCCTCCGGCACGTGCTGAAATGCTGTCTAGTGTCCCAAGCACGAGAAGGCTGTGTGTGCCTTTTGGAGAAAATATGTGCGTTAGATGAGTTTCTTTTAGTTGTGAGTTACAGCGCTGTTGGCCGTGAGTTGAGTGTGAATGAATCCACAGTGTAGATTAGATGAGGTGTCTTTACACAGAAACACTCAAGGTTCTGTATTGATTGGTTGACAAAAATGTGGTGACTGCAGGCTCAGGACCCTGATCCTGTATTTTCCCTGGGAGCGATGCTTCAGTGCTATAACTCAGCATTCACTGTGATGTTCTAGACTACAACTACTGCCAACAATGAGACAACAAGATCACTTACATGTGGTAACAGTCCTTGTGGTCACCTGCCTCCCTGACATGGAGCACACAGCCCTACAGTTTAGGTGGACTTAGTGTCACCCACAGACCCAGGCTGGATCCTGACAGGATCCTCTGTCTCCTGTTACAGTGATTTGGTTCAGGAACAAGATCGTGTCCTAAGCTGGTTCACCCATAGCACAGTTTGTCTGAAATTAGGTTCCCCAGAAGCTGGGAGCCTCATACTGGACACCCACTAACATTTGAATTTCAGATAAACAACAAATTATTTTTTCATATAAGTATGTCTTAAATATTTCATGGGACATATTTATACTAAGATTAATTTGTTGTTGATGTGAAATTCAAATTTCACTGGGCTTTTATTGATTTACTGTATATTCATGGTCTTGTAATAACCTATAATGGAAAAAAATCTGAAAAAGAATAGATATACATGAATAACTGAATCGCTTTGCTGTACACCTGAAGCTAACACAACATTGTAAATTAACTATACTTCAATTTTAAAAATGGTTAAAAAATTAAAATTAAAAAAATTTTAAAATAAAATGAACTATTTTAATTTTACTTATTGTTATTAAGTATTACTAATCTCTATTTTATTATTATTATTATATCTTTATTTGCTGAATCTGGCAACCCTACCCAGATGCAGACCCTGAAACAAGGATTCCCACTGATGGAAGTGTTCCTGGGGGGATCAGTGGGGGGACGGGGGAAGCCAAGCCAGGGTGTGACTTCAGGTAAGGTCTTGGGAAGGTAGCTGCAGAAGGTGGCTGGTTCTACAGGGGAACTCAGGTGTGAGTTACCCTCCCCTGAAGCAAGGGAGCTGAGCTTGCAAAGGACTGCCCCCTGGGAATGCAAACTCTCAAGTACCCCCAGTTCTTTTCATGAGCCTCACCAGCGACCCAAAGGCAGCCTCTACAGAGTGTCAAGTGTAGGCACTTAAAGGCAGAGGCACACAGAATCGGTGGAAAGGATCCAGGAGGTCTGGGTAGGGTCCCCACAATACCCACCCTCAAGCTTTCATTCCATAGTTGGGAAGACACCTGCATGTCCACCAGGCCCTGTCTCCTCATTTGTTATTCCAGCTCTCCTGTATCTGCAAAGGCAGGCAACCAGAGTGGGGTGAAGCGTACCCCCTGCAATCCTGGAACCTCAGAATGTGGTTGGGAAATACTGGGAATGAGGGTCTCCGGAGACGTAATAAATTGAGGTCATCCTGGATTAGGTAGGCCCTAAATGCCATGTCACTGATGTCTTGATAAGAAAACACAGAAGGAAGATAGAGGCAGAGATCAGAGGGATGCGGCTACAAGCCAAGGAACGGCAGGGCTTGCTGGGAGCCAGCAGAAGCTGAAGAGGCAAGGAAGGATTTTGCCCAGAGTTGCAGAGGGAGCCCGGCCCTGAACACCTGGATTTCAGACTTCTAGCCTCCAATCTCTGAGAGAATAAACCTCTGTTATTTTAAGCCACCCAGTTGGTGGTCATCTGTTACAGGAGCCTTAGCAAACAGAGGATGAAGTTGCCACCGTGACATGAAAAGCATTGTCATGGGAATAGCCGGGCTCTCCATGCCTGGACCAACCCGCATCTGTCTGAAGATGGCCCCGTGGGCCTTTTCAGTTAGAGGAGCTGATGAGTTTCACGTGGTTGCTTCAGCCAGGTGGAGTCAGAGTTTCTCTTACTCGTAGCTGAAAATGCCCTGACAATTACTCTCCAAAGTACTGTCTTGGGGAAGGTGCTAGAAGCCAGCACACGAGGCCTGTGCCGAACTGCTTCTGACCCCTTCCACTTGGCACTGAAACAGCTCCCTGGACACAGCAGGGGCCATTCGCTGGGGCTCGCCCCAGTCACGGGGGGCAAAACTCTCCTCCTATCCGTGGGGAAATTCTAAGTCACAAAACTGTTCTGATGCTTCCATCCGGAGAAGGACATCTTTGAGGCCTAGTTTTTTTTTGTTTGTTTTTTCAATTTATAAATATTGGTTTATTTCTTAAACCTTATTTATATTTATTAAACAAATAAGAATCAGGAACAGACTAAGGCGTACAGTATTAGATGCTGTGTTAGTCAGCGTCCTCCAGAGAAACAGAACCAATAGGAGGTGACTATATAGAGAAAAAGATTTATCTTAAGGAATTGACTCAGACAATTGCAGAGGCTTGGTGAATCCAAAATCTGAGAGGGGAAGCCAGTTAAGTGAGGACTCAGGAAAGAGTTGCAGTTGGAATCCAAAGGCAGTCTGCTGGCGGAATTCCCTCCTGCTCCTGGAATTTGTCAACCTTTTGTGCTCTTCAGGCCTTCAACTGATTGCATGAGGCCCACCCACATTATGGAGGGCAACCTGCTTTACTCAAAGTCCACCAATTTAAATGCACATCTCACCCAAAAACGCCCTCACAGAAACATCAAGAACAGCTGTTTCCCTGTAAAACTGGCCAAAGCGCCAGGTCTGGGTGACCCTGATGGACACTGAGTCTACAGAGTCCCCCCAGCCTGGTGTCTCCTTCCCCATCCCCCACAGTGCTCACGGCCCCTGGTGGGTCTGCAGCTTGACCAGTGATGGCCTCATTTGACAGAGGGGCGGCCAGGGGGCAAGGTAGGGTCCGAACCCTTGGCCGCCGTGGACCCCGTGGCCTACCCAGGGCTCTCTGTGTCAGATTCCTGGGGGCAACACACTCTGGATTCTATGACTTCTTTCCCTCCCAAATTCATAAGCAACATTTATCCAGAGCCTACAGTGCACGGAGCCCTTGGTGAGTACTGAGTTTTAAATGGCATCTCTGAGTAGCAGCCACAAAGCATCTTAGCAGGTGAGTCAGCCAGAGCAGTTCAGCCCTGATGGACCACTCGACGACTGTGGATGAGCCTCTCTGGGAGACAGGGCAGGAGGCCCAGATCAATTGCCTGGTCTGTTCTCCCACCGGCAGTCCCTAGCACCTCACCCACGATGTCCCAGAAACACACGAAGGGGGGGCTCCTTCCCTCTTCCTTCTGCAGGCCCAAATGTTCTGAAATATTTATACAGTACCAAGAGCTCGAGACTTCTGGGGAGGGAAGGCAAAGAGCGCTGGGTTCCGGGCAGTGCAGAAAGATGCCGAAACAATCGCGCCTTTGCCTGTCCCCACTTGAGGCTTTATCTGAGCTGATTTACACTTCAGAATTCTCTCTGAAGTCCACAGAATGTAATAAAGAGGTTTTAAAAGTTTGGTCTTCTGAAATTTTCCCTCTTAGAATATAGGTCATTTAAAGAGGTGTGGAAAGTTTGGGAAGGACACAAGGATGCAATTTCACTTTGATTCTGCTGCTTAGTAAGTGGGTAACCTTGGGCAGGTGCATTACTCCCGTTGAATCGGTTTCGACTGTAAAATCAGGATGATAGCTTCAAATATCACCGGATTGTTGCGGGGACTGCAGGAGTGAATTAAGGAATGTCACTTTCCCTGTGGTGCTGACCCCGTGAGTCCCCAGGGCCTGGCCTTGGATTCTCTTCACTCTTTCATTCTAGAGCTGCACAAAGGACAGCAGCTCTGGGTAGGCAGTTGTCCACCTCTAAGTTAGAGAGGACCAGGAAACACTTTCTTCTTTGCAGCCCCTAACACATGGTCCTCCATCCCTGGGCCGACCGCCCACCCGAAGCGGAGAGCACGGCGGCAGGGGGCGGGTGGTGGTGGTGGTGCCAGGAAAACTTTATCTCTCAGCCTGAGTTGCAAACGGCTCCCCTCCCGTAACTACTAACACCTTGATCCTCTGAAAAGGAGGCACCAATTCCCTCTGCCATGTACCAACCCTTCAAACCTTTGAAGATAGTCACATGCCTCTGTGGAGATTTTCCTGCTAAATATGGTTCCGAAGCCCTGGAGAGTCTCCTATCCTCCTGGAGAGGGGGTGGGAGGCTGTGAAATGCCAGTTCCAGGGGCTAAGTTTCATGCTCACAAGAGTCAAGTATACAAGAGCAAACCTCTATTTTTTACATCACTTAATTTTTTTTTTTTTACATTTCGATTTTATTTTTAAATTTTTTTAAAGTTCATTGTTTTCCTTTTTTATTTTTTAAATTTTATTGGAGTATAGTTGAATTACAATGTTGTGTTAATTTCTGCTAGACAGCAAAGCAATTCAGTTATACACACACACACATATATATATATATATATACCTTCTTTTCCATATCCTTTTCCATGATGGTTTATCATAGGATGTTGAATATAGTTCCCTGTGCTATGCAGTAAGACCTTGTTGTTTATCCATTCTCTATAGAATAGTTTGCATCTGTGAATCCCAAACTCCCGCTCCATCCCTCCCCCACCTCCTCCCCCTTGGGAACCACAGGTCTGTTCTCTATGTCTGTGCGTCACTTAATTTCCGATGCTCAGCCCCGTTCTGTTGGATGGCTCCTAGTTACTTACAAGTAAACGGAGTCAAAATCAATTTTTTTAGCCATTGTGGGTTTAAAACTCTATCAATTCAAAATTCCCCCCAACCCCCAGCCCCTGGGAGCAGGATGAAATGGGGGAGGGAGAGGAGATTAGGCAGGTGTCCTGAAGGTGCTTCCATGTCTCAGTGGCCGTCTGGCTGGCCCCTGTAAAGGACCAAGGTGTGTCATGTCCTGTCCAGCCTCGGCTCAGGCCACGGCCAGTGCTCTCTCGCCACAGTCTGTGGGCTCCACCTTGACCCCCCATGATAGTCCTGGGATAGAACCAAGCCCTCCTCCCATCTCCCGGGCAACCCTCTCTGCTGTTTCTGGACCCAGGACCCCAGCAGGTCTCATGGACTTACCCCTCAGTAACCTCAGCTCCCCGCTCCAGGCCTGTGAAAATACGTGGGCCTCCCAGGCCACTCCATGGACAGGTCATTCTCCGGGGCCACATCTGAGACCTGGTTGCTACCCCGCTGTCTTTCCCACATTTTACCATCACGCTGGGACGTGCGGGGTTCCACATTTCTCAGCCCCAGCTAATCCAGGAATGGCTGCCCTCTTCTGCTCCTTTCTCCTCCCAAAGTCAGGGGCCTCCATCACGATCCCCCTTCCCCCAATGTCTCTGTGTTGACAGCCTTGTCTGTTTTTCTTTTGCCACTTGTGGAGCACCTAAGATGCACCAGGACCAGGCTGATGTTCCGTACACATTCCCCTTATCTCTACACGGCTCCTGCCGGGAAGATGTTAGGTCCATGTCGCAGGCGTTAGCGCTGAAGCTCAGAGCAGGGTGGGCGCCCTGAGCCATAGCTGGGGAACACTGTGTGGTACTTGGGATGACTCTTGCCCTAGAGGGTACGTCCACCGAGGCAGAGGCCTTGCCCTGAATCCGGGGCTTAGCTCAGAGCCAAAGCCCGTCACAGTCTGCAGGCTCGAAGGAGGGTGTCCTGAGCAAATGTAGAGCAAGCTCGGATGGTCAAGGACAGGGAACCAAGGGCAGCTGGGGTGCAGGGGAGCCGGAGCCAGAGTCAAGGGCAAATGCCTCTCCTTCCCCCTTTCCATCTCTCTCTCTCTCCATCCTGCTCTCTCTCTCCCCATCCTCCTCTCTCTCTCTATCTCTTTCTCTCTCCCTCTCTCGCTCCATCCTTCTCTCTCTCTCTCCATTTCTCTCTCTCTCTCCATCTCTCTCTCTCTCTCTCTTTCCCCCTCCCACCCCCCAATCTGCCCCATACCACTTCTGCCCAGCTCTGCAAGGCAACTCCATCTTTCCTCGGGACCAGCTTCCCCATAGTGTACATGGTGTGAACTCAGGCTGACCACACAGGAAGTGCCCCTCAATGTCATTCACGCAGCCCAGCTGTTCAGCGTCTCCAGGCCCAGTAGATCGGCCACATTGCCCTTGACTCCACTCTCGGTCAAGCCAGTTGTGGCCAGGAGACGCTCCTCCCGCAAGGGGTGTGGGCAAGCAGGAAGCAGTGGGCATCCTTACCACCCTGCTCAGGAAAGGGCAGTTGTGTGAATCCTGCTCAAGGTCGCTCACCAGTAACTAGAGGATTGGGGACGAGTGCCAACGCTCACACCCTACCTGCAACACCAGGCAGCTGCCCCTTCATTGCTTTTGCTGTTTTCCAGGCAGATCGGCTCTATTGGCAAATGGCCCCGTCTCCATATCTGGGCCTATTGATGAGCGAGGAACCCCATCCCCTTTGCAATGACACTTCCCTTCAAGCCCCAGGACAAGCCCCTTCCAGGTTAAAAATGGTTCATATGCAAATCGTCACCTGTGAAATGGCAGAATGTCGCTTTCCAAGGGTTTCTAGGAAGGACAGTTCCAGGGGTTGAATGGCAGGTTAATTCTGATCCACAAATTAATTTTGTCTCTTTGTATATCAAGGGTGTACGAGACTTATTTAATTTGAAATAAATGTAATTATAGAAATGAATGAGCTATCAAAATTTTAAACATATGATCCATCAATATTGGCAGAATGTGAGTGGCTGGTTATTATAAATAAAATCGGTCTTTGGCAAAGTGGAATCCAATTTCCCCCACAGTGTGTCTCATTATGTCTTGACATCTGGGTTAATGCTAAATTACAATCCTTAATTTCTAAATCGGAACTTAATTTCTAAATAGGAGGTTAACATAAATAACCTCTCCAGCCCTGGGGCTTCTGGGCGCTCAGAAGAGAAACTTCAAGGCAGAACAGTATGTGGTTTTGTGCAATTATCTGCCCCTCCAAATTCCCTCCCGCAAGTCAAGGCAGAGGTGGGTACCACAGTGGCAGCGTTTTCTAGCCACCGGGAGTGTCTATGGGATCCGTCTGTTTGGCGTGACTGCCCGAGGCAGTGGGGCGTTTCCAGACAGGGCTGCCCTCGTCCTGTGCTCTCAGGGATGGGACTGGGTGCCATGTCCATCGACCTGCACCCACCTGTCATCCAGGCGGGCTGTGTCCCAGCCCCGCAGCCCATGGGACACGGTGCAGAGAGGGCTACCCTTCCATCCTGCCCACTGACCTTCACTGAAGGGGACACAGAGGGACTTCGTAACTCACATGCAAGGCTGAGCCTAGAAGAGTAGACTTCTATATGAGACCCATGGAAAAAGACCACACAGTAAAAGAAAGTTGAAATCATTCTGATGACTCAGGGTCCTCACCAGAGGCAGAAAAGAGCACAAGAGACTGGGGAAAATTGAATTGATGGCACAGTTGATGCATGGAGGACACCTTGGCAACTTCTCCCAGATTGCTGGGGAAAAAAATAGAAGCAAATGATAAAAATTTTAAAACTACATATTGAAGGTGAAACCAAGCAGGACCCTGTGGGGCTCCTGGGCACGGAAGCCTTTCTGTGTCCCCCTGTTTCTTGTTTGTAGGAAATAGGCTTCATTCAGCCTCCATGACCTTCCCTGCGTTCCTAAGGGCAGGTTCAAACAGCTGCTAATCAGGGAAGGGAGGGGATGCAGAGATAAGGGAGGGGCAGTCAAGGAACAACAGTGCAGCCTTGGGGCAGGGTCCTGGCCCCGCCTCAAGGGATACACGGAACAGTATCTTTGAGCTCTTCTGCAGAAGTAAAACCCCCAACAAATGGAAGAGGTTAACTACTTGATGAAGCATTGTTCATTGCAGAGAGAAGGTCACAGTTTGACAACCTCCAGACCCACAGAAGCTCATCAGGAGACCATCTGAGGCCAGATTAAAGGAGCAGACCCAACACACACCCTGATCCTTCTCAGCAACCCCACCCTTGAACCACTGCTATAAACTCCTCACCAAATCCACCCTCAACCCCGCCCTGGGTTGGGACACACAGTTTTTCAGGGTACAAGCCCTCTGTGTCCTCCTTTGCCTGGCAAAGCAATAAAGCTATTATTTTCTACTTCACCCAAAACTCTGTCTCTGAGATTCATTCAGCACAGGTGCACAGAGGCTGAGTTTTTGGCATCAAGGGCAGAAAAGAGATCCAATTCCATCGTGAACTAGAATAGACATTCCTAAGGAAGGAAGAGGCTGAAATTCCAGCCATCCCCCACCCTCCTCCAGGCAGAACTCCCTGCCCGCTGCATTCTCCATCCCTCACGCTGTTTTATTATCCTCCAAAGACCTGCTTGCTGCTGCCTGAGCTCTTGTTTCTCATTTTCATTTATTGTTTATTGACTGTTTCCCTTATCATCTGGAAGCTCCCTGAGGGCAGGAGTTTTATCTTCTTCACTGCTGTATTTTCAGTGCCTGGAACCTAGGTACTCAATAAATAATTTTTGAATAAATGAACATGTGGAAAGAGTGATCAATATATTATCAAAAAGAGATTTCCCAGCTAGAGAGCTGTGTGTGTGGATCAAAAAGGATCAAGAAAGATGTTTATACTTATACCATGCAAAACTTTGGGGATTGTGTTATGAAGGAAGAAAATCTTAAGCTACTAGGCAGAAAAATAAGAGTTCTATCTCAAGGAACAAGAATCAGGCTAACCTCAGAGCTCTGTTCTGCTCTTCCCAATGTCAGAAGGCAATAGAGCCGTGGACAGGCAATTTTGTAGGAGAAAGTTCACAGCCTGAGATATTACACCCAACCGGATCCCCTGGCACCAGTGAAGACAACTGAAAAATGCCTTCTAATATGCAAGAGATCAGTGATACCGACCAGGGTTCTTGGCCTTCCGCAATCAATAGAAATTGATAAGAGGCCAGACAAGAAATTCAGGCAAGGCTTTACTGGGGCTCCTGCTACAGCAGGGGGAGCAAGAACAAGTAATAGATTCCCTTGTTCGCTCCCCGAGGTGGGTAGAAGCTGGTTCTTTGTACGGAGTGAAGGTAGGGCTGTGTCCAGGGGTTGGGCGGAGGGGTGGCTGAGGTGGTCTGTCCACCCCTTTGTGGTGCTGAGTGCGGGGGGCGTGCGCAGGACCCTGCTTTTGCCCCCAACACCCTGTTTTTGCTCCTGACTCCTCAGAAGTGGCAGTTGGGTTTTTTTTGGTCTTTTTGTATCTTGTTGTCCATAATTTGCCCTGACTGCACATGCACACAGTTATTTTTAGTCCCTTATAGTTTATTTATTTATTTATTTTATTGCTCTAGGAGACGTTTGTCCAGGTGCAAGCACTGCAGCAAAGGGTCCCAGGTCCCAGGTCCCAGCCTGTCTCATCAGGACCTCCAATCCATGTGCCCTACAGAAGATAATCATCCAAAGACACACCATCTAGGCCACCGCAAAAGTAGCAAATCAAAGAAGTCAACAATGAGAAAGTTGTGTTATCAAACACCAGGTGTGCCCAGAAGGCTGGTCAGCTCAGAAGACCTCACTCATCTGTGCCAGGGAGACCCCTGTGGCTTTAAGAATATGGCAGGGCTGGCCTCCATCCACAGTCGCCTCCAGGTGGAACGTAAAGCATGCAGTTTAGCTTTGAGAGTGATAATCATCATCATGGTGAGAATAGCTTTGTAACTGATTGTAAATAAGCCACTGGAAACTCCCCTGGGAGCACGGCTCAATAGCAGTCTCAGAAGTTCAATTAAAGATGATTTGGGGTGGGATAGGGCAGGTGGGAGGGACACTCAAGAGGGAGGAGATATGGGGACGTATGTATGTATGTATGTATAGCTGATTCACTTTGTTACACAGCAGCAACTAACACACTGTTGTAAAGCGATTATACTCCAAGAGAGATGTTTAAAAAAAAAAAGATTACAACTACGTGACAGCAACAATAGCAACAATAATGATTATGGCCATAACAGTAATAATAACAATGAGAAGAAGCCGGAGGAGGAAACAGAGGACAGCTAACAGAGAACGAGACTTCAGGGTGCTAAGAGCCTTTTATTTCATTCCCACCACAACACTGTTAGGTCAGTTATATCATCATTTACTCCCATTTTATATTTGGAGAAACTGAGGCTCAGAGAAGCTGTATTTATTGCTTAACTCACATGGCTAATAAATAGCAGACCTGGATTCAAGCCTGGGTCATCTGCAAAATACACGTTTCTTCTGAGTGCATGTGAAATGTTCACAAAGATAGACCAATTTGCTAGACCATAACATAATTCTCAGTTAATTTCAGGAGATTGCAATCTTATAGAATGTTTTTCAACAACATTAGAATTTAATCAGGAAGCAAAAAAGAACAAACAAACAAACAAACCAAAAAAAACCCTAGACAATCCCAAGTATTGGATACTAACACATTTATAAATAACAAATATCTTACAGGTCAAAAAAAAAAATCATGAGGGAAATCTAAAAAATTTTTAACAGTGATAATGAACACATCAAAATTTGTGGCATGCTGCTAAACTGGTACTTAAAGGTAAATTTCTGTTAGAAACATATATTTGAAAAGAAGAAAGATTTAAAATCAAAGATCTACGTTTTCACCTAAAGAAGCTAGGGGGAAAAAGTTGATTCTTTGACCAGATAAATAAAATTGATAAGCCATTAGCAAGAATAATTGAGAAAAAATAGAGCAAATAGAAATTACCACTAAGATAAATGAAAAAGGAAATAATACTGTATATTCTACAGACATTAAAGAAGAAAAAGGAAAATATTATGAATATTTACATTTATGCCAATGCATTTGGCAACTGAAAGAAAATGGACGATTTCCTTGAAAAACATGCCTTACTAAAACTGACTCAGTAAGAAACAGAAAATCAGAACAGCCTTATATCTATTCAAGAAATTACATTCCTAATTTAAAAAATCTTCCCACAAAGAAAACCCCAAGACTAGATGGTTTCACTGGTGAATTCTATCAAACAGTTAAAAAGAAATAATATTAATGTTACAAAACTCTTTCAGAAAATCGAGGAACAGGAAATACTTTCTAACTTGTTTTAGGAGGCCAGAATAACCCTGTTATAAGACCTGACAAATGCATAAAAGAAAAAGGAAATTACAAAGTAAGTTCAAAGTAAGACATCATGACATTTCTTAATTGAATACTTCAGCATGTGTCTCTTAAGAATCAAGACATTCTTCTACAAAAGCATTATCACACCCAAAAATTTAACGGTTCTCTAATGTCTTCTAATACCCAGTCCATATTCAGATTTCACCTATTATCCCAGGACTGTTCTTTATAGTTGTTGTGTTTTGTTTTGTTTTTTTTTTTCAGTTCTGCACCAGGATTCACTCAAGGTTGACACTAGTCTGCTGAATCTCTTTGGACTCTTCTAATCAACAGTCCCATGGATTAAAGACTTGAACAAAAGACCTGAAACCATAAAATTCCTGGAAAAAGACATAGGCAGTAAGACAAGCTCCTTTACATAGGTCTTGGTGATGATGTTTTGAATCTGACTCCAAAAACAAAAGAAACAAAAGTAAAAATAAACACATGGGACTATATCAAACCAAAAAGCTTCTGCACAGTGAAGAAAACCATCAATGAAATGAAAAGGTAACCTACAGAAGGGGAGAAAGTATTTGCAAATCATATATCTGATAAAGGTTAATATCCAAAATATATAAAGAACTCATACAACTCAATAGCAAAACCAAAAACAACAAAAACCCCAAACAATTTGATTTTAAAATGGGCAGAAGTTCTGAATAGGCATTTTTCCAAAGAAGACATACAGATGATCAACAGGTAAATAAAAAGATGTTGAACATTACTAATCATCAGGGAAATGCAAACCAAAACCACACACCTGTCAGAATGGCTGTCATCAAAAAGATAAGAAATAAGTGTTAGAGATGATATGGAGAAAAGGGAACACTTGTGCACTGTTGGTGGGATGTAAATTGATGGAAAACAGTATGGAGGTTCCTCAAAAAATTAAAGACAGAACTACCATATGATCCAGCAATTCCACTTCTGGGTTTTCATCTGAAGAAAACAAAAACACTAACTCAAAAAGATATCTGCACCTCCATATTCATTGCAGCATTATTCACAATAGCCAAGATATGGAAACTACCTGTGTCCATTGATGGATGAATGGATAAAGAAGATGAGGAACATATATACAATGGAATATTACTCAGCCATAAAAAATAAAATAATGCCATTTGCAACAACATGGATGGACCTAGAGGGTAAGATGCTACGTGAAATAAGTCAGACAGAGAAAGACAAATATCGTACAATCTCATGTATGTGTGGAATCTAAAAAAAAAAACCTAGCTCATAGATAGAGAACAGATTGGTGGTTGCCAGTGGCAATGGTTGGGGGGACAGAGAAATGAGTAAATATGAAAACTTCCAGTTATGAAATAAATATGTCCTAAGGATGTAATGTATAGCATGGTGACTATAGTTACTAATATCGTATTGTATATTTGAAAGTTAAGAGAATGGATCTTAAAAGTTCTCATCACAAGAAAAACAATTTTTGTAGCTATGTTAAGGTGACAGAGGTCAACTAGACTTATTATGGTGAGCATTTTGCAATGTTTACAAATATTGAATCATTATGTTGTACCCCTGAAACTAATATGTTATATGTCAATTACACCTCAAAAGAAAAATCAAACTTAAAAAAACAAGAATCTCCAAATCTCCCCTTTTCGCCATGATGCTGGTTTCCTGCAGAGCCAGGCTAGGTGTCCTGCAGAAGGAGGGCTGTGTTGTCACTTTGCCCTCAGTGCCGGGGCAGGAGCAGGCTGGGCGGCCCCATGGGGCCGGAGGGCTGCAGCACCTGACCCAGCCCTGGGTTCTCCTTCTTACCCACCTCGCCCTCACGCCCCTTGGCAACACGGGTTGATGGTCTCCGCTCACTCTTCGGGAGGTTTAATCTGTTTTATTGAATTTTCAGATTCTCAAATTAATACCCATAATCATGCCCAGCAGAAATAAAATCCAACTCCAGTTATTTTGCCAAACAGAGTTGATATGTACACGAAGCTGGTTTCCCTTGATGGCTTCAAATAGCTCATAAGTCTCAGCAGAAGTCAGTCCATCACCTGGGGTTGGCTGACATCGGAGACCAGCCAGCGGCACACTGCTGCCTTCCAGGGGCTTCCCTGGGGCGGGGAGCACAGACCCACCTTCAGGGGGCTCCCGTGCAAGTTTGGAACCTCTCTACAATGTCCTCATTTGTAGAATGAGGGGCATAATAGTAATAGGGCCTCCCTGCGTTAGACAGGACTCTAGCCCGCGATCAGGACAGCGGCCTGGCCACCGTGGGGTGGACAAGGAGAGACCACTGGGGCGACGGGCAGTGCTGCTGTCAGGCAGATTCTCTCTGGGATTTCGAAGCAGGAGAAGTTGCTAGTCAGCAGGGGGCCTCGAGACGGACTGGGCCCTTGGAGGGGAGGCAGCAGGCTGGTGAGCGGGCAGGGGTGAGGCCGGGAAGGTTGTTGTGAGTTTGAAATGAGGAGATACATACACAGTGCCCGGCATGGGGCTTGGCATGGCATAGGGGCAGAGAGTGCCCTCCCCACCTCCTACCAGCTTGGCCTGCCTGGACATGTGGGGCGGGGGCAACAAGGTTTACACGCCTGGGAGGATTGCAGGGCAACCCCCAGGTCTTCCAGACATCTAGCTATTTTGTGGATCTCCCCAACAAAGGGCCGAGCGCCCATCCCCTGCCTTCCCCTCTCATTCAGCAGCCCTGCCAGACCGCATGATGGGTGCTGGGCACAGCGGGGACAGAGCCGGACACCAGGCACCAACTGAAATGCACCTAGGGGTGACTCGGTGCTGGATGAGCAAGGACCCTGGTGGAGTCCAGTGTGACCTGCAGGTGCAGGTTGGCTGGGGTCTTACGTGCCCACATTGTACAGAAAGACGAGTCAGGCAAGTGTCCGGAAGAAGGAGGAAGAGAGCTGGGGAAGGCACGTGACTCAGCTGAGGGCTCTGGGGTCCAGAGAATGGCTCGTTGGTGCTTCTAGAAGGCCAGAAAGGGGGCCTCCCTTTATCTTATCCCCTTATAGAGGTTAAGTGAGGCTTCCTTAGGATTGAGGGTGGGTGATGGGAGGGGTCCACTCTGGGTGCAGGCAGCATGAGGGTGTGTGGTTGATGAAAGGTATGAAAGCAATAATAAAACAGATTGAATTGCTCTGCTTCTCACTATCAACCTGCACCAGCAATCTAAACAATGTCAGTGATAAGATTTTCCTCTGAAAAAGAATCTTTCGTGGGTTTAAGTTCTGAGTAAGTTCTCTGGTTTTCATAGTATTCTTGTAAGCTTAATGAGCACTCTTTCTTTAGTTATCCTTTAATAAACATTGGCTTCTACATGGAAGATTTTTTTTTTATTGAAGTATAGTTGATTTACAAT
The DNA here is from genome assembly GCF_965194805.1 of Balaenoptera borealis. Lineage (NCBI taxonomy): Eukaryota > Metazoa > Chordata > Mammalia > Artiodactyla > Balaenopteridae > Balaenoptera > Balaenoptera borealis. Next base: position 133,114,672 of record NC_138863.1, read on the forward strand.
GCTGTGTTAGTTTCAGGTGTACAACACAGTGATTCAGTTATATACGATGTATAATATATATTCTTTTTCAGATTAATTTCCCTTACAGGTTATTACAAAATATTGAGTATAATGCCTTGTGCTCTACAGTAGGTCCTTGTTGTTTATCTATTTTATATATGTTAATCCCAACTTCCTAATTTATCCCTCTCCATCCTCCTTTCCCCTTTGGTAACCATAAGTTTGTTCTCTATGTCTGTGAGTCTATTTCTATTTTGTAAATAAGTTCATTTGTTTTTTTTTTTAATTTAGATTCCTCATATAAGAGATGTCATATGATATTTGTGCTTCTTTGTCTGGCTTACTTCACTTAGTGTGATAATCTCTAGGTCCATCCATGTTGCTGCAAATGACATGATTTCATTTGTTTTTATGACTGAGTAGTGTTCCATTGTACCACATCTTCTTTATCCATTCATCTGTCGATGGACATTTAGGTTGCTTCCATGTCTTGGCTATTGTAAACAGTGCTGCTATGAACACTGGGGTGCATGTATCTTTTTGATTTATACTTTTCTCTGGATATATGCTCAGGAGTGGGTTTGCAGGATCATGTGGTAACTCTATTTTTAGTTTTTTACATGGAAGATAATTTGAGAACTCCCCTATATACAGTCAGCCCCTGACACATACGGACTCAGCTACACATGTTGCAAGGGTAAGATCATGATTCAGAATTAGTCAAGCCTCTTTCAGGCACAGTAAATGTTTCCAACGCCCATTGGAATAAACTGCTCAAGTCCAGTGATGAAAGAGAAAATTCCAGAACTTGTGCTAATTAGTATTAGAAACCAAAAGCACTTAAACAGCATAAAGTCTTTGTTTGGTAAGTGCAGATTTCAGTTCACACATGAACTATTTGGCAGAATTTGAATAGTCCCTTTAAAATTTCAATTTATATTTTTCAATGTTTGTTGGTTATTTTGGAACAAAATAATAAATCAAGAAAATAAAACATGACATCACTGTAGGAGTCAGTAACTGCCTAAATTGTACCATTTGCAGACGTTTTTATTTTATTAAAAGTCACTTGTTAGTTACACGGTAATTATTTATGTAAAACTTTATTACCTCAGCCTGTAACTAGGTATCGAAGTTCAAATTGCTAGGTAGGTAGGAGAGGTATTGAATAAACTGTTGAAATTTTCCTTTGAAGTACTATAATATTTGATTTCTTTCATTTTCCTTTCCTTTAAAGTTTTTCTTAGTTTTGTGTGTTTGTGTAACATTAGCAAGAGAGAAATTTCACTGTCAGTGTTCTTTTCTGGTCATTAACATTTTTCTCTTACAAGATTATTACTGAAAATAGTTTTGTCGTGTGGAGGAGGGGTATGGTATGGATGACCCGCCAGGCCACACGGAGGTCCTTAGAAACCCATACCCTTGGCACCCCGACTTACCAGTCATGCTGGCACCATGTGATCTTGGACAGCCAGAAGACCTTTCCGTGCCTCAATTTCTCTGCCTGAGAATGGAGGTGACCACCCACTCAAGGTGACTGGGAACCCCAGGTGACCCATCTCCAAGCCTGAGCTGGCTGAGCTTTGGGAGTAACAGGGGCTCAAGCCCCAATGGGACATGTGATGAGAGGCCTTGGGCTTCTCCACAATCTGTTCAGGTGATCTTGGGTGAACAGGTGTCCTAACCAAGCCTCCATTTCTCAGCTGTCGGAGAAGATCACAGTAGCTCTCTCTTCTGTGGCGAGAGTTAAATGAAACGACACACACAAGATTCCGACGCAGCCCCAGACACATGGCACATCCCAATGGTCTTAACTAGAATAATTTGAGCAAAAAAGTAAATGATGGTATTAGATCAAAAGAGAATAACATAACTATTCACCTGTCTATAAATAAAAGAGAAAAAAAATACATAAATGGAAGGGAAGAGGCAGCTCTTTCTTACAGTAGAATTCCATTAGTAAATGTAGGAGAAAAAACATAAATTATATATCTCCATTTCCAATTCCATCTCCACCTCCAACTCCACCTCCATCCCCATCTCCGATCTCCATCTCCATCTCCATGTCCCATCTCCATCTCCATCACCATCACCATCTCATCTCCATCTCTCATCTCTATCACCAGCTCCATCACCAGCTCCACCTCCTACTCCATCAGCATCTCAATCTCCAATCCGAATTCCATCTCCACCTCCATCTCCACCTCCATCTCCATCTCCACCTCCATCTCAATCTCCACCTCCACCTCCATCTCCATCTCAATTCCAATTCCATCTCCACCTCCATCTCCAACTCCAACTCCACCTCCACTTTCATCTCCATCTCCACTTTTAACTAACTCCATCTCCACCTCCATCTCCATCACCATCCATCTCCATCTCCACCTCCTTCTCCATCTCCACCTCATCTTCATCTCCACCTCCATCTCCACCTTCATTTCCATCTCCACCTCCATCTCCATCTCCACCTCCACCTCCATCTCCTTCTCCATCACCATCTCCCATCTGCATCTCCACCTCCACCTCCTTCTCCACCTCCACCTCCATCTCCACCTCCACCTCCACCCCCATCTCCATGTCCATCTCCCCCTCTATCTCCATCTCTGTATCTATATCCATCTAAGAAGTCTCAAGATCTGTGGTGGGCAAGCTGAAGACGCAGTGGAGTTGATGGTGTAGGTATAGTCCAAGTCCAAATCCAAAGTCAGGAGATGACCAATGTCCCAGCTTGAAAAGAGGCAGAGGGAGCCATTTCTCTCTTCCTGTGCCTTTTTTTCTATTCAAACCCTCAGTTGATGAGATAAGGCCCATCCCATTGGGAAGGGCAATATGCTTTACTCAGTCTCCCAATTCAAATGTTAATATCATCCAGAAACACCCTTGTAGACACCTCATAGACATAAACCAGAATAATGTTTAATCAAATAACTGAGCGCCCCATGGCCCAGTCAAGTTGACACACAAAGTTCACCATCTCAGATGGCTCTTGGGTTTCACCTTAGTCAACTGGTGAATGGTGGTGTCATTTACTGAGACGAGGAATCTTGGAGGAGAAGAAAGTTTGGGCATGAATACTGCCCAAACTGATTGATGGGTAATATTCAATTGATGATGCCTATGAGAGTTCCAAGGGAATGTCAAACAGGCAGCTAAATATTAGAGCCTAGAGCTCCTGGGTGAGGTATGCATTTAAGAGTCATTAGCACATCGACGGTATTTAAAGTCTTGAAATTTTGTGAGCATACCTGAGGAGGGAAAATATAGGAAAGGGACGGGGACTGTGCCTGGGACACTCTGCCACTCAGAGATCAGTGGGAGGAGGAAGGGCAGCAAAAAGACCAAGAAGGAAGAGCCCTGAAGCCATCCCCCCACTCTTATTCTCAGCATCATCTGAGATGGCAGTCCACCAGTGGCAAATCCACTTAAGTGGATGGACAATCATTTGACCCATAGTCCTCTGGCTTGTTCAGCTCATCCCAGTGCAATAACATTCCTGGGTACCTCCTATGAGTCAGGGCCTGAGCTGACCCAGACAGGGCACCTGCCAGCAAGAGGCTCACTGTCTAATGGGGAAGGTTGGCTCTTGGTAGACCACTTCAGCGCCTGTTCTGGGCCAGATGCAACTAAAAGAACCAAGAATGCAAAGTCCAGTGAGACACAGCCCTGCTTTCTAGGAGCTTACGGTCTGGTGGGAAGACAGACCTGAACAGATATTTCAATTAAATAGTGCAAATGTTCCCATTGGAGATTTTCTGATACGCTCTGTTGAAAGACAGACCTACCTAGAGAGAAAGGAATCTAGGTTGATTTGGCAGGAACTGACCACCTTCTGGTTACCTGCCTCTCTCCCCCCAAACCTCATGGTTAGCGTGTGATGCAAAGACCAGAAGGAAATGAGTCATTTCATTTCGTTTTTATAACCAACACCTTTAACAGAACTGTTCCTGTTTTCCAATACCTGGGAAGTCAGGCGGATCATGTGGAGCAGACACAGACGTAGCTCCATGCGCAGCACACACACACACACACACACACACACACACACATACACACACCACATACACACACACACACCACATACACACACACATACACACACCATACACATACACACACACACATATACACACACACAAACAATACACACACACAAACAATACACACACATACACACACACACCACATACACACATACACACACACATACACACACACAAACAATACACACACATACACACACACACCACATACACACATACACACACATACACACACACACCATACACACATACACACACACATACACACACCATACACACACCATACACATACACACACATACACACACATATACACACCATACATATACACACATACACACACACATACATACACACACACCACATACACACACATACACACAATACACACATACACCACATACCCACACATACACACACATACACACACACCACATACACACACATACACACACATACACACACACACAAACAATACACACACATACACACATACACACACATACACACACACACACACACACACACACACACACACCCCGTTTTCTGCTTCCAAATTTCTGAAGCATTAGGTCATTTTCCTCCCTGGCCAAATGGTTGTCTGCTGAGGGCTGGTTGGCCCATAAATCATCCTGCCCATAATATAAAACACAGCCCTTATTGACAGCGGGTCTGCTCATAGAAGCTGTGCTGGCAGCTCGTAAAGCAGGGCCTGGTGGCACTCCCAGAGAGCCGGGGCACGGGGCGGGGGTTACCTCACACTCCAGCAGCTGGCTGAGCTGTAGGGACAATGGCAGCAGGCCTAATGGGTCCTCCTCGCCCTCCCCACCACCTTGTAAAGCATCACAGTTAGCCATCATGCTTCCCCGGCCCCAGGGCAGTTTCTTTCAAGGGGAGAGACAGTTCCCTGAAAGAGGCTCTGTCCCCAAATCCCAACCTGGCACTTGGAATCCAAATGCCCAAGTAGGAGGGAAGCGACATCTTTGGCTCTTTGGCCACATGGCCCACGATGTGTAGCTGGGGCCTCCTTTCCATAGGGCTCGCTCCTGCCAGCCCCCCGCCCACCACCCCATTGTCAGATCTTCCCAGCCAGCGCCAGTGTGGGTGACCCCAGCTTGCTCTCTCCAGACCCCTGAGTGACAGCGCTCTGCTGGTCACAAGACCCACTCCCACCCGGGGCAGGCAGTGTCCCCATCAGTTGGTGATCACCTTCAAAGTGTCCTCAGGGGCAACTCACTCTCCAGGGACTAACAATCCCAAACAGTCTTCTCTTTTCTTTTTTTTTTCCTTTCTTTTTTTTTTGGCCATGCTGCATGTGGGATCCTAGTTCCCCATCCAGGGATCAAACCCATGGCCCCTGCATTGGGAGGACAGAGTCTTAACCACTGGACCACCAGAGAAGTCCCATTTTCCTCTTTTCTTGAGCCTGTGATCACTGGTCTCCCAGTGGACCATTTCAACTCCTACCTCCCAGGGAAGAATAGAAGCTCTTTTTTCTTCCCAGGGCCAAACCTACAAGCCCACCTCCATCCGCTACCCTCATGTTTCCTTCCCTCTTGTTCCAACAGAGACGTCGCCCTCCTGCCATCTGAGGCCAATCCTCCTGCCCTGCGGCTGTCCAGTTGGATCCCCACCATGCACTCCAGTTGGCCCACTCCTCCTGGTCTAGTGGCCTTTCCCTTCAGCTGGGTGCCTCTCAGCAACTCTCCAACACACTTAAGACTCCCATAAAAAAATCACATAGACCCTCCCCTGCTCTTGCTCTCCCTTTCCTTTTCCCCTTAGCTGACACCCATCTTCTTCTTTTTTAAAAAAAATAATTTTACTTTATTTATTTATTTTTGGCTGCGTTGGGTCTTTGTTGCTGCACGCGGGCTTTCTCTAGTTGTGGCGAGCAGGGGCTACTCTTCACTGTGGTGCACGGGCTTCTCATTGCGGTGGCTTCTCTTGTTGCGGAGCACGGGCTCTAGGTGCACGGGCTTCAGTAATTGTGGCGTGCGGGCTCAGTAGTTTTGGCTCACGGGCTTAGTGGCTCCGCGGCATGTGGGATCTTCCCGGGCCAGGGCTCGAACCCCTGTCCCCTGCATTGGCAGGTGGATTCTTAACCTCTGCGCTACCAGGGAAGTCCAGCTGGCACCCTTCTTGAAAGAGTTGTCTCCCATTGCTTCCCCACCTCCCCGTCTCCTTGCCCAGCTCAAACATCACCACAGCTTCTGCTCCTAGAGCCAATGAGCTCACTCAGCAAGTGTAAATTATACTGTGAGCTTGACGCTCATTTGTGCCTCAGGGGAAGAATACAGCAGGTAAGGAGACAGGGATGGAGCAGGTGTATGATTTTGCATAGGGTGGTCAGGACAGCAAAGACCTGAAAGTGAGAGTCATGTGTGTATGTGGGGAAGGACATTCCCAGCAGTGGGAACAGCCAGTGCAAAGGCCCTGAGGCAGAGTGTGCCAGCAGTGTCTGTGGGACAGCAAGGAGGCCAGGGTGGGTGAAGGAGAGTGATGGGGGTGGTGGGAGACAACGAGGTCGTGGAGAGCCTTGCAGGCTGTAGTGCTCAGGCTGGGTGGGAGAGGGGCTCAGGGTCAGTGCTAAGCAGAGAATTGACACGATCTGGAAGGATGCTCCAACTGGAGGATGAGGATAGGCCGTAGCAGACATGGGAGGAAGCAGGTAGAGCAGCAGGGAGGCTTGGGATAGGACGGGGATACAGCAGTAGAGCGGAGTGCTGGTCGACTGGCTCTTCCAGAGCGAGCAGAGAAAGCCCTGATCCAGTCATTTCACAGTGAAATGCTCCCTCCATGGCAGAGTCATAGCGTCTTGCAACTGGCTGGTGAATTTCTCCTGAGCTGGAACTAGGGGAGCCCAGCATGCCCCAGGGGCCCCAGGGGCGTGTGGTGAAAAGTGAACAGATAGTGGATATTCTCTGAAGTTAGAGCCAAAAGGATTCTGAGATGTGAGCGAGAGGCAAAGGCCAAGGGTGACTGCAAGGCTGTCCAGCCTAGCGACGATCAGGGTGCGCGCCGCTGCTGTCGCCCCCCCTCCTTGGAAACGCTCCTTCCCTGCCTTCTGGGGTACCTCCCCCGCCCCCAGCTCTGGCTCTTCTGCTCCCTCTCTTGCCGTTTCTTCTAGACTCCCTGGCAGCCTCGGCCTCCTGCTTTGGACCCTTGATTGCTGGGGTTTCCTACGACTCCCTTTGGACCCCTTCCCCTCTGAGGCTCCACGGTGTCCCAGGTAATCTCAACCTCCTTCACGTGGTTGGCTCACAAGCTGGCATCACGGCCCCCCGCCCCTCCTGTGAGCTCCAGACCCATCAATCTTAACACCTCTCAGGGCTCTCGCTGGGATGTCTCAAAAACGCACCAACTCAACATGTGCAAATCTGAAATCCCAGAGCCCCCTCCCCACCCTGCCCCACCCTGTCCCCACCCGTCACGCTGGCCCTCGCCCAATTCTCATCTCTCAGGGGCAGGTGAGTCAGACACCCGGGAATGCTTCCTAACGTCCCCGTCTTCCACTCCTCACATGGAACCCTCCACAACGTCCTCTGGATTTCGCCTCCTAAGTAGTCCTTGGGTCCCCCTGCAACCTTCATCCATCCCTCCCTAGTTGCCTCTAACTGCCCGGTGCCTGGGCTCCTGGTGTTGCCTTGTACATCCTGCCAAGCCCTTCCCCATCCTGAAGCTGGACGAGGTTTCCAACAGGCAAGTGTTCAAGTCTTTTTTTTTGGCCGCACTGCTTGCAGAATCTTAGTTCCCAGACCAGGGATTGAACCCACGTCCCCAGCGGTGAGAGCGCCGAGACCTAACCACTGGACCACCAGGGAATTCCCCTAACATGCAAGGCTTAGCACGTGCCGTGCCCTTGCAAAAACCTCTCTAATGCTTCTGAAGCCCTTAGGATGTGCGATGAAAAAAGCCATTTTCCCCCAGTCTGTGGCTTGTCTTTCATTCTCTTAACGGTGTCTCTTGCTGAGAAAACCTTTTTCATTTTGATGAAGTCCAGTTTCTGTTTTTTTCTTTTATGGGGTCATGTTTTTCATGTTGTGTATAAGGACTCTTTGCCTAAACTCAGGTCCCAAAGATCTTTTTCCCAGAAGTGTTATGGTTTTATATTGTATATTTATTTTGAGGTAATTTTTGTATGAGGTTTAGATGAAGGCTCTGGGTTTTTTTTGCCTATGGATATCCAGCTGTTCCAATGCCATTGGTTGAAAAGATTACCCTTTCTCCATGGAATTGTCTTTGCATCTTTGTCAAAAATTAATTGGTCATATTTGTGTGGGTCTATTTCTGGATTCTCTATTCCAGGGATTGGTTAAACATTTTCTGAGAAGGGCCACATAGTAAATATTTTAAGATCTGATGGCCATCTGCTTTTTTGAAAAAACAACCCTTTAAAAATGTAAAAACTATTCTGAGCTCACAGGTCATACAAAAACAGGCCTCAGGGCAGCTTCGGTCTTTGGGCTGTATTTTGCAGACCACTGCTCTGTTCCATTCCATTGATCTGTGTCTTCCTTGTCACCAATACCACACTGTCTTGATTGTGGCAGTTTTAGAGTTAGTCTTAAAATCCCGTAGGGTGAGTGTTCCAACTTGATTCTTTGTCTTTTAATTGATGCTTTTAGACCACTTTTATTTTATGTCACTGTTGATATGTTTGGCCTTAGTTCTCCCATTTTATGCTTTGTTGTCTCTGTTTTGCTGTTCCTGCCTTCTTTTGGGCTATCGGAACCATTCCATTTCAATTTCTCTATTATGTTCCTGCATACATCACTTTGCAGTTTGTTTGTTTATCGATTATATCAGGAAATACAATATACATGCTGAACTCTTCTGTGTCCTGACAATTGATACTTTACCACTTCAAGTGGAATGTTGTTATCTAGCCCCTTAAGTCCCTTAACCACCTTCTCCTTTATGACACATTTGTCTTATGACATTGACATACATTGAAAGCCCCATCAGACAATGTTATATACTTTCTGCTTCAACCGTTAAATGTATTTTAAAGGACTCAGGAGGGAAGGATGCTCTACTGTATTTACCCAGATACCGTTTCTATTCCTCTTCCCTCCTCCCTGATGTTCTGTTTTCTTCTGGTATCATTTCCTTTCTGGTTTAGAGCAGATCTATGAACAGTGAATTCTCTTCATTTTCCTTCATCTGAGAGTATCTATTTTACCTTCATCCCCGAAGGATATTATCATGGATAGAGTTCTGTGTTGACAGTTTTCTTTCAACATTTAAAAAATATTCCAGTTACCTCTGGCGTCCATGGTTTCTGATGAGAAGTCTCCAATCCCCTCAGGCGACTTCCTATTCATCTTCAAAACCTGGATCAGGTCTTATTTCCCATTCAAACTATGCTGATTTTATGGGTCCCCTCCCTGCACCATGATTCAATCCCATCACGCCTTTCCTATGTGTGACGTCATCACACACATCACCCTACCTGTAGTGACCCAATCACATGTTGGCCTCATACACTTGTTCTTGCTCATGTTCACCAGCTGAGGGGTGGAGAAGAAAGGAAGGAGGGGAGGAAGGAAGGAAGGAAGAGAAGGGAAAGGGGAAGAGGCAAAAGAAGAAGAAGAAGGGGAAGAAGAAGATGAAGGGGAAGAAGAAGATGGTGGAGGGGGAGGAGAGAGAGGGGGAGGGGGAGGGGTAAAATAGATGCTCTCAGATGACGGCAAACGAAGAGATTTCATTGTCAGCAGCTCTGCTTTAAAAGCAGAAAGGAAGAAAATGGAACATCAGGAAGGAGGGAAGAGGACTAGGAGGAGGGGGAGGGAGCGGGAGGGGGAGGGAAGGAAGGAGGAAGGAAGAGAAGGGAAAGGGGAAGAAGAAGAAGGGGGAGGAGGAGGGGAAGAAGGGGAAGAAGAGAAGAAGAAGAAATAGGAGGAGAAGGAGGAAGAGAGGAGAAGACGGAGGAGATTAAGAAGAAGCTGAAGACTGATCACCTTTCGGTAACCTCAGATGACCTCTGAGTTCAGAGAATGTGTTTCTGAACTTGAACTAATGAGCGAACGCGGGTCCCCTGCATGGAAGAAGGCCAGTTTGCCACCATGTAGCAGGTCTTCCACGCCTATCCAGCTGCAAGAAATTCCCAGGTGGCTCAGGAAGGAGTTGATGAGGGCTTAGAATGTTGCCATGGGCTCCTCCGTGCATTCCTTCATCGTTCGAATGAACTGGGTAACCATGGCGTCTTTTTCAGTGGACTTCAATGCTTGCACCCAGAGGAAACATGCCTCAGTAATAGATTTTCTGGGACCGAGGCAGTCCAGTGGAGTGCATTTTGGAGTTGGAAGGGCGCATCAGAGACCCTCAGCTCACAGTCACAAGACAGCTATTAGTTCTACCGTGAGACTCTGGCCCCAAAACCTAGGGCCCCCAGCTGCCAGATCACAGGCTTCTTCCTCCCTTCCCCTAACCCCCAATCCATTTAAAAAACAAACCCCAATACCTCTTAAGGACACCTCAAGGTTTCTACAGTTCCAGGTCTCTGTTCAGAATTCTTTGTAGACTGCGGACATAGCCTCATGTTCAAATACATTCTGCAAGGGCCGCTCACAAGATCCAATTTCTACCCATCTCTTAATGTTTGGTTCACTCCACCTCTGTGAAGCTTTCCAGAACCACCAGATTTGGAACTAAACTCGGCAGAGTTAATCAAAACCACAGATGGGCTCTCATGGGTTGGATCAGACACAGCTCTTTCCTTCAAAGGACTCACTCAGACCATCAGAGCCAGAAAGAAGGAAAGGACTGAATAGTACATACGGGCCATGCCTGTGCTATCGGTGCTGGGGTAGCCAGCTTGACCCTGGGATTCTAGAAGCAGGAGTCCTAATCCTAAATTTAGAATGTGCTCATTTTTCTGGGCCTCAATTCATTCGGGGCCAAACTGGAGGTTTGGTTTTCAAACTCCACCCTGTGGGCCCATGTGTGTGTTGCTCTGGTTGGCGGGGTGACCCGGGGGTGGGGGTATGGGCGGGGTGTGGGATCCGATCTCCTCCTCCCACCACCAGCAGATCAGCTCCACTTTCATCGGTGTCCTTTACCTTAGCTAGTCAATTTCCTCTGAACAACAGATTGCATGACTTTTTTTCTTTTTTCAAATTGGGGTAGAGTTGCTTTACAATGGTGTGTTAGTTTCTGCTGTACAGCAAAGTGAATCAGCTATACGTACACGTATATCCACTCTTTTTTAGATCTCCTTCCCATGTAGGTCACTGCAAAGCATGGAGTAGAGCTCCCTGTGCTGTACAGCAGGTTCTCATTAGTGATCTATTTTATACATAGTAGTGAATATATGTCAATCCCAATCTCCCAGTCCATCCCACCTCCCCTTCCCCCTTTGGTATCCATATGTTTGTTTTCTACATCTGTGGCTCTACTTCTGCCTTGCAAATAAGCTCATCTGTACCATTTTTCTACATTCCACATATAAGCAATATTATAAGATAGATTGCACGACTTTTAACGTCCGAAAGCCCATGGCACTCTGGACTCAAAAGTTCTCCCACAAAATGGGTTTGGGGACATAGAAACTTAGAAGAGACCTCTGGACATATCAGGCTGTTGGCAACTCACAGGACTTGAGCATGCTGTTAGGTACACTGGCAAATGTTTAACGACCAGCTCTCTGGGGTTGAAGGCAGGAAGCCCTGATCGGTCGTGTTTGCTGATTTCCATGGTACGAATTCTCCCTACACGGCCAATGTCAGTGATCACTATGAACTCTCTGAATACAGAGTTGGGAGAGATGCACATCATCGGCTCAGAAGCTGACTTTGGCACGTCATTGGTTACTGGGCCACAATGAATGACCCCGCTCTCCTCCCTTTTGGATTTAGAGCTAAGATACTGACTCAGGAGAGAGATGGAGGCTACAATTCAGTCTTATTATGATCAAAGCTGGTCTGAGGCGGGAGGTTGGATTCTTGTTCAGATACCGACCTGCGATAATTCTATAGGAGGCGTGCATTTCCCTCTTCCATTGATTTGGGGCTCAGTTATGTGATCTGCCTCCTGTTCCAAGCCCAGGTCTTAAGTGGCCTCCTGTATTTTCACTTGTGCTTTTGAACCTATGCCATCAACATGATGTCCAAGCAATGCTCTGGGTCCAGGGGGTGAGGCCCAGGAGCAGAGCCGAGCTGCCTCAGCTGCCCACCCAGGGCAACACCCTCAGCTGACTCACAGACTCCTGAACTAAATAAATGCTGGGTGTTTTATGTTTCAGGATTTTTGTGGTTTTTATTAGATAGCATTACTGGTGCTTATTCAGAACTTGGTACCCAGAATGGGAGGCTGCTGTCACAAGTCCTAAAATATGGAGCATAGTTTTGGAACTGGGCAGTGAGGACATTTAGAGGAGGTTGGAAACATGGCAAGAAAAATGGTGACCTGGGTGATGTGGTGAAGAAATAGTTGGTAAAATGACTGCCTATGGTCTTTTGGGAGGGAGAAAACGTTTCTATGAATTTGTGGAATTCGGCAGGCTGGTTTCCAGGCAGAATATTATAAACAGCAGCTTCTTTGAGCTGTAAATGATAAGGTACCCAAAGTAAGAGATGAGTTCAGAAAGGAACCAGCCAGTGTAAAGCAGAATCTAGAAAATGAAATGATTCCTTATTTCCTGTTTCTCCTGCTGCTCAAAGATCTTCAGATGAAGCTTTGGCCTGGGCACAGAGACCAAGTCCAGGGCAGTGCCGGTGAGACACGGCCTCAGAGTAAAGGCGAAGTCTAGGGTATGCTCTTGATTTTAATGCCCTTGGTCTTGTCCTTGAAAGGAATAAGGTGACTGTTGAATATCCCTTCAGTGACAATGCGGTGCCTAGACACAGCCTGATGTGGGGTGTCAGTAATCCATGTAGAGAGGGGCATGTCACCAAAGGGATTACAGGTGTGGCTTTGATGCAGAGTGGACTGGAATCAAACATCGGAACCCGCCGTGTCTGAGGGAGTTGAGTGGGCGCATGTATTGTAAGCGTGGAGTACATCGAGGGTGTTTGGCACATAAAAGACCTCAGGCTCCCAACCTTCCTCAGGCAGGAAGAGGTTGGACAGTACCTTGCTACCCAAGGAGGTATACTTTCCAATGCCCTCTGAACAAGTGGGAGGGCTGATGGAAAACAAAGAATGCCCCGATGTGGACGCCAGAGCAGCAGAGTACAACAGACTGGGGAACATTCCCCCCAGGAATAGGGTGACCCAGGGTAGGGCCACTGGCGACGTTTCCCCAGCAGGACTTCAGCTGCTGTGGACCAGCGGCTGAGACGGGAGTGGCAACTGCCGCGATTCTAGCTCTGGTCCACTCTGTGCGCTGGGTGTGTGTATGAACTCTATTTAGTTCATGAGTCTCTGGGTCAAGAAGAGACACATCCAGAACAGGTATAGACCACACGATCTTAAACTTCGAGCCTAATGACTGATTGGATAGACTTTTGGGGTCTTGGGTGAGTGTATGCTACGTGTGGGAGGGACATGAGTCTGTGAGGGCGGACCATGGGAGACTGTATTATTGCTGAGAAATAGGCACTCTGTCCCCCTCATGCCCGTGGAAGGAGGACACGTCCCATTGCTGATGATGGGTTTGGCCACGTGACTTGCTTTTGCCAGAAGAATGCAGGGAAACTGATGGTGCCCTGATTCTGAGCAGAGGCAGAACCTTTTCTGCTTGCTTTCTCAGGCTCCTGCTATCACCCTGAGAAGGCAATGCCCAGGCCGGTCTCCTGACCAGGGAGGAAGATGAGGGTCATGTGGGGCACAGCAAAGCTGCCCCCGCCAAGCCGGCTGGATGAGTTGCTCCCAGCTGAGCTGCCCAGCCCAGCCCAACTGGGATCAGTCAACTCCCAGTGGACCCAGATTCATCAGCCAAATAGATGCTGAGGCTGCGTGCATATTCTTAAGCAGCATGACCGTGGCTGTGGTTAAGTGACACGGAGTGTGCGGCTGAGTTGAGTGGCTTCGATGGGCTTCTTAATACTGTGGCCCATCTGGTCTCAGGCAGCATTGAACATCCTGGCCTCCCCCGTCCCCAAAGCAGGGCAGAGCTGTTTCTGGGGACTTAGCATGTGACGAAGCAGGGGAGACGCGAAGCCCGAGGACGGGCTTTGAGAGAAGCAGAGGAAAGGGCCCAGCCAGGTACGCTCAGTTCCTCCTCCGGAGCCTGCAATCAGCTAAGCGAGCCCCCCCTCAAAGAGAGGGGCTCCCCGGGGCTGGGAATCGGCTGTAGTCTTTCCACCAGGAAGACAGGGCCACAGACGTGAAGGTTCCCCTAATGCACAGCGAAGGCTCTGGGATGCTCCCGGAAAGGAAACCTTTGAACCCTGGTTCCCTCGGGGGTTCCCACACTTACTACCAGAGAAGGCTTCTTCCGTGAACCCCTGACAGCCACGAAAATAGTTTGGAGCTGAACGCGCCGCACGCAGTTTTGGCTTCCTGACTCTCCGAGCTGGGTGCCAAGGTTTCTCTCCTGGAGCAAAGCGCGTTAAGGGGCCTGGCCCGGGAGTGCAGAGGCCCAACATCCCTGGCCCTACAGAAGGTGCCTTCTACCCCTGGCAACCCGGTCCTGCACCCTCCCCTCCCAGCTCCAGAATTCATCCCAGGCCTCACGGCCCCCCTCCCCAGTCCCCCTGAGGCTCAGAGCAGTAGCCCAATCGCTGTCGATGGCAGCCGGCTGGCTCTCCAGACCCGGGTCCCCCTGTGCACCTGCCAGGGCCGCCCCCCAGGGCTCAGAGCCCTGCACATGGCTGCTCCCCACTGGCCCCTTCGCCCAAGACTGGTTGCTGGGTATCTGGGTGCTACACCTGCCCCCTCTAACTCTGCTTTTGCACCAGAGCACAGGGGGCCGCCTGTCTTCCTCTCCCCACCCCCCACGACTCAACTGTGCTCATCCGACTGCCCATCCAAGGGGGGCCTCCCACATGGGGAGGGCTTGGGACCACAGCTGCACCTCATGTAAACAAGCAAACCAACTCAGACGTTCCGTCCAGCGGGCTGAAAGAACAGCCAGACATCCCCTGTACCACGTCAAACCCCGCCACCCCGGCCCCCAGACAACAAACAAACAGGCAGTAAAGGTCCCAGCTTTAAACATTTCCTGGCCAAGGCGGGGTAGTCAATTTTGACGCTGCTAAGAAAAAAATACAGCCTCGTTTCCGTTCAAATGCACCGAATTTATGGCCCAGGTTTTCATTAACTACTGTCAAGCAAGAAGCAGATAGACCAAATAAATTATGAAAAAATTACTTTTTTAATGTACAAAAAGACTTATTTACAAGTTGAGTATGTCATCTCAATTCATCGCATGTAGAAAAAGCTAAAAATGTTTTGGACATAAAATCTGACCGGATGACTCACCTACAGTATTTTCAGGGATGCTGTCTTCTGTACAGACAATATACAGGCTGGGAACAGCTAGTGAAATCCTAGCGCAGGGAAAGACCGTGCACCACACAGAGCCCAGAGCCCTGGAGGTGTCCCAGGGCTGTCGTTTGAAGTTGGCCTTGTTTTTGGACCCTGACAAAGCATTTGCTGTTCTGGGATGTAGAGGCCCAGGTGAGGTTTCGGCCCTGTCCTGGTTGAAGTCAGGGTCATAGTCGGTTCCAAGTTCATAGTGGTGCAGGTGGATTTGGCAAGGTTGCCACGAATTCAACATGGGAAAGGTGTGCGGTGTTTGTACATGTGTGTGGTGGGGAGGATGCACCTATTTACCCTACTGTATGTTCGGGAACAATGTCTTCTGACGCCAGTTCCAAATTCCATTTCCAGGTGGGGCTTGGCCAACACTGAATAGGAGAATTCAGTGATGGTCCCTCAGAGTCCCAAGAATCAACCCCTTCACCCTCCTACCCCCACCGAAAACACCATGCATGTCATCGTTCTCTGTGAAATGAACAGGAGGGCGGCGGGAAGGGAATCCAGAAGATACCACGACTGCATGCTGTAGCTAGGGGGCTGGTCACTGGGCTGCTGGCGAGCGGACAGCACGGCCTGGAGGAACCTGGGCGGAGGTTGCTGTCAAGCCCTGGGGTTTGTCCATGGTCAAGTGGGTGCGTAGTGCATTGGAGAAACAGGCTTGGGTAAACATGCGACTTCCTCGTCCTACTGGGAGACCTCCAGGGCAGCCTGAAGCCGGGCCCCTGGTGCGTTCACTTTACCCAGGCCCCAGGCCACGCTTCAGCTCACCTTGGCCATTCTTAACCCACAGCAGATCCAGCAGCCCCGAGGTATTTAGAAATGTGTTCTTTTCAGGAAGGGCTACATTCTACACGCATGAACACTGTAAACATGGTCTGGAGAGGCCAGGGTAGCTTCTGGGCTTGCCCTGAGTATTACACTGTTTTCTTTCCTTTTTTTGGGCGATACTTCCATACTTTATTCATCCATATACACTTGGACAGTCGGCCAGCTGTAAACTTGGCTTTGCGGGGTAGAGATGCCTGCTCTACCAAACCCGGAATCAGGATGTGCTTCCAAATCATCCAGGTAAAAATTTTTTTCCACTCCATGGCAAGGGATGTTAGAGGCCTCAAGAATTAAGCTTCATGGAAGAATTCCGGTGGGCCATGAATTCCTTTACTTTGCATGCACTGGAACAAGAAACTTATCTTCCTGGATTAGAATACCTAGTATGGCTTTCAGATTCAAACCCAAATGTGGTTCCTCTCGCCTCTTTCCACGTGTGCTTGGAAAGCCCTGGGCCAACGTAATCCTTCATTAGCCAGATGACAGAGGTGACAAAGCCAGAACAGAGTGGTCCTATAAACACCAAAGGCTGCAAAGTGCTGTGTAAACGAGTTTTGCATTCCTGCCTTGCCTTTTCTGTTGAGACTTTTTTCTGAGTTCCGACAGATAATCTAAAAGAAGATCAGACAGGATGCACATAAACCTGCCCTTAAAGCCTCTGTGGTCTGAACCAGCCACTGGCCAAACTCCCTCAGACCTATTTAATACTTTTTGGGGAAAAAGATGAAACGGACGAAAGCCCCGCGCTCTGGGAAGCGCTGGTCCCTCGGGGTCCGCTCAGCGCCAGGGGCCGGAGCCTTAGGTCATCATGTTGAGGAACTTGCTCTCCTCGGCCAGGCTGGTGAGCAGGGAGCTCATGTCCCCGACGGCCATGTTGCTGATGCCCGCGGGGATGGAGGGCAGAGTCAGGGAGTTGCGCGGGGTGGTTAGGCGGGAGGAGCTCTGGGAGAAGCCATGGAGGAGACTGGGGCTCAGGGCCCCCGAGAGCAAGCTGGAGTGATCGCCGTCATCCATGATGGCATCAAAATCAATCTGGGGGGCCTCGAGTAGCTGGGAGTCCACAGTGCTGGACACCTGGTTAAGCCCTGGTGAGGGCAAGGCCTGGGGCTGCGGTGGCTGGGGTCGCATGGCCTGGTAGCCGGCCTGGTTCTCCAGGCCTCCGTTCTGCTCGTACATGTGGATCTGGCCGTAATAGTAAAGCATGCTGCGGTCCTGGGCCCCGCCCGCATCCTGGGGGGGTGCCTGGGGAGTCAGGGCCAACACACCGCCCATTGTCCCCTTGGGCACAGACTCTGTCATCTCCTGGTCGGCCGACAGAGCAGCCATGGCGTGGCCAGCGGCCCTGGCGTAGGCCAGCTGCTGCCCCACACGCACCCCACGGCGGCGGCCAGCTGGGCTGGGCTCTGCGGGTGGCCGGGGTTGCACCAGGCCGAAGCTCGATCCGGCCGCCCCCGTCGGGCCCTGCTGAGGCTCCACGAAGCCAGGCTGGTGGGAAGGCACAAGGCTGGGGCCTTGGCAGTAGCCCTCCTGGCTCATGGCTGTGGCTAGGTGATGGCTCTGCTGTGGGTAGCTCTGGGCTGGGTGAGGTGGTGGCATTCTAGCCAGGCTGGAACTGGGGACGTCCAGTTCCCTGTGGCTGCTGCCCATCATGGTGGGGTCAGGAGCAACTTCCATTTGCTGGGGGAGCCCCAGGTGGCCTGGCTTGGCCGCCATGTTGCTGCAGGATCGGGGAAACTGGTGTGGGGCCCCACCCAGGGGGCTCAGCTGGGGATGAGCTTGGCCGTAGCCGGGGTGGGCGCTGACGGCAGCTGTCATGCTAGAACACTGGCCACCTGCCCCTGGCTGCCGCAGCTGCTGCATGTAATTTACCCTGGGCGCGGAGGGCGCTCCACCGCAGGGCTGCAGGTGCGGCTGCGAGCTATCCAGGACCCCGGGGCTCAGCTGCAGGCCCTGCTGACTGTAGCCTGGGTACTGGCTGAAGACTGGCTTCTGCGGCACCACTGCCAGGTTGCCCTGTGGGAAGGGCGGAGGCTTCCCCTGGCTGGCCAGGGCGTCCACGGTGCCGGAGCTCACCTCGTTCCACTGCACAGGCATGCTGTTTTTGTTCAGGCTGGAGGGGGCCCCGTAACCCAGTGGGCAGCCTCCCAGCACAGGGGCAGAGGGGCCCACGTTGGAGTCTGCAGCCGCTATCGTGTGCCGGCCGTGCAGCCCGGGGCTGGGCAGTTTGGGGTTCTCGGAGAAGCAGGTGCTCTCTGGCAGGTACACCTTCGGGGCGCTGTCCTCCAAGGCGCCACCGGCACGCGCCTTGATGTACTGCACCACGTCGTCGGGCAGCACAAGGTCGTCCTCCGGCAGCCCGAGGCTGACCTCGGGGCCCACGCCGTCCGCCCCCACTGCCAAGGCCTCCATCACTGCGTTCTCGCTGATACTGGGTGGCCGGGGTGAGTAGGGGCCGCGGGCCAGGCCGCCGTCGGCGCTCGCGTGGCTCTGCAGACGGAGGCCTCGGCCCTGGGCGCAGGGCGGCGGCAGCGCGTCTGGGGTCACATCGTGGGCGCTGTGGAAGCGCTGCACCCGCGGGGGCGCCAGGGTGTCGGGTCGCCTCCCAGGATCACTGGCCCTCCGCGCCCCACCTCCTGGCGCCTCGTGGGGGAAGGAGGGCGCCGGCCCCGCTGGCCCGTAGTGCGGCCCGTCGCTGCCCCGCCGAGGACCGATCGGGTGTGGGCAGGCGGCGGGCAGTGCGCGCTCGGGCGCATCCAGGAGCGCCAGCCGGGTCCGTAGGCTAGCGCGCTCCAGGCCGGGCAGCGGGGTGGGGGGCGGCCCGCCCGTGGCCGCTGCGTACTTGGCCCGCAGGCTGTACTGCTGGGCGGGCGTGAGCTGGAGCAGCCCCGGGCCGCCACCACTGCTGCCGCCATACTGGCTGGCCTCGCTGGAGCGCCGCGACGCGTCGGTGGAGATGGGGTCATAGGAGTCGGCAGAGCTGGCGGGGTGTGCGCGGCCGGCGCCCAGGGGCGAGGCCTCGCTGGAGCGGCGGCTGGAGAAGTAGGGGGAGATGCCCGAGGAGCGGCGGCTCACGGTGTAGGCCGAGCTGACCGTGCTGGCGGAGCTGTCGCGGCGCTCCTGCAGGTGGCTCAGCACGGTCAGCTCGCCGGCGGACAGCTCGGACAGCCGCGGGTTGGGCAGCAGCCCGGCCGGCCCGCCGCCGCTTCTGAAGTTTTCCAGCACGGAGCCTGCGGGAGAGGAGAGGGGTCAGCGCCGGGGACTGGGGACAAGGGGCGGTGCTCTGCCTGCTTGGACCGCACTGAGCCTGCCAGGCAGAGAGCCCTGGCACGGGGCCTGGCACCCAGCAGGCACCCAGCCGATGATTTCTCAACAAGAGGAAGAAAGGAAGGGACAGTTAGCAAATGGTGGCACTCATTGCCAGGGCGGCTAGCGGAAGTTAGGAGGCCCGATCCCAATCTAGCACTGCCCACTGGCCCTGCGTTCTCATTCAGTCCCATCCTCAGTTTCTCCAGCTGTGGATGGGATGTGCCTCTTTGTAGCACTGGGTTATCCCCAAGAGCCCAGGAGGGCCCTGGCCACAGCCTCCCTGCATCCCCACCATCTACGGATGGGTGTTGCCAGGTGGGCTCCCCTGGGACTGAGTTTACCCAGCAGGCTGTTTAGAGGGAGTGTCCTGAGACCCACAGCCACGGCGGGGTGGTGCGGAGAGGCAGCAGAGTGGTTAGGGAGAAGACAGCTGCAACGCAGGCCCACCACCAGCCGCGGCTCATCTCACAGGCAGCTCTGGGCCTTGAGCAGCCTCTACACCCCTGCAGAGATCTGTCCCTGGATGTGGGCCATGCCGGGAAGGGTGACCTTGGGTGAGGCAGCTGTCAGCACCCCAGGCAATCTCTGGAGGAGGTGGGGAGTTGAAGGCCATCTGCCGGCAGTTCCCTCGACAGCTGGGGCAACGAATCCCACCTTCGAGGAGGAGCAGGGTGGTGCCTCTCAGGGTCTCCTCTTAATAACTCAGTGCCACGGTGCACACTGGGCCCTGCAGGGCAGTCTGGAGGCTCAGTGCCCCAGGGTGTCTGGCGTCCAGCGTGCAGCCTGGCACAGTGGCACTCAAGAAATGCCTGGTGAAGACGTCTTCCACCTCAAAGCCTGGCCAACGCTTCCCGAGGCTGAGCACAGGGCTGCCCCCTCCGTGACGCCCTCCCTGCGCCTCCCCAGCTGCCCTGCTTTCTCTCGAGCTACCCTGAGCTCTGTCCTCGGCGCTACTTGCTCATTCGGCATCTCGTAACTTGGCCTTCTAGCCACAGGGACAGGGAACGTATCACTGTCCTGCCGAGGGCCTTTGCTGTGGTGTGCGTGGCAGATGCCTGATAGACAAGTGGATAGCTCATGAGGAAGAGCAAGAACTGAGCTGGGTCTGCCTGCTTTGGGGCTCATGGGGATGCAGCATGGTGTAGCCGGAAGAGCACGGGCTTTGGAGCCACCCAGGCCTGGGCTGAGTCTCAGCTCTGCCACCGATCTGAGCAAAGCACTTTCACCTCTCTGAGCCTCAATTCCCTGACCTGTGCAATGGGCTCGTAAGATCCATCTTCTCCAGGGCACATGATGCCCAGTGGGTATGAGCCTCATCGTGCTGCCCTGGGCTCCCTCCCACCCCACCCGCATGCCCAGGGCCTCCACTCACCACTTGCCGGCAGGGGGGGCAGCTTGGAGTTCCGGGTGTGTGGAGCCGGCCCGGCCCATGAGCAGGAATCCTTGAGCGACTTGAGCTTCTCCCTCTTGAGCTGCTCGAACCGGTGCACGGCGGTCATGTGTTTGCGCAGCTGCAGGCCACCGGCAGAGGGGGTGGCCAGGGCGGAGGTGTCGGCCCCCGGCGGCGGGTCCTCCAGGGCCGTCAGGTCTGCCAGGCTCCCAGGCCCTGTCCCCGGCATCTCCACGCCGCTGTCATTGTTGGGGGCACTGCCCAGGGGAGAGGGCTCGCTGCTGCAGGAAGACTGGGCCCCGGGGCTGGACTGACACAGCTGTGGGAAGTGTGGTGAGAAGGCACAGACTCAGAGGGGGCGAGCACCCACTGGCCCCGCCACCCACGCTGCACCCTTGCACACCCGGAGTCAGGAAGCTGCCATGTGGAGGAGCTTTCAAAGCATCACTGCTCTGAACCTCGGCTTCCCCAACTGTAAGCGGGACCCGAACTGACTCCTGGAGAGAGTCGGTGGATGGATGGAGACCACCCGGCGAGTAGAAGGCAGCGGGTAATCGCCAGGCACCCACCCCCCACCCGGCCCTAGCCCCCTGCTATGCTCCTAAGCTTTCCCAGCCAGCGTCTGGGCCGGAGCTCTCTGCCTGTAGAGCTTTCAGTATGTGGACCCTTTGAAGCTGAGCCCCACAGAGGCTGCCGCAGCCGTGTGAAATTGACAGGAAAGAGGAGACTCAAGTACCCCAACAACAGCGATGGGGGGTGGGCCGCTCGATGAAGCAAGAAACAGTGAAGGCCTGCTACCTGCCGTCTGCCCAGCAGGCCGGAGGTGGGTTGCTAGAAAGGGAAGGGTTGGCCGCGGAGGGTGCAGCTGCTGGACACAGCCCTCGCCCTTGACCTGAGTGGCCACCCCAAACCAGCCCGCCCTCTGCAACAGGGTGAATCGAGCCGAGAGCTTGTGGCACACGTGTACGGGGTGGAGCCCCACAGAACCTGGGCTCCCTCCACCGTGACCTGGGATCTGCGACCAAATGAGGCTCACCTGGGATGCAGCATCCTTGGTTCATTTCTAACCTGAAGGCTCCCAAATTCCAGACCTTTCCAGGGGAGCTGCACACAGCACGGCCCACATCCCTCACCTCGGCACTCAAGGCCTTCTGTAGGTCAGGCCCGCCCTGCTCCACAGTCCAGATTCACACCTCCACCCTGCCCTGACCCTCACGCGGGCTGGGACCCCACCGCTTCCTCCTGTGCCTGCAAGCTTGACGCCTGCTGCCGGCCTCGAGCTGTTCCGACGGCCCCACCTGCGGTGCCTGCGGTCTACGTACCCGAACCTGCCTTCCCGGCCGTGAGGAGCCTGGACAAGCGCCCCAGCCCCCCTCACTCGCGCCACCGCGCCCAGAGCCCACCCCGCTGCTCCGCTCACCTCAGTACCGTCTATCCTTAGGGGAGGTACAGTCAGGAGAAAGAGGTGGAGACAAAGAACAGGTGGTTAGAACAAAAGGGGTGCAGGCCAGAGGGGCAAGGACACAGAGACAGGACAGAGGGGCGGGGGCAGCGGCGGCGGCGGCGGCGGCAGGTACTGGTTGGAAAGGCAGACACCGGGTGCCGCCCCACCCCCTGCAAACTGACCGCGTCGGGGCAGGCATCCCCGTCACCCACGGCCTGCCCAGCAGAATGGGACCTGGCACGAGACAGGTTCCGTGGGGGCCCGAGGTGGCGATGGGGGCCCGCTGAGCTGGAGAGAGGAGGGACATCCTTGCGCTCCTGATGCCGCTGGGCACGGCCTCCTGGGGGCGGGGTATGGACCGGGCCTCCGCTGCGCAGCCCTGCTTACCCCGGAGCGCTCGGTCTTGATGGCTTTGACGTGCAGGCAGTCCTCCACGGCCTGGCTGGTGCTGCTGGCCTCGGCGCTCTCCTCGGAGCCCCGGCCAGGCTCGGCGCTGGCCTCGCTGTCCCCATTCTCCCTGAGCAGGGGGGTGCGGAGGTGCACGTCGTTGCGCTGCTTCTTGGTGACGTGAGCATCTGGGCCGTGGACCGTTTTCACGTGCTTCCGGAGGGAGCTGGGGTCCGTGTACCTCTTGGTGCAGCCTGGGATCTTGCAGATGTAGGGTTTCTGGAAGAGAAGAGGCGTTACGGATGGGATAGGAAGGCAGACTCCGCGTGGGAGCACCGCCCCTCCTCCTGAAGCCGCGTTCTTAGGCAGAGCTGGCGGCACTGTCGGAAGGCGGAGCCACGTCAGCCCCGCCCCGCAGGAGCCCCGCCCCACAGGAGCCCCGCCCCGCAGGAGCCCCGCCCCGCCGGCTTCGCCTGCCACCCTTTCCTGCAGGTAAGCCTGTGGTTAAGGGGGCCCCACCACGGACTGGGGACATGGATCACAGCCTGCGGGGGGAGGGGACACACAGTGCCTGGTGTGATCAGCATAGCGATTGGGGCGCTGGGCTTTCGAGTATCAGTAGCGAGTGTATTACCTCGTTATACGTCTGTGACACAGCACGAACACCTGCTCTCTCTCATGAGGAAAGACAGGTTCAGAGAGGCAAAGACACTGGCCCCAAGTCACCCAGGAGTGGGATGAAAACTCAGGTTTCTGAACCTCGGTCCTGAGCTCACACACACACACACAACGACATCCACATATAGACATACTCTGTCTACATGCATACATGGACACAGGTACACACATGTATGCACATGCAAACACACATCCATGTAAACACACACACTTACACACGTATGTAAACACCCACACGTGTACATATACTTACAAATACATATCCACACACCCACACACATAACACATACATCCACATCCACACACATGCACATACATACTTGCAAACACACATACCCACACACACCCCTATCCAAGGCTAGCTCCTGTCTTTAGACACTCTGAGGGGTTCAGATACCTTTGGGAAGTCCTCAAACTTCCTGCCAGCATTGGAGCAAGTCCCTTTGGGGTCCAAAATGTATCAAAACGTCTAGAAACATCCTCTCCTGAGTCTACCTGAGTGGCAGCAGTTGAGTGGCTGGGCAGGGACTGGAAGGCGGGCACAGAGCCACCACAAGCTCCCACCCGACCTTCCTCCCTGGGCTCCCTCAGCCCTGCCTGGGGCTCTGGCTACCGGGAGAGACAGAGGCTGCTCTGCGCCCCACGCGGGGAGGGACTGACAGCTCCGCAGGCCCGGGCGGCACGAGCGGCTGGAGCGTGTCATCCGCGCTGCCAGCCTGTGGGGACAGGGCTGCCGCTGCGTGCTCAGTCCCCACACCAGGGAGCGGGGGGAAGTGGCACCTGGCACCTGGCCACCGACTGGCCTACAGGTGTCTAGAAGCCGTGGGATGAGGGTGATGCATTCACGAACGTGTCCGCGGGGCCCCAGGCGCACGCCCGCCCGCTGCCCGCCTCCCTGGGGCCGGGTACCTCGTTGGAATGGGTGCGGTTCTGGTGCTTGGCGCGGTCCGAGGCATTCGAGAAGGCTTTGTTGCAGCCCTCATGCTCGCACACGTACGGCTTCTCCCCTGTGTGGGAGCGCAGGTGCGTCTTCAGGTTCTCCAGGCGGGAGTAGGCCTTCGAGCAGCCCTCAAACTGGGAAGAGGCGGGTTCAGTCAATGAGGGCGCCCCAGATCCACCGCAGGGAGCCTGACCTGGGGGCCGGCCCGCTGCCACCTCCCCCTCCCCGACATTCGCTCTGCCCCGCACGTGCAGCCAGGCGCACGGATCTCAGCGACAGCATCTACCTTCCTTCCTGATTATATAAATGACACGTCGCGAAAACGTGGAAAGGACAGGAAAATGACACCGTCCACGGCCCAGGTACAGCCGACACCCAGGCAAGTCTCATTCTGGGGACTCTGCAGTTCATCCCCGCACGTTTTTAAAACCCAAATCGGGAACTTCTCGAGCGTTCAGTTACTTATTCTGCTCGTTAAAATCAACAGCACGTTGTAAAGACTCTTCCCATATGATTACAAACTCTGTAAATGTTCTCTTCAACTGTTTCCCAACGCCACTCCCTGATTAGAACTGTTCTGTGCATTGAATGTGCTAAGAATAAAATCCAGAGTCCTCCGCGTCCCTGAGGGAGCTGGCCATCCTCACCCTTTGTCCCTTCTGCTCCCTGACCCCACTAAGCTCTTCCCGGCGAGTGGCCTTTGCGCACACTGTCCCCTCTGGCTGGAACCTCTTCCCCACCCCCACCTACCCCGGCGTTGGCTTGGCCCACTCCCTCTCAATCTTTGAGGTCATCTCCTCCGAGAGCAATTCTCTGATTTTCTTAATTATAATACCACCCTTTTCCCTTTATACTCCCTAACACAGTTTATAATTATCTTAATCATTTTGTTATCTGGCCTTCCCACTAGGATACAAGCTCCCGGAGAGCAGGCACTTTCTAGGTCTTGTTCATTTCTGTGTTCCTAGGACTTAGCGCCTGACGAAGAGAAACATGTGCGGCGCTCAATAAACATTTTAGGAAAGGAAGAAAAGAGGGAGCCAGAGACAGGGGCAGGAAGGGAGGGAGGGAGGGAGGAAGGAAGGATTACTGCAGGAGGTACCTATTCCAAACACACCGCAATTGCATCCAGTGTAGCTGTGAAAATTGCCCCCAGAATAACACGTAAACCCCAACAGGAACTGTCTCATTCTTCACATCCTCCCCTTTATTCCTGACTAGTTTGATTGGGCACACTTGGTTCCAATGCCTTTTATTTGATTCTGTAGTTCACAGCTCATATCAGAGGGCTATGGTTTGCTACCACTCGGGGTGTTAAGAAAATAACTTGCTGCAAAGGATCCAGAAGAGCCAAAACAATCTTGCGAAAGGAGGACAAATTTGGAAGACTGACACTTGCCAATTTCAAAACTTACTACAAAACTATGGTAATCAAGCTACTGTATAGCACAGGGAACTATATCCAATCTTCTGGGACAAACCATCATAGAAAAGAACATAAAAAAGAATGTATATATGTGTATAACTGAGTCACTTTGCTGTACAGCAGAAATTAACACAACATTGTAAATCAACTGTACATTAATTAAAAAAAAGACATTGAGTGGTACTGGCATAAGGACAGATGTATCGATCAACAGAAGAGAGCTGAGAGTTAAGAAATAAACTCATACATTTAGGGTCAACTGGGTTTCAACAAGGGTGTCGAGACCATTCGATGGGGAAAAAATAGTCTCTTCAACAAATGGGGTTGGGACGACTGTGTAACAACATGCGAAAGAACGAAGTTGGACCCTTATCTCACACCCTCTACAAAAATTAACTCAAAATGGATTAAGGACCTAAATGGAAGAACTACCCTACTAAATGTATACACGTATATATTTATATGTTTATATAAATAAATCTATATTTATTAACTATAAAACTCACAGAAGAAAATATAGGGATAAATCTTTGTGACCTTGGATTAGGCAGTGGTTTCTTAGATACGTCACCAAAAGCACAAGCAATGAAAATATTGGACTTTGAGAAAATTTAAAACTTTTATGCTTCAAAGGAAACCATGAAGAAAATCAAAAGAAAACCTACAGAATGGGAGAAACTATTTGCAAATCATATATCCAATCAGGGTCTAGTAAAATTACTACAATTCAACAACAAAAAGACAAATAACTCAATTTAAAAATGGGCAAAATACTGGAGTAGACATTTCTCCAAAGAAGATATACAAATGGCCAATAAGCACACGAAAAGATGCTCAAAAGCATCTGTCATTAAGGGAATGCGAATCAAAACCACAATGAGATGCAACTTCACGCCCACTAGGATGACTAGGTAACTGAAAGGCAGGTAACTACAAGTTTTGGTGTGGATGTGGAGAAATCAGAACCCTCACCCATGGCTGGTGGGAATGTAAAATACCGTCACCTTTTTGGAAAAGAGTCTGGCAGGTCCTCAAAAAGTTAAACATACAGTTACTCTATGACCCAGCAATGACCCACTCTATGACTCTATGACCCACTCTTAGGTGTATACGTAAGAAACTGAAAACATAACCACACAAAAACTTGAATGTGAATGTTCATAGCAGTGTTAATAGCCAAAAAGTGAAAACAATGCAAATAGCCACCAACTGATAAATGGATAAAAAACTGTGATCCGTCCACAGTGGAATATTATTTAGCCACAAAAAGAAATGAAATACTCATACATGATACTACACGGATGAACCTTGAAAACATGCTAAGTGAAGGAAAAGACGCAGAGGCTACACATTGTACAATTCCATTTTTATGAACTGCCCAGAATAAGCATGTTGATAGAGACAGAAAGCAAATTAGTGGCGGTCAGGGGATGCAGGGGAGGGAGGAATGGGGGGTGATTGTTGGTGGGTATGGGGTTTCTTTTGGGGAAGTGTTGAAAATGTCCTGAAATTAGCTAGTGGTGAAGGCTGCACAAGTTTGTGAATTCGCTCAAAATCACTGAATTGTACACTTTTTAAAAAAGGGTGAACTTTATGGTATGTGAATTCTATCTCAATTAAAAAAAACCAAAACCTTGCCAACAAAGGTAGTGTATTTCATTGAATCCTGGACACCACCGATTTTAAGACAGACTGATTTCAGAGTCATTAAAATGAGAACAAAGTGTATGTCTCAGAATCTATGAAATACGGTAATTCACAAAGAGCAGTTCCCAGAGGCCTCTGTCACAGCCACAGGAGTGCATCACAAGGCCACCGCTCTTTGAAAGAGGGAGCAATTCCTGTGTGTTAAAAAAGGGTCTCACCTATATTAACGCATATATGTGGAACCTAGAAAAATGGTACAGACGAACCGGTTTGCAGGGCAGAAATAGAGACACAGATGTAGACAACAAACCTATGGACACCAAGGGGGGAAAGTGGCGGGGGAGGGGTGGTGCTGTGATGAACTGGGAGATTGGGATTGACATATATACACTAATATGTATAAAATGGATAACTAATAAGAACCTAATGTTTAAAAAAATAAATAAAATAAAATTTAAAAAAAGGTCTCACCAAACATTGGGTTGGCCAAAAAGTTCGTTCAGGTTTCCCCAAACTTTTTGGCCAACCCAATAGCGTCACAAATCCTGTTGACTCTGTAAGGGAGACTGTCTAAAAGGTCTTATCACTGCGTTCCCATTTTTTAAAAAAACTCAACCAAAGTGACTTTTAACCCGTCATCGCTCAATCTGTGACTCTCCAGTGAAACTCTTTTCTGTGCAGAGGACAGCCTGCAGGGAGCTGCCAAGCTGGCCCCCTGCCCAGGGTCCCCCAGCCGGGTGAGGGCACAGCTGTGCCGTGGGGCTCCTGGTAACGCAGACACAACCACAGAGACACCAGCACGCCCCCCTCCCCCCGCAGCTACCGAGATGCACACGCTGCCCCACAGGGAGAGTAAGCGAAGATCTGGGGCAGCAGACAGACAGAAGAGGGGCCCCCAGGACCCAAGACTGGGCGGGGGCAGACAGGACACCCTGTCGGCAAGGCCTGTCCCAACGCTGTTCCACCAGGTTTGCCCACACCAGCCCCACCAGCTGGCCGACGGGCCGGCCCGCGGCCACTCACCGTGCACTTGTGGGGCTTCTCGCCCGTGTGTCTGCGCATGTGCACCACCAGCATGTACTGCGCCTTGAAGGGCTTCTGCTCCCGCGTGCAGGCCTGCCAGCGACACACGAACTCCTTCTTCTCCCCGTGGATGTGCTCGTTGTTGATATGCTGCCGGGAAGAAGCCCACGGGGAAGGGTGAGCCCGTCCACCCACCCCTCCAGACCCCACCTGGTCTATGCAGACCAGCCGCCGCGTGGCCAGCATCCAGGTGCCGGCCACGCCTCCTCTTGAGTTATCTGGGCTGCATCTTCCAATTAGTCATCAAAGTGACCCTCCATGATGGTCAAAGCCACCCCGCTCACTCCAGTCTGGGATCTAGGCTCTGGTCTATGGAGAACTGATGGTTATGATGGTGGTTATGATGCTTCCAGGCTGCAAACAGTAGGCACTCATTAGCTGCGGTGGGGCAGACAGGCACACAGTGGGGGCATGAGCAGCCTCTCCCACGCTTGTCCCTATGGCTCCAGAAATTTTTAAATAATATTTTTGTTTTTCTTTTAGGCCACGAGGCTTGTGGGATCTTAGTTTCCTGACCAGGGATTGAAGCCAGGCCCTCGGCAGTGAAAGCGCCGAGTCCTAACCACTGGACCGCCAGGGAATTGCCTAACATTTTTATCGTAACAGAAACATAAATGCACCCTCGTCTCTCTTTTTGACAGTGACCCATGAGATGATAGCTTTGTCCCCTTTTCACAAAAGCCCAGGTTGTTAAAGTAGCCTGCCCAGGATGGAGCTAGAGTCTGACCCTGATGGTGTGCCCTGGGCACTGTGTGATGCTGCCCGGGGGACAAAACGGCCCAGGAGAGCAAGGCGGGACAGCGCAAGACATCCAGCTGATCCTGCAGTGGTGGTGGGGGCCCTCGGTGCTCAGGGTGGGGGGGGGGTATCTCGGGCACAGCTGGGAAGTGCATGGCCAGAAAGCCTTCCCTGGACGAGCGGGCCCCAGACCCACCCCAGCCAGCACTGCCCTGGCTCAGGAGCATGGGGAGAATTTTTCTCTTTTTCTCAGCCCCTGCACCCACACCTTCTGGCCTCTGCCCTGGGCCCATCACCTGTGTGCCCCCCGGGGGCAGTTTCTCCCTGTGATGGGGAGCAACGGGCCATGGAGGTTTTCCGTCACAGGTAGCAGAGCAAGCCGCCCTGAGTAGGACATTTGGTTTTGTTACTTGCTTTGATGATTTAACTGAAGGCTGCAGTCCTCACTGGAGCAGGGCTCTAACTACTTCTGAGCTTTGGGATGTGTTGATACGTGGGTGGGGCCTCAGGACCTTTATGTCCTTAATCTTTCAGGTTGTCTGTTTAACTGGGGAGTGGGAATGGTGGCATCTTTGCCACCACGTCTGGACCCACACTGTCCCATTTGGTGGCCATTCTCCGCTTGTGGCTGTTGCACCCCTGAAAGGTGGTTGGTCCTGACCAGGATGGGCTGTAAGTATAAACCACACACCTGTTTCAAAGACTGAGAATGAAAGAAGGATGTAAAATATCTCAATAATTTTGTGATATATTGACTGCATGCAGAAATGATAATATTAGATATATTGGGTTAAACAAAATATTGATACATGAATCCAATTAATTTTACCTGTTTCCTTTCACTCTGCTTAAATGTGCCCCTAGCTAATGTAAGACTACATGTGGGGCTGGCCCTGGGGCTGGTGGTGTCTTTCTAGTGGATGGCGCTTCTGTAGACCTTTGCAACCTACAAGGCTGTGCTGGAGCTGAGCATCTGGGGTCCAGCAGCATCTTCTCCCCGCAAGACAGAAAACCGCTGGGCCCTCGCGCCCTGGGTGACAGGCCGGACCGTCATGCATCCAAACGCCGACATCAGAGCAAGCAAAATCTATGGCGCTTTGAACTTCCAGGGAAATCTTACTATATTAGCCTCACTTTCCATTTTGAAAGCCTTTCAAATGATAAAAATGCTTCCTGACAATACCTTTCATTTTTTTCTTATTGGTTTGCTTAGCAACAAATTGTTAATAATTGACTGGGGGCTCCAGTTTGCGTGCGTGCCCAGGCCATCCATCTTCCCAGGGAGCAGAGAGAGAGACGGAGCTGAGCAGACCAGCCTGCTCCCCACACCCCAACACAGGAACCTGCTCCTTTCAGAGCCAGGTGCAGGTGGTCACCCACAGCCCCAGGACCCAGGCAGGAGCCTGCAGCTGGAGCCCTTCTTCCCACGTCTGGACCCCCTGCCTTTACTTGAAGAATCCCCTCCCCGCTCTTTGGGGCCAATGCACTCCTTGCTGAGCATCTTTTACATCCTCCTCTCCACCTCTCTGCCTGCAACCCCTCCCAGCTCCAGATCTTCTCTTTTCCCCCTTTCATCTATCTGATTTGTCCCACAGCTCACAGCTCCAATGGCCCCTACTCCACCTCAAGACTTGTTTAACCCAAAGAGGTGTTATTATCTTACAGGCACTGGCTGGCTGAACTAATCTTATTTTCCTCTTTGCATTGGCTGCCAGGAAGCTCCAGGAAAAAAAAGAAAAAAATAAGAAGTGTATGTGAACTCTAGCTCAGAGCACTTGGTTGAAAAATTATGTTTGAGTCCCAGGGGGATTAGATAAGACCCTGCTTTACAGGTTTGATGTCAGCGGCAATGGGTTTGCTGAGAAATTCCAGTCCCCTGGGTGAGAATTTGGGGAGAAAAACCCCAACACCAAAGAAACCTACAGTCTTTGAGAGCAAGCCCATGAAAAAAGGAAGCAGGCGGAGTGGGTGGTGTCTTAAATGTTGATTTCACAGAGCTGGGGAGGAGGTGGCTCCTGTGGGATGGCTCCTGGGTGTGACCAGCGTGTGTGTGTGTGTGTGTCTGTGTGTGTCTGTGTGTGTGAACAGAAGCCATCTGGAGGATCCACACTCAACTTTGGACAAAGCTTCGCTTGGGAGGTGAGAAAGGAGAGGGTAGGGGGATTTTTACTTTATATTTTGTATATTTCCATAGCGCTCAATTTGATTATAAAGAGAACATGTTTGTATAATACTTACATAATTTTTTAAATATTTAAAAAATGTCAGGTAGCTAACTCAAATTTACAATTAAATTGGTTAAAATGTAAGAGAGTTGCCGAGTGGGGATCTACCCAGCAATTGAGCTTCCAGCTTGGTGTAGGTTCATCTTTACAGACACTCACTCACCAAGGAGTGTGCGTTGGGGTTGGGGGAGGTTTATTCTTGACTTTAAGTTCTTTTCTGGATGGAGAAGAGGGAACCACTCGGGGCCAGCCTGGGGAACAGGGAGGAGAAGCCAGGAGGCAATGCCCGTGTGTGGAGGGTTGCTCTCTGCTAAGTGCTTATGCTGGTATCATGGTCAACCTTCACCCCTCTGTAGAGTGGGCTTCACCTCTATTTACAGGAGAAAAAACCCGAGGCTCATAGAGGTTCAGTCACTTGTTCAGAACCACTTGGCTAGCTGTGGTGGAGCCAGGTTGGAAGCCAGGCACCTCCTACCTTGAGCTCCTGTTCCTGCTGTTTGCACTGCATGAGTGAGCCCGCAGTGGCTGCTGTTGTAGAAAGTTTACAGGCGGACCCTGAAGGGCACACCCAGCTCCCGTGGCCTTCTCTGATCTCCTGATCCGTCAGCACCCAGGCATTCTTAAGCAGCCCCCTCCCTGTATGGGTGTAAACACCCAGCTGCACCCATGTACACTGGGTATCTGTGCATGGTCTCCAAGAGGAAATGACCAACTCCTCCCTCCACGGGAGAAACTTCTTTCAGGTTTCAGGGTCAGGTTTGTTGTTATCTTGTGGATGCTGGCTGGCTTAACTAATCTTATTTCCCTCTTTGCATTGGCTGCCAGGAAGCTCCAGAAAAAAATAAAAATAAAAAAAGACCAAGCTCAGAGCACTTGGTTTTTAATACTGCCTTTACTTTGGGCTTCATTTTATTGTTCTTTTCCTTCTAATTTTCCATTATTTTTGTTAATCTCTTGTACTACATACGTATTTACAAGTCCCCTTTTAGAAACAAGCATGGTCTAGGTAACTAATCACGCCTTCCGCTTGCACAGGAGGTGGCCCAGGCATCTCTGGGAGCCCCTTCTCTCTAGCAGGGGGCCGGGCTGGGCCCGCGGCACGCAGGCCGCGGGCGCCCGGGGGCTTACGTGCACCAGCTGCTCCTGGCTGTCGTACTCCTTGGTGCAGTCCTCCCAGTGGCAGTTGGTCTCGTAGACGACCACCTCAGCCTCTTGCTTACACTCATCCCGGTCCAGGTCCTCCTTGAGGTCAGCCAGCTGCTCCTGGGGTTCGGGGGTGCAGAGCACACACACATGAGCCACGCCCAGCCACCTGGCCCTTAGGAAAGGCCACTATCAGCCCCGCGAAGGCTGTGCTGAGGACCCGTGGGCTGGCCTAGGTGGGCCCACGCCCATGCTCACATGCACATCACACGCATGAACGCACGAGCATACACACATGCTGGCTGGTCATCAGCACAGAGTCCCGTCAATCCTGGGTCAACGGCCATGGCAAGGAGAACAGGAGACAGGAGGGCAGTGACTTTTGCTTATTGGGCGGGGTTTCCCTGGGGCGAGCTGGGGCAGGCCCCACAGGCTCAGGGGGGCAGCAGGCATTTGTATTTAGAGTGTGTGCGGGGTCGGCTCCTGTCTGGAGGCAAGAGGAAACTCCACACGCATTGGCCTGGCCTTACCCTCACACTGTCCCCTCCTCCCAAGGGCACACATGGCACTCACTCTCCCAGCATCGGGCTTCCCTGTGACAGCCCTAAAATGTGGGTGTTTTTATTCTGGTATGACAGCCGGGCACCCTGACGTTCCAGCAGAGGCCGACCAGCTCCCTCCAGGACACAGTGAGTTTGCGGCTGCCCAGATCTGGGCTCATGTCTCCCGGCCACGATGGGGTCCACGTATGCCCATTTCAAGGTAAAGGAAAGGCCCCTGAAATGGGCCTTCCATTGATCACAGGCGCCCGAAATTCCTTTCAAAGAGGACAAACGCTTTTCTTCCCAAACCAGCAACAGACTGAGGGTCAACCCCACAAGGCCCCCCATCCCAGCTGACGCCAACAGAGCTGGCCGGGGGCAGCTTCCAAGCCGGGTACACGGGACAGGCTGAGTGGTACCAGGAGCGGGGACGTGGGGAGAGGCACAGATGGCCAGGTTGGGAAGAAGGCCCGGCGAGGCCCTCCAGAGCAGGCTGAGGCCTCCCCAGTATCCCCTGGCCTGTGGGGCAGGCTCAGAGCAAAGCCAGGCAAAGGGGCAGACGTTGGGGGGACCTGCTTTACTTCTAAACTATCTCCAAAATGGCAGGAATGTCTGTCTTTCAGAAGAGCCTCTGGGGAAAGCATTTATAGCTCAGGCTAAGGGGGAACAGACACCCTCTCCCCAAAGACAGGCACCCCAGTTCCCATAGGCCACAGGGACTCAATGAAGCGGAGGCTGCAGCCTCCATCGCAGCCTCCCTCCTGAAGTTGAGTCCATTTCTCGGAGCAGAAACTGGCCTTGTGACCCCCACCTTGGCCGGTGCAGACTTGCACCCCAGACTGGCTTTCCACTGGGGCTGCAGAGGGCTCTCCAGGGGGTGGGTTCTGAGTGTCGTCTCCCAGAGCACCTTACAATTAATGCACGTGTTCTGGAAAAGGAAAACGACGTGTTGTCCAGTAAGTCCCCGGGCAGCACTGGGTCCACATTAAAAGGAGAGGCAGGAATGTCTCTTTCCCGAGTCTCTAGCCATGGGAGGGCTGGGGCCTCCTAATGCCTCTGCACTTCCAGAAAAACTGGAAATAGACGTATTACTCCTCAAGCTGCCTGCCCTGCTTATTTCAGAGAAGACGGGAAGAAGCTTCCCTGTGGACGTGATCGGAGCAGAGTGCAGGGGCAGGGGGTGGGCCTGGGTCTCCAGATTGAGACGAGCAGCATCCCAGCCCAGGAACCTGAGGGCTGAATCCGAGGAGGGATTCGTTCTGTTGCATTTGCTGCCAAGAGAAAGCAAGCCCGTCCACCTTGCAAATGAGTCAGGGAGCAAAGGAGTCAGGGAGCAAAGGAGTCAGGTCACTGAGTCAGGACACTGAGTGACACGGTGACAACCTCCTCGTGATGAACGGCTGCCCTTCCGTGACACGAGGTAGGAGCGGAGCTGGGCAGGAGGGTGGGCTCTGTGCAGCCCCCCGGGTTGAGGGGGCGGGGCGGGGGGCTCCCCGGCGCTGAGCGGCTCCCCGCAGCCCTGGCCCCACGGCTCCAGTGAGTGGATCTCCGGTGGATGCTCACCGTCCTCATCAATTTCAACGGCCCCTGATGATGGCCAGCCGCGTGGAAACCATGCATCACGCAGAGATGCTCTGGTGTCAGTGAGGGGAGAAGAATTTGTCACCAACCTCTGTTTGCCTGACAATAACAGAACCCAATATTTCATAAAAATTAAGTGCCTGGAGCACGCCCGATGGTTTACAGGTTTGATAAAGGATGGTCCGGCAGATGTAGGGGAGATGGGGACCAGAGGCCCCGAGGACCCGTGGTGTCATAGCTGCGGATTCCGTAGTAATGGGTGGAGACCGGGCCACCACGAGAGGCCTGCCCCAGAGGTCAGCATGCATGCCGTCCCCTCCCCTGGAGCTGGGGCTGTGTGCCTGCAGGCTTGGTGTTGGAATAAGTGGCAGGATCTCCAAAGAAAGACACCTGCACTAGGGTCTCAGCCCCACGACAGGCTCATTCTGGGCTGCGGGATGCTCTGTTCCTCGCCTTCCCACCAAGAACTGTCCCCCCTCCCCTCCCAGGCACTGTAACACTCACCCCCTCAAATGTGCGTTGAGTCCTTAGAAAATATTCTCTCTCAGCCACTGCGCACCAGGCCCTAGGCAAACCCGGTGACGCAGAGCCAAACCAGGCACTGTTCCCAAAGTGCCACCTCTCCAAAGCTTACCGTGCAGTGCAGGAAACAAAGTGACCTAGAAGCTGGTGGGGGGAGGGGTGTCTGGGCAGATGTGAGTCCTACTATTCAGGGAATAGGGTGGGGGTCAGATTTCCAGGGAGAGGGCGCAGACGCAGGGGCACTGAGCCGTTCAGGGGCCGTGAGCAACTCAGTGGGCCTGGGGCTTGTGCTGCGGGGACAGACAGCTGCAGCCCTCCCTCTCTTCCTCCCTCCCTCCCTCTCTTCCTCCCTCCCTCCCTCCCTCTCTTCCCCCCGCCCCCTCAGGCAGGCGTTTGATGAGCCCCTGTGAGGTGGGTGCGGGGAGCTGGGGACACAGCTCTGGTCCTCCCTGAGCTTCCTGGCGTGACTGCCCTGCCCCCTCCGGTCCACTCACTCACTCACTCATTCGTTCATGCAGGCTGCCGTCCGTCACCCACTCTCAACAGGGTCATGGCCCCAAGGCAGCTGCCCCAGGAGACGAGGCCCGGCCCCGGCCCCAGTTCGAGCGCGGCCAGGCCGGCGGCAGGTTACCTGCGTCAGGGTCAGAGGGGAGGCGGGCCGCAGGCCCTCGGCCTCGGTCTTGACCTTGCTGCGCTTGTGAATGACGAGGGGGTTGACGGTGCTGCTCACGGCCGACTCGCTGCTCTGCTTGTTCTGGGAGAGGGGAGCACAGGGGGGCACCCCAAAGTTCTGCTTGGGCTTTACCCTGGACCCTCCGCACCAGGCCGTCCGGGCCAACACTTGTGTTTGCAGTTTCAGAAACTGAGTCCCCGCCCAGCTCTGGCCTGGGGCACAGCCCGGGGAGCCCAGGGCCCGGCCCGCCAGCACCCTCCTCCCTACCACGCAGCCCCCCCCCACCCCCGCCATGGAGATGGAGCAGAGACCCTCTCTTTGAGAAATGCTGGGGACCCCGCTCCCGACTCAGCGGCCTCGACTTCTCAGTCCTCCCAGGCAGGGGCGGCTCTGGGTCTGGGGACAACAGGGCTGGCCAGTCCCGGGAGCGGGACAGAAGAGCTTGGTTCCTCAGGACAAGCGGGTTAGAGTTGCGGTGTCAGGGGATGTGACAAAAGCCGACAGCCACTGTCGGGGAGGTGCTAGGTGGCCGCCTGGAGCCCTGGGGAGAACTTTCTAGAAGAGGGCCGCTCCTAGACCGCGCGGCCTCTGGTCTTTCCTCCCCAGCATGTGGTCACTTCCAGCCTCTGCCCTGCCAGCTGGGTGGCCTGGGCAGCTGCTTCACCTCAAGGACGGTCATCGTGAGCACTAACCAGGATCCAGGTGGACCCAGGCTCAGCGACCCAATACCGGTGGCAGCCCCACTCTGCAGGTGTGTGAGCTCAGGCTGAAAGAGCTTTCAGGTAAGTCAGGGTTCGAAACACGATCTGATTCCGAGGCCTGCGCCCTTCCTACTATCTGATACTGTCTCTAGGACTCCAGCTGCATTTGCTCACCTGCAAAACAGGACTTTGTTCATCCATCAAATGCTCACGGCACCGAGCATGCCAAGCACTGTGTGAGCCGGCCCGGGCACGTCAATAGCCCGTTGGGAAGCTCAAAAAAGATGGCCTTGGGTAAACTCATGCTCTAAAGCTAAGCTGTACAATATTAATTACCTGTTCCGTCCATCCACGTTCCATGCTGTGTGTGAGGTCCCTGTATGACGCCTGACTCTGAATGCTAGGGTTTCTCCATCTAGTCGTTATGCTTATTGGACAGGCAGCCAAAGAACTGAGGCTGGGTGCCGGCCCACGGTGCGTGAGGGCAGTGTGAGGACCCAGCCCGGGTCTCCTGACTGGGTATCCAGCCCGAGGCCCGTTTGATCACGTGGCCTCTGCCCAGAGGTACGGTGCCAGCCAGACCCGTGCCTAGAGTCCTTCCACAGGTTCCTGGCATGAGACGGCTGTGATTGGCCTTCGCTTGGTGCAGGTGAGTACCTGGAGGCCCCCTGCCCCCCGCACCCACCTACCTGGTTGGCATCACTCAGACAGTTGCTGCTGCTACTGAGCTGCGTGGACGTGGCATTGATGGAGGTGAAGGCCATGGGCTGCTGGGCCAGGAAGGTGGGAGAGGGCTGGATCAGGGGCGGCGTGTGCCCGAAGGCCGAGCCCAGGCCCCGCTGCTGGCTCAGGATCTGCTGGTAGGCCACGGGGTTGATGGGGTGGGGGAAGGCGAAGGCCGGGCTGCAGAGAAGGGCAGACAAGGCGGTGGAGAGGAGTGGGGGCAGGACTGTGCGAGGCTCACGCTTCCTGGGCGGACAGGACCCTGCCCGGGGATCGGGATGGGCGCGCTGCTGACTGCCCCGTCACCGTGGCTTTACCCGCTCAAGCACCCGTGGCTCCCCCTGCCGGCCGTCTCAGGCCTCCACTTCTGTGCGTAGCTCCCAGGCCCTGCCCCAGGACGCAGCCTTTGTCCCTGGCCCTGCACTGCTCTGTCGCCTGGGATGTGCCCCTGCGTCACTGATGCTCCCCGACTGTTTGAACCCCGTTCTAACGTGCCGTCGTCCAGGAAGTGTGTCCCGGGCCCTCCGGTTCCCACTGTCCTCTGTCTTCTGAGCTCTACCATGCCACCTGCATACGGGCCACCCTTTCCAGAACAGGACACTGAGGGAGATATGGTGCCCTCCGAGGCTAAGTCACGGAAGATGCCGTGGCTTCCTCCTTGCTCTCTGGGGCCACTCCCTCTGGGGGCGGGGGGTGGGGGAGCCAGCCACCATGTTGTGAGGACGCGCAAGCAGCATGTGGAGGGGCGCCCATGAAGAGGAACTGAAGCTCGTGCCAACAGGCCCAAGGGCAAGCCATCCTGGAAACAGACATCCAGGCCCAGTCCAGTTTCCAGGTGACCACGGCCCTGGCCGACATCTGGACTGCAGCCTCGTGAGAGGCCTGAAGCTACGCCAGTCTCGTGCTCCTGACCCTCGGAAATGGTGCGAGAGGTTACATGCTTATTGTTGTTTGAAACTGCGGTTTTTGTTGTTTTTGTTTTTTTGTCACACAGCAAAAGATAACTGATATAATTGTTATCACCCCTTATCTCCGGGTCCTTGGGCTGAGCTCTCTTGGCCTTCCTAAGCTCCTCTAACCCTGGCCTCTTTCAGGAGGGCCAGGGTAAGGACATGGGTTTCAGCCAAGTTGGCTGGGGTCTGAGTCCTCTGAACAGTCAAGGGCTGCACAGAGGGGGCAGGGCGGGCGGTGATGGTGAGGTCTGCGTGTGCTGTGACCACAGAGGGAGACGTCTGCCAGCCCAGAGACGTGCAGGCCAAGCCAGTGTCACACCTCCAGCGGTCCCAGTGCTGGTCAGTGACTGCTGAAATGCTAGGAAAGTCCCCTTTGACTTCATGATGGAATCTTTCGCGACAGGCCCGGTAAGGGTTACTAAAAAATCATTTGGTGGGTGAAAAACAGGCCCATGAAGATGTACCCAAATGTTGGCATGTTTCAGTGTCATCACTACTGGTTTTGAATTCCTGGAATAGTCGCAAGTAGACTGACTTACAAGTCCTATAAACAACAAGGTCCTACTGTAGAGCACAGGGAACTCTATTCCATATCCTGTGATAAACCATGTGGAAAAGAATATGAAAAAGAATGTATATATGTGTGTAACTGAGTCACTTTGCTGTACAGCAGAAACTAACACAACATTGTAAATCAACTATATTTCAATAAAAAAACCCAAAAACCAACTCCTATGTTTCTCCCGGGGGGCCAGTGTGGACCCTCCCCACTGGGCCCCAGCCCAGCTCCCATTCCTGGCCCCGGCTCGCGGGCTGGGCTCACCTGAGAGTGCCCGCCGACAGGTGCCCATAGGAGCCGCTGGCAGCCGAGCTGCTTCTCGAGTTGTTGATGTAGGCCACCAGCGAGTTGGGAGAGGTCCGGATCATGCGCTGCAGGTCGAGGCTGGCGTCCGAGAGCGGGGAGATGGACAGCGCCCGCTTGCGGCTCAGGCGGGGCGTCACCCGGGGGCTGGAGAAACGCGACACTGCAGGACAGCCAAGCCAAGGGGCGTCAGCATGACCGCGCTTGTGGGGGTGATGCGACGGGGGAAGGGGACTGGGGGTGGGGACAGTCTGATGGGCACTGCGGATCTGCCCCTGTCCAGCTGGTGGCTCTGGGGCACGGGTCTCTCTTGGCCTCAGTTTGCTCATCTGTACGATGGGCCTGGTCCACACCTGGTGTGCTGAGGATCTGTGTTAGTGCCTGTCCCGTTAGGCATGCAGAGGCCGAGACCGGGTCCAGCAACGCCTGAGGCACAGCGGCCAAGTCACAAACCGTAGGTGAACTGCTCGGTGGCCTCTCACAAAGGGAACCCACCCGTGAAGCCAGCAGCGGGCCACGAAGCACGGCCCGGCCAGCGCCCAGCAGCCCCTCTGCCCCTTCTGGACCCTCCCCGGGGCAGCCACCATCCTGGCCTCTCACCCTCGGCTTAGCATTGCCTGTTTTGCGTACTTGTCTATTACGTAAATGGAATTATCAATGCTTTTTCTCAAACAGCTTCTTCCGTCCGACATTATCGGTGAGGTTTCTGCACGCAGCTGTGCGTGGCAGGAACCGGCGCCTTTTTTATTGCTGTAGAGCATCCCAGCGGGTGACTCTTCCATGGGAAGGAGAGGGAAAGGAGTCACGTGCTCCAGGGCCACGGATCACGTTGCGACCAGGATCGCCCCGAAATGCCCTGACTGGACATTCGCCAAGCAGAGGCCCTAGACTCCTGGCCGGTCTGGGGTGGGGAGGATGCAGGATGCAGGATGCCACGGCAAAAGGCAGCCTGGCAGCATGCGGACGGCTCTCCGACACCGAGGCCCTTCCCTTCTGGAGTCGCCTGGGCCTCAGGGACCTGTTGCCTTAAACACGCATGCACGCACGCGCGCGGCGCCCTACCCGACTGGCCGTGGGTACGCTCTCCCCCTCCCCGTACATACACACATAACTGCAGGGAGGGAGAAGGGCCTGCCCCCAGACCGGGCTCCCTGCTCCTCAGGACCAGGGGCCCCAAACCGCTCCTCCTGACAGCCCTTCCTCTCCCAACCAGGGTTCTGGTCTCCCCTCTGGGCACACAGCAGCCTAGAAATGGTCTGACAACATCGCTGGACAAGAATCCACATGCCAAGGTTCCGACCCCGTCCAGACCCTCCTTGGGCCCGTTTCCTCTTTGTAAAGGGTCCCCAAGCGCCGACCTCCAGGCCTGTGCTGAAGAGTGCATCAGTACCCACACCCGCGCTCGGCGGGTCCCGGGCTCGCGACGCCCGCCTTCCTCCCTTCTGCCTGCTCAGCCCTGCCCAGACCCCATAGGTCCCCTCCTCCAGGGAGATGCAGGATGTCCTGGCCGCGGGGTTGCGAGTCAGTGTGCTGTCTCCACCACTGCAGGAGAACTGAGGGCAGGAGCGATACCCTGTGACTCTCTGGGCCCGCATTCCCAGGACCAACCGATCCCCTAGAAAGCCCACCCCCACCAACCGGAGCAGCCTCGGCCGAGCCCCTGCCCTGGGGGGCAACCACGCCCAGCCCTCCCCCCGCCCCACCCTTGGCTGGCAAATCTGGGAAGCCCCTTTAAGGCTGGGCCACCAGAATCCTCCTGCTGGAAGGGGATTCTGGGGTCTTCTTTCCTAACCATCTCCTTTGTGGATGAAGGATGCTGGGTCCAAGACCCAGGTGGGTACCCTGTACGTATGTCTGTACAAGTGCACGCGTGTAATCATAGACTTTGTTTTCAACCAGAAAGGATGAAGCGCTTGTAGGAAAGCTCCCAGTTGGGAGAAAAAGTTGAGTACTCAGGGTATTCTTTTCCTTGAACATCTTTGTTTTTGGCCGTATGTTGATTCTGTTGGGTTCTGAGGCCTGGGGCTTATAGATCTTTTAGCAAGCAGAGCTATGGTGGGTTCACGGAAGGTGCTCCATTTGGTGAATACCAGCTCATTCTGCCCCGCAGAGGGGCCTGGGAGCATGGCTGGCACCCAGGCCAGCAGGTGACACACTCAGACCGTGTCACCACCTTTGTCTTGCGGTGGGAA
The DNA here is from genome assembly GCF_965194805.1 of Balaenoptera borealis. Taxonomy (NCBI): domain Eukaryota; kingdom Metazoa; phylum Chordata; class Mammalia; order Artiodactyla; family Balaenopteridae; genus Balaenoptera; species Balaenoptera borealis. The sequence continues at coordinate 133,156,123 of NC_138863.1, forward strand.
GGACCCCAGCCCACAGGCCTAGGGACACAATGTCTCACAACCTCATTCTGCCTCACAGGGTCCGACGGAGCAGCCCCTCCCCAACCGGCGCTTGGGCTGTGCTGCAGACACGACCACCCATCTGAACAAGCATCCCGGACCACAGAGATGTGTCCTGGCCCATCAGCAACTAGAGACAGCGTGTGTCCCTTTGGTGTGGTGTTTGGATACGTCCCTGCTTCTGAATTCCGGTGCACGGAATAGCCCAGCGACAGCCACCCCTTAGTGACATTCAGACCCACTGTTGCAATGAACAGCCATTACTGTCCCCCGAAATGCAAACCCAGCTGTGCAGATAAGAAAACGAAGCTTGGGGAGGTTAGCGACTTGCTCAAGGGCAGGATTTGAACCAAGGTCCAAAGAAGCCCTGCTGTGTGGCTTTTCTCTGTCCTGAGTGTACCTTCAGAGAGATGGGGAGAGGCAGGCCAGGAAGACGCTCTCACCACAAACAGCTTTTAAATCCTCACTTTAGTGGCTCTGATAGTGAACTTCCTGACAGCCAGCTGCCTACCTGGCCTCCTGCGTCTGAAGGGCAGCCCCAGTTCAGCCCACACTGCCCATCTCCTGCAGGGCTGGGCTCGGCGGGCACCCGCCACCCATACAGCGGCAGAACAGGGGACCTGGGAGTTGGCCTGACACCTCCCCCTCCTCACCTCCTTCACAGTCGCATCTCCCACTTCCACCAGCCCAGCCCCCCACTTGCTTGGGGCATCCTGGGGCCCTTAGCTAACTGCTGTCCAATACACATTCCTCACTGTGGCCAAATCAGATCATGTCTTTGCATTTGCCCACCCCAAACCTTTCCAGAGCTCCCACTGCTATTAGGAAACAGGCCCAAGTCCTCAGCGTGGCTTACCCGGTGGCTCCGTGGGTGCCCCTGACCCCCCCTCCAGCCCCTGTACAGGGCCTTTGCACATACTGCTTCTTCTGTCTGCAGTGCTCTGCCCTCAGCAGGGTCATCACTTTCCCCAGGAAACCATCGCTGACCTCCTGGAGTTGGGCAGGTCCCCCTGGGCCGCTCCCAGGGCACCACGGTCCCCTCTCTGTGAATAGGTGCAGCTCGGGGGAGTTTGCACCTGCTTGTGTATGTTTGGTTGCTTCTGTTTCTCCCGCCTCTGTGAACTAGGGACTCGGTCCCCCCGCTCACTGTTATATCCCAGTCCTGGGATCCGGCTGGCTTGGTGGTGAGTCCAGTAGGAGATGCCAAAAGCCGGGCATGGGGCAGAGGCGTGGTGTGTCAAGGGACAGTGGACGCTCAGCCATCCAAAGTCAGTAATTACTGAGCGCCCAGCGGATGCTCGGGACTGTTCTAAGCATTTTCAAGTATAAAGCCGTTGAATCTTCACAACTGTCCTATAGAGAAGGAACTATTTATTAGGAGCCTCATCTTACAAAGGAGAAGACAAGTAGCTTGCCCAAGGCCACGTGGCTGGGGGAAGTAGAGAATGATTGCAAAGCAGGCAGGTGGACGCCAGAACCGCCACTGCACTGCCTCTGCTCAGGGGGGGAGGGTAGGTATCAGGGGAGGGCTCTCCTGGGTGCAGGGGCACACACACACACACACACACCCCAGTGGGGGCACACAGACAGCCTGACAGTTAGTGGTTGCCCTGGGGTGCATTACTCAGTCTCCTGAGCCTCTCTTTGCCCATCTGCACAATGGGGGCGGTGTGGCAGGTGTGTCCTGAGGACACAGGGGCAGCACCACGGACAGTGCCTTGAACCCAGCAGATCTTCCAGAATGAAACTGTGAATGAATACGGCTTCTTTAGGGGCTGGGAGGACTCTTTGGTGAGCAGGGTGAGCTGAGAGCTAATAATGGAGAAAAGGGCAGCAAATCTACAGGAGACGACTGAGCCACAGTGGAGGACATCTGTCCCTAAATGCTCATCCGCCTATCCGGGTGTCCTCCAAGCTTCTTACTTCTTATTTACTGGGTTCACTCCTTGTTCATCCTCACTTTAAAGGCAACTCTGAGATATAAAAGTGAAGCTTCCAAAAGACTCCTGTTACTTATGAACTGAGTGGTAAATGGGAAAATACAAGATGGGGGGTAGATCTAATATCATACAAAGTAAGAAATACACACACATCTTTGCAATACACTTAAAAAAAGATCTTGCTACTAATATTTGGATTCCCACCCTCTCGTGCGCCCCTAACAAGAGGAAACAGGCCAAATCTGACAGTGATATTCATCTCTGTTATTCCCTCCCCTCAAGGGAAATATGTTTATTAATGTGCCTCTTCCCTTGATAAATTACTAAATAGAAAGAAAAGCCTGGCACTCATTTCCCGTGGCTTCTCCTGTGATTTATGACCAGGATTGGCAGACTCGTCATGTCCATTCATCTGTGGATGCCCCCGTTCTGAGAGCCGACAGCCGCTGGGTGACCAGCCACCTGCCTGCCCTCACCTGGGCAAACGCCAGACGCCACCTGACCTGGATGCTGTTTTGTCCGCTAGTTCTTTCTTTTGCTCGTTCGCACGTTAGTTCACACACCCATCGGGCCCTCCTGCAGCAGTCTGTTTGCCAGGCACAGGCCTTGACGCCGGGGGAGCTGCAAGCAAGGATGCTCAGCCCCGTCTACTGGAGCTCAGCATCTTGGTGGGAGGTGACAGCGGTACCTGTGGCTCTGGGCAGGATCACTAGACACCACCGAAGCGGGGTTACCCCAGGTAATCCCAGAGTGCTCGTGGGGGCGGGGAAATCTCTTTCCGTAGGATAGTCGGAAACGGCAGGAGATGCAGAAACAGGCCCGGGACCCGGGCAGACGCAGGTTCTGACCCTGCCTGCCAGCTCTAACTGGGTGTCTTTGGGCGAGTCGCTGGACCTCTCTGGGCTGTTTCCTCACCCAGAAGATGGGGCCGGAGAGCCCACCTCAGGGTCACTACAGGCTACCGAGCAGCATTATCGCCCACAGCTCCGGATGGGCCTCCTGTGGGCCCGGGGCCGGGACGCGCCTTCCCTGGGGACAGCAGGGCACAGCCTCGTGGCAGGGTTTGTGAGCCCTGATCCCCACTGCTTAGGGAGCATTCCTGCATGGCCCAGCCCCTCGCCCGGATCGTTTCTGGACTCACTAAGGAGACGCTCTAAGGAAATGCAGCTTGAGGACCTTGACCTGGACCACACTTAGCTGTTCACACCCCCTCTTGCGGGGGAGTAGAAAGCACCGAGGCTTTGGAGCCCAGAGGTGTGGGGCTGAGGCCTATGAGCGCATTTCCCAGGTCTACGATGGAGACAAAGAAACTTAGGGCTCTGGGCTCAAGGTTCCTCACCTGGAAAGTGACTTTGCAACGCTTGTCTCGCGAGACTCTGGGCAGGCTTGCCAGATGAGCCGGACACACCACTCGGCCCGAGCCTGCCCTCAGCACCCTGCCCCCGGTCTCCCTCCTGTCGGCAGGCTGGGTGTGGACGCCCTCTCAGAACGGGGCCTCTGGCAGCCCCTCCGTCAGCTCCCCTGCCTCTCTGTGGCGTGATCAGTGTAAGTGGTTCTTGAGACCTCCCCAGACCCGCAGGCAGCATAAAGAACGGAGGTGACATCCGAGTGAAATGAGTGTCAATACAATAAAATATACAGCTCGTAGGAAATGTGGGCTGTAAGCACACAACATTTCACTCGGAAACATTTCAAGCTCCTCAGTGTGGTGGGGCGGGGGGCGGGGGGCGGCGGCCGCGGCTCCGCTGTTAAATCACCAATACTCAACGGCATCACGCGAGAAAATTCCATTTTAGGGCCCCAGTGACAAGCAGTGACCTCCCCGCTCTCCAGAGGACCACTAGGCAGAATAACCTCGGATTCCCAGACTGGTTATCTATCACCTTCCAAAGCCGCATCACTCCTCACTCTTCCGGCTATAAATCAGCCTCCTTAAAGAACAGGGGCAATGGGCCTTCACTGACCACCTGGAGGCCAGGAGGCTCCTGGCAGAGGGAGGGCGGCTTCTGCTGGAGATGCCCCTTGTCCCGCCCACAGCCCGGCCCTGTGCTCTGCGGCGGACGGAGGGCTTGGCTTTTCCATTCAGCAAGAACACACCAGAGCCCCCTCCAGCTCCAGCCCTGCCGCTAAGGCTGTGGCATCTTCCCCAGCGTAGGACACACACACGACCCAAAGGAGATCGTTTAGGCGTGACGGAGACACAGACGGGGACATCTTCCTCAGATATTATGGGGCTTCCCACTTCAGAAAAAAAAAAAAAGTTCTATTTTAAGGTGAGTCTGTTAAAAATATAAGACTAAATAAGTTATCGTGTAGGTGGCACTTGGCTAAGGTAAAACTGTGGGTGGTTTGCCAGTGGGTGGGGCTGGGGACACTGCTCTGCCGGATGTGGACCTGGGTGGCCTTCCTGACACCCTCTCCCCAGGCCCCCTCACAGCCGGGTGCCCCTGGTCTCCACACCCCAGCTTGACACTCATCGCCCCTGGGACGTTCTCTCCCCCATGGCTCTGCCTCCTCTTGGAATGTGAAGTGCGGGTGCTGAGGAAACAGGCTGAGTAGGCGGGGTGGCCTCGGGACAGGTGTTCTTTGCCCCGACAGGGAGCTTCCACAGAGCAGCCCCCCTGGAGCACCGCGAGAGCTGGGCTTGGCATGCTGTGTTGCTAGCACCTGGCACCATGCCTGGCACGTAGTAGGTGCTCAATAAATACCCTCGTTCATGAATGAATGAGGAGAGTGAGTGTGCATGTGTGTGGTGTGTGCGTGTTTATGGTGTGGGTGTGTATGTGGTATGTAGGTAGGGTGTGTGTGTGCATGAAAAAGAGAGAGAGAAGAGACACACACACGGAGTCTCCCCAACGCCGCACAAACTCTCAGGGCCCCTGCACCGGCAGAGAGCTTACACGTCCCCGTCACGTTTACGGGCAGCTTCCTCACGTGCACACACGTCCTCAGAGCCTCAGGGCCCTTTCCCAGGTGGTCCCGTGAGCCCCGCTGCCCGGGCCCCAGGCCTGCACACCTTTCCCTGGGAGAGTCTGAGTACAAAGGAGCTCGACTGGAAGACCCACTCACACCTCCATGGGGTGGACAGAGGCTTCCCAGGAGCACCTCTCCCCAGACCCGTGCAGCTGGGACCAGCCGAAAACACCAGAGCTGGTGGGCTTTCCCAGTTCCCACGGTTCACAGGAGGGGAGGGGCCAGGGACGACCCCACCCCCCACCCCCTCCACAGAGGCAGGTCTGGGCTCAGCCGGGTGCAGGTCTGGGCCTGAGTCTCTTGGGGCCACGTAGGCATCGGAGCTGCACAGAAATGCCTAAAACTTTAAATAGCGGACGCAAAAGTTCTGGCTGAAACTGGTTTGGAAAATAACTAAGTAACGACAAATACAGGAATTCATGCTGGACTTCACTCTGATTTCCTTGGAGGTAAGTGGTGGGGAACAAAGGAAAAGAAACCACCCGTTCCTGATGTTCACCGGGGTTTGTGAAAATCCCCGGGTCGCCACCAACCCCCACCTCAGCCCGAGAAACCCATGTGTCCGTCCAGACCAAGGCTGGAGGTGGTGAAGCTCCGCTCTGCACCTGAAGCCCATCACACCCTCAAGACAGAGGCGGAGACAGGATGTCGGTGGGTGTGCTGAGTTCATCAGGGCGGCTCCCACGCCCACTGGTGAGCTCACCTCCTCACCACCGCCCGACCCCCCTGTCTCAGATGCTCAGCCCAGACACTGCCAAACGCTGAGCGCCCCAGAACAAAGCTGCCTGTCCCCTTGCAGGCTCCCCGCAGGCCGACAGCTGCTGGCGTCGCACAGTTTCTTCCATGTTTCTACCCCAGGCTCTTTTGTGACTGCTGCTCCCTCCCTCCCTCCCACCCCCAACAGACACAGAGCCCTGCTCCTTTGGCAGGTGCTCCTGGACCTGCGGGGCTCCGGGTTTGTGAAGACAGAAGGGCCAGCCAGTTACAGCTGGGGCCCCTCGGGTCCTGCAGGTGGGCGGAGGGAGATGCAGAGCCCAAGGGGGGCTGACGTGGGCGGTGTCCTGGGAGAAGTGCCGGCTGACCTGAGTCCCGGGACCCGGTGCAGGACGGAACGAGGCCAGCCTGCGGGGATGGTGGACGGGCGCAGAGGCGCAGGTGGGGAGAGACGGGCTGGAGGGAAGGCCGCTGGCCATGTGGTAGACTCTGGGTTTCACCCCGAGGGTGATGGGAGGGGCGGAGGGAGGCTGAGCTGGGAGCTGGCACAGGACTGGATGGCCGGCCGGGGTGCTGAGAAGGCAGACTTGGCAGGTCTCGGGTGGGCTGGACGGGGTGGGCAGGCCTGAGGTGGGCTGGCCTGGGGGGGGTGGGCTGGTGGTGAGGAAAAGGTGTCCCGGAGGAGGTGTGGCATGGGGCCCAAACGTGGGTTGGACGGTGGTGCCGACAATCGGGAGACAGAGCCCTGCAGGAGGAGGTAGATCTGAAAGAGGGAAAGGGTACCGGTGGAAAGAGATGGGGACCAGCATGCGTGGAGCACCCACTGTAGAGCTGGCACCGAGCCGCGCTCACACAGCACGCAGGGCATGTCCAGGCCCCGCCGGGTCCCAGCAGCACCAGCCGTCCCAGCGAGGACGCCGCTCAAGCAGGCGTGGCCTAGACCTGCCCGCAGCACCCCCATCCCTGCAGCACGCTGGCTCCAGCTCAGCTGCTCTGCCCACTGGGCTCTCCCCGAGGCCGTGGCTCACGGGGCCCGTCAGATGTGCTGTGCTGCCTGGGGCGGTGTGCATGAGGGAGAGCCCGTGATGCTGGTGGCAGACGGAGCGGGGCCTGGAACCCTGACTTGCGGCCTGGGCAAGTCCCTGGATGCTGGGAACCCCAGGAAGCCCACCTTACAGCAGGGGCGGTAGTTCTGGCCTCGGAAGGGGGCTGAGGGGAGTCACACGGGGGGTGTGCCTAAAGGCATGGCACACAGGCAGACCTCACTTGGCTGCTCTCACATGTGCACACAGCAGGCGCTCACATGTGCTGACTTGGCCTCTCCCGCCCTCTGGGGACGCCTGCCTGACCGGACCCCTCGGCCATGGCTTCTCCGTGTCTGCCCGGCTGGCCTGGTGCCACCCAGCCCAAGGCCTTGGAAGGCGGACATCGCTTGGGGAATCTGATGTTTGGGCAATGGCAGCAAACTTTATGCCCTGTATTGTTGCTGTTGTCTGGTTTCTAACTGATGAGTAGCAAGCGCACATGTCCTCCCCAGAGCCCGCCCGCTCCCTGTGGGGGGCACCTGTAGGGCTGTTAAGGGGAGGAGAGAGAAAAGCATGTAGATTTATGCACTCAGGGGGCCGACAGGCCTCACTGCACCCCTACACCGTGTGCCCGTCCTGGACGAAACACCATCCTGGGGAAGACACGGGGGCGAGACAGACCCAGGGACCAGATTCTGGTGGCGTCGTTTGGTCGTGCTGTGGGTTCCCTTTGGGGCAGGCTGAGGGTGACACGGGACAAAACCCAGAGCTGGCATTGGGCGGACTGCCGTGCTCCTCCCCAGTGACACTCCTGTGGGGGAGGGCAGGGAGCACTGCAGGGGAGGGGGGCTTAGGGACCGCTCGAGGTGGCCCCTGTAAGTGTGAGGTGAGCAGGGCACAGAGACGATGAGACAGGTGGGACCCGGGACCCTTTGCTGCAGTGCTTGCACCTGTGCAAGCATCGTCTTGAGCAACAAAATACAGAGAATCTATAAGGGACTAAAAACAACTTGTGTACATGCGCAGTTGGGGCAAATTATGGACAAGATACAGAAAGACCAAAAACCCAGCTGCCACTTCTGAGGAGCCTGGAGCAAAAGCATGTACTGCACAAGCCCCCCTGCACGCAGCACCACCAAAGGGGTGGGCAAAGCACCTAAGCCACCCCTCCAGCCGGAGCCCTGGACCCACCCCTACCTTCACCCCATATAAGGAACCAGCTCGCCCCACCTCGGGGAGCGAACGAGCAAGGGAACCTTGTTAGTTGTTCTCGCCCTCCCCCCACCCTGCTGCAGCAGGAGCCCCCATAAAGCCTTGCCTGAATTTCTTGTCTGGCCTCTTATCAATTTCTATTGATTGAGGAGGTCAAGAACCCTGGTTGGTCACAAGGAAAGGAGGGGAGGGAGGAGGCATCCAGAGGGACTTCCTGGAGGAGGTGAGATCTCAGCCAGGCCTTAGGAAGTGAGGGGCTTGGCTTTGATCCGGCCGATAAGGTGGAGTTGCAGTGGCTGGTGTGGACGGGAAGCCCAGGGCGGAGGACTGGGGGACGGGAGGTGGCTGAGGGGTGTAGGGGCCCCCCCGAGTCTTGCAGCCCTGCCTGGCCCCACGGGACTGCCTGCAACCCAGCAGGTCTCCTGCAGGTCTGTGTCTGCTCCCTGCCACCAGGGAGTGAAAAAGGGCGTGAGGAGGATAAATCTGCAGGAGCCGCCTGCCGGCCCCTCGCTCTGGCTTCCAGCCCCGCTGCCTGGCCTGGATCCCTGGGGGTCTCTGGGATGAGCTCCAGGGCCGGCAGGTGGAGCAGCGCTGACTGGGGAGGGGGAAAGATGTCTTCAGCTTTCTCCCCCAAAACAGGGGGCTCCATCTGACCCCAGGGGCTGGCTCATGGTTAGGGTGCAGCTGCCCCTGTAAAAGCAGCTGTGAGGATGGCTGGGGGTGGGTGGGGGACTTGGTACCTCATGGGCACCAGGCACCTCATCTCCCCAGAACGCCCGACTGGCCTTGCCCCCAAACGTGCCCGGCCTGCAGCCTCCCGGCTCAGTTACTGACAACTCTGTCCTCCAACTACTCAGGCCTGAGGCCCCAGTGTTGTCCTCAATGCCTTTCTTCCTCCCTGACTCTACATCCAATCCAGGAACAAATCTTGTGGCTCTTCCTTCAAAATCTATCTGAAACGTGACCGCTTCTCCCACCTCTGCCAGCTGGACCACCTGCTTCCACCTTGCCCCTGAATCTGTTCTCCGACCAGCAGCCAGATGGAGTTCCTTTTAAGAATAAGTCAGGTCTCATTCCTCCTCTGTCCGACCCCCTCCACGGGCCCCATCTCACTCTGCGTGAAAGCCAAAGTTTCACCAAGCCTTGACCGACCGGCACAGCCAGCCCCTGAACTCTGGCCCTACCCTACTGCCACTTCACTCACTGGGTACCAGGTACACTGGCCTCTCGGGCTTTTCTTGATCCCAGCAGGCCCACTGCGGCCTCAGGCCCTTTGCACTTGCTGTCTCTCCTGCCTGTATCACTCTTTGGCTTATTTCTGCATGGCTCATCCCTTTCAACTCTCTGCTTGAATATCATCTTCTCAGTGAGGATTTCTTGATTTCCTCTTTCAAGATGGCACCCTCATCCACCCAATGCTCCTTACCCCATTCCTGAATTGTTTGTCTCTTCCCACTAAGCTGTAAGTAAGTTCCATGAAGGCAGAGATGAGTCCCTTTTGTTCCCTGGAGTGACTGCAATTCCTACAACACTTCCTGGCCCGTGATGACTCACTAAGTATTTGTGCATGTTGTTCAGACACAGTCCCCCAAGGACAGCAGTCATGGCAGGGACTGGGGTAAACCCCAGATCCCTCCATTGGGCTCCTCCCCGCCACAAAAGGAGCAACAAGCACCCTCCTCGGCCTCAGGGGGACCGTCAGCCCCTGTCCTGCTCCCCACACCCACCCTGGCCCAGCACTCACCATCCACTGGATTGAGGTAGTCATGGAGATGGGGGGCACCGGCCGCACCCCCGCTCTGCATCAGCAGGTCCCCATATGGCGTGGGGTGGCCTGCCATGAGGGTCATCTGGTGGTAATAGTCTGAGGGGTTGGTGCCTGGAGGGGGGAGGCCAAACAGCCCCCTCTCCTTTAGGTGCTCGTGGGCCACTGTGGGCAGGAGGGAGTGAGAGGAAGAAACTGTCAGAATCTGGCCAAAAAGAAGAGAAACACGCACCTGGCCCGAGGAGGCCCCTCCGGGCCCTCCAGCCCTCCCCGGCCCCCCGGGTCCCTGGGCCCCCCTCCCCCGCCATCCCTGGTCAGCCCTGAGCAGCCGGCTGGGGTGGGGCTGCTTCTGCTGATGGGGCAGCCAGATCCCAGCCTCCACATTCCTCCACTTGCTCAGAGCCATAAACAACTGCTTCCTTCTCCCAGTCCAGGCCCCACAGACGCCCAGAGCTCCAGGGTCCGTGGTCCAGCATAGTCTCCAAAGGAAAAAGAAGGTGCAATCGGAGGTGCCAGGGTGGCCAGACAGCTGGGCGCCAGCTCAGACTCACTCAACACTCAAAGCGGGATGGCAGGCGAGCGCTCGCCCGCCCTGGCCCGATAAAGCTCCTCGCCTGTCAGAACCGGGACGGGCGGTCAGCCCTGCCGGGGCTTAGCAAAGAGGCCGGGAGGATGAACTTCAGAGTATCTTGAGGGGGCTTGGCACTCAGGGGTGTGCTGTTAGCTAAAGAGGGGCTTGGAAACCAAACATACCCCTCGGGGGTCCTGGCTTTTACCAGGTGTGCAAAATTAAGAAGGTGCCAGCTCTCTGAGCTGGCTCAGTTTTGCATCTGTAAAATGGGGGTAATAATACCCACCAGTTAAATTACTATTAAAAATGATAGCATCAGCCAACGTTGTGCTGGGCGTTCCGCTGGGTGGGTACAGTCACAGGGCTGAGGGGATCACATCCATTCTCTGGTTTCACTAGCATCACACCGTGAGCGGACTCCCTCAGCAGATGAGGACTCTGGCACTTAAAGAGACAAAGATGCTGCCCAAGGCCACACAGCAGGGAGTTTGAACCCAGAGCCCGGGAACTGGCCTCCCTGCTGTTAGTCTTGGCAGGTGGCAAAGGAGATGCACACCCTCTGGGCAGAAGGAAGCAGCCGGTCCATGGAAGCAGTCATCCTCCCCTTCCTCCTCCTCCTCCTCCTCTCCCTCTGCTGCTGTATCCTCTAGGGACAGCCCTAGCCTGTAGCCCCACGGCCTCTGCCTGGCCTGTCTGTGCCTGAAATGCCCTCCCCTTCCCCTTCTTGCTTGTGCCTCTTCCCTGAGCCTTCCTTGAGTGCCCACTGTCCTCAACACACACACACACACACACACACACACACACACACACAGTCTGCCTCTGCTCCTCATCCCTCCTACAGACATCTCTCAGGGCCCGCCCTGACCCAGGCCTTGAGAGGACCGCCCCGCCTCCGCATGTATTAGTTTCCTCGGGCTGCTGTAACAAATCAGTACAGGCTTGCTTGCCGCTAACTGCTGTGAAAACAGATTTTTATTCTCCCTCAGGTCTCGAGGCCAGAAGTCCAAAATCAAGGTGTCAGCAGGGCCACCCACTCCGGAGGCTTTAGGGGATAACCTGTTTCTTGCCTCTTCCAGCTTCTGGGAGTTGCCAGCTTCCTTGGCTTGTGGCCACATCACTCCCATCTTTGCGTTGTCTTCTTTTCTATGTGTCCCTTATAAGGACACTTGTCATTGGATTTAAGGCCCACGTGGATAATCCAGGATGATCTCTTTGACTCAGAATCCCCAACTTAATCACATCGGCAGAGGGCTCTTTTCCACATGAGGCCACGCTCTCGGGTTCAGGGCTTAGGACGTGGACGTATCTTCCTGAGGGCACCATGCCGCCCGCTGCACCACGTGTGAATTTCAAGGCAGGAGCAGCGTCTGGACCCTGGCCTGCACCGCCAGGAGAGGCTGGGGAGCTCCGGTCCACTTCCCAGGAGACACGGGCTCTGTGTGGATGTGTCACACCCTTTGGGGCATCCCGGATTGGTCGCGGCCACTCGGGGGCCCACGCAGAGTTCAGGGCCAGGAGCAGTGGTGAAGGGCCATTTCCGAATGGCCCTATCCTGGCCGGCCGTCTTATGTCCCACGGCTGCAGCCATTCACCTTGTCTGGTTTCTCTTTGTGACACTGCCCTTTTCTGTCTCAAACGAATTGAACAGGGCTGCCATCTGACTGAGTTGGGCCACTCAGCATCCTCTCAGGAGGGACACAAAGTCACTGGTGGTCACCCTGGAGCCTTGCGGCTGGGGTCCAATTTAGAGGCCATGCGTTGACCTGCCAGAGATGCAGACAGAAACCTGCCCAGCTCTGCCTTCTCTCTGCTCTGGGGGGGTCCCTGAGACACCCCGATACAACACCCACTCTGCTTAACACCAGCTTCTGCAGACTTTGGCATCTTGCAACCAAGTAATTCTCACCTAAGATAGAACCTCCATGAATAAACAGACGTCCATGAATAAACAGACGTCAAATTACGTTACGTAATTTGCATGCCAAGGCTGTTTATGAATAGTTCTTTTTTTTAATAAATTTATTTATTTATTATTTTTGGCTGTGTTGGGTCTTCGTTGCTGTGTGCAGGCTTTCTCTAGTTGCGGCAAGCGGGGGCTACTCTTCGTTGCGGTGCACGGGCTTCTCATTGCGGTGGCTTCTTTTGTTGTGGAGCATGGGCTCTAGGCACGTGGGCTTCAGTAGTTGTGGCTCGCGGGCTCTAGAGTGCAGCCTCAGTAGTTGTGGCACATGGGCTCAGTAGTTGTCGCTCGTGGGCTCTAGAGCATAGGCTCAGTAGTTGTGGCACGCGGGCTCAGTAGTTGTGGCTCGTGGGCTCTAGAGCGCAGGCTCAGTAGTTGTGGCTTGCAGGCTCTAGAGCACAGGCTCAGTAGTTGTGGCGCATAGGCTTAGTTGCTCCGTGGCATGTGGGATCTTCCCGAACCAGGGCTCGAACACGTGTCCCCTGCATCAGTGGGCAGATTCTTAACCACTGTGCCACCTGGGAAGTCCTACGAATAGTTCTTTAATGAGTGCAAAAACCAATGCACCCCTGGTTCTCTTGTCCTGGACCCCTCATTTATCGAAAGACCTACTGTTTTTTATTTATTTATTTAAAAATTTTTTTATTTATGGCTGTGTTGGGTCTTCGTTTCTGTGCGAGGGCTTTCTCTAGTTGCAGCAAGCGGGGGCCACTCTTCATCGCGGTGCGCGGGCCTCTCACTATCGCGGCCTCTCTTGTTGCGGAGCACAGGCTCCAGACGCGCAGGCTCAGTAGTTGTGGCTCATGGGCCCAGCCGCTCTGCGGCATGTGGGATCTTCCCAGACCAGGGCTCGAACCCGTGTCCCCTGCATTGGCAGGCGGACTCTCAACCACTGCGCCACCAGGGAAGCCCGAAAGACCTACTGTTGATGGGGGGCAGGGAGGAAGGGCAGCGGCTGAGGATGAACAGCATTAGAGTTCGCACCCCTCCCCCCACCCCGGAGCCCCAGGCCCTCCCTACTCACCGTCCGCAGGGCTGAGGCCCCTGGCCGCAGAGATGGCGGGGTGCGTGGGGCTGCCGTGTACAGCGCAGAGGTACTGCTCCATGTGGGAGCTCACGTACGGGTGTGGGGCGTTGAAGGGGGACTCCCCAGGGCCGGCAGGGTGCGGGGAAAGTCGGATCAATGAGATATCCGAGATGACCGGGCTGCCACTCAGGGCGGGAGGCCTGCAGAGACGAAGGGGAACGTTTTAAGAAGGTGTGGCCCACCCAGGAGGATGCCCAGGGAACCCCGTCAAGCAGCAGAACCAAACGGGCGGCTGCACCTTTATTTATTCGCCAACATCCCCTGGTCACCCTCATACAGAGTCTCAAATCTCATACATTAGCCAGTAAACGCAGGTGGAAAGCTCCCGGCGCTGGTGCAGCTGCCCACCCACCCGTCTCATGTTGGTGATGGAATTCTGCACACACAGGTCTGGGTTTGCTGGACCACAAGCTCGGCAGGCCACACACCTGTGCGAGTTGTCACCCCTGCTTCCCCGGTGCCTGCTCAGGGCCGGACGCATTAACAAGTAAGTCTCCGAAATGGACGAATGCCCGCATCCTACCAAATGGTATGAAAAACAGACCGTGAAAATACTAACACCAGGGGGAAGATACAAAGAGCTCATCTTCCTAACAGAACTGAGAAAAAGAGAAATCAGGAGATGCCCTGAAAGATGGAGAATTTGGGGCTTCCGTGGGACAATCCCTGCAGTGAAGCACTCAGCCACGGGACCGGCTGAAAAAGAAAAGATCAGGATTCAAGGAGCGTTTGGGAACGCTGAGACGTCATGAAAATTTTGGAATATCATTCTAGCTTTCCTTACATGGAACTCCTTCTGATGTTCCCAGAGTCTCCCTTCTCTGATGCCCACTGACAATCGGGCATGCACCTGGCGTGGTCCCCTGGGCTGGGGCTGGTGTGGCCGCGGCCCATTTCTACGGTCAGCCCTCCAGGAGGTACCTGCTCAGCTCAACAAAAGGACAGGCCTGCTCCCCTGGGGCCTCCAAGCAGCTGTTAGCACGTAAGCTACAGGGGTATTCTGAGGTCATCTACTCCCAAACTTGCCCATATTAAAGAAAAATCAGACTGGGGGAAGCTGCTGTGAAAGCACAACTAAGTCACTGGAACCAAATCTACCAAGATTTCATTTTCGACTTTTCAGAAAATAGGGGCCTCTCTGTGACTTGACACAGTGCAAAGAATATGTGTTCAAATCAGACCAACCTGCATTAGAATCTCAGCCACTATGGAGAACAGTATGGAGGTTCCTTAAAAAACTAAAAATAGAGCTACCATATGATCTAGTGATCCCACTCCTGGGCATATATCCAGAGAAAACACTAATTTGAAAAGGTACACGCACCCCAATATTCACAGCAGCACTATTTACAATAGCCAAGACATGGAAACAACCTAAATGTCCACTGACAGATGAATGGATAAAGAAGATGTGGTACATACATACAACGGAATATTGCTCAGTCATAAAAAAGAATGAATTAATTCCATTTGCAGCAACATGAATGGACCTAGAGATTATCATACTGAGTGAAGTAAATCAGACAAAGACAAATACCATATGATGTCACTTATATTTGAAATCTTAAAAAATGATACGAATAAACTTATTTACAAAATAGAAATAGACTCACAGACATAGAAAATAAACTTATGGTTACCAAAGAGGAAAAGTAAGGGGAGGGATAAATTAGGAGTTTGGGATTAACAGATACACTCTACTATACATAAAATAGATAAACAACAAGGACCCCGTGTATAGCACAGGGAACTATACTCAATATCTTGTAATAACCTATAATGAAAAAGAATCTAAAAAAAAAGAATATATATATATATATATATATATATATATATAAAACTGAGTCACTTTGCTGTACACCTGAAACTGACAGAACACTGTAAATGAACTATATATCAATAAAAATTTAAAAAAAGAACGTTAGCCTTCATCAGCTCAGTTCCACTGACCAAGTAATTTAACCTCACCAAGCCTCAGTTTCCTCATCTGTAAAATGGGGATAACAACAGTGCCCATTTCCTAGGGTTGCCATGAGGATGAAAGTCCCCCAAATGGTGCCTGAGACACAGCCGCCAGTCAATAAGTGAGAGTTGTTATTACAGCATTAGTACCACACTTTGAGGGCAAAATCCAGATGTGCCTGGGAAGCCCTCAAAACCTTGACATCGGATGTGTGAAAAGGCGCTGTGAGAACCGGTTACTTCAGAGAGGGCATGACTTGTCCATGGGCTGGAGCACACCAGAGCTAATTACTGATTATGTGCAACAGGGCATGAAAACTGTGCTTATGACACAGTGCGAACCAGGACCCAAACAGGTGACATCCAGATGTCTTAACATCTGGGTTACACAAGCTCCGTGCTCAGAGGCCGTTCTACAGGCCTGGGTGTACGCATTCTGCTACTTTATTTTCGAGCTTTTGCAGATGTAATTGCAAGGGATGTGCAGATCCAACGAACCCGCCGGGGCACTTCCACGCTGTAGTGCTTTCGCCCATGCCAATCCTTGGCCTACCTGCACCCTATACCTCGTCAGGGCAATTCCTTCTCTTCCCTGCAAGTCGGGGTCAAGGGACCCCAGTGGTCAGTGGTGCTCTCCCTGAAACCCCTTCCCCTGGCATGAGGTCTCTGCTCCCCCCGGGGGTCATGGTTCCCACCTTAGGTGGGCAGGTGTGTTTCCCAGGTAACCAGGGAGCAGGGCGTGCCCCAGGCACCGCTGCATCAAGCATCTGGCAGGCAACTGGCATCCCGCAGGTGTTCAGAGGTATCTTCAGAGCCAGTGATGGTGACACATCTGTGAACCAGGCACTGAGCCTGGCGGAAGGGAGCCCCTGCCATCAGTCACAGCCTCCAGCTATCCTCACTCACAAGCCGCCATTAGAGGCCAGGCCACCTGTGAGGAAACTGCACTGAGTGCCAGGGACCAAAGAGGTGGCTCCGCTTCGGGCCACAGAGGCCGTGTGTCCAGGGGAGAAGAGGAGTGAGTGGCACGTCCAGGGGAGAAGAGTGAGTGAGCGGCGCGTCCAGGGGAGAAGAGTGAGTGAGCGGCGCGTCCAGGGGAGAAGAGTGAGTGAGTGGTGTGTCCAGGGGAGAAGAGGAGTGAGTGGCGCGTCCAGGGGAGAAGAGGAGTGAGTGGCGCGTCCAGGGGAGAAGAGTGAGTGAGCGGCGCGTCCAGGGGAGAAGAGGAGTGAGCGGCGCGTCCAGGGGAGAAGAGTGAGTGAGTGGTGCGTCCAGGGGAGAAGAGGAGTGAGTGGTGCGTCCAGGGGAGAAGAGGAGTGAGTGGCGCGTCCAGGGGAGAAGAGTGAGTGAGCGGCGCGTCCAGGGGAGAAGAGTGAGTGAGCGGCGCGTCCAGGGGAGAAGAGGAGTGAGTGGCGCGTCCAGGGGAGAAGAGTGAGTGAGCGGCGCGTCCAGGGGAGAAGAGTGAGTGAGCGGCGCGTCCAGGGGAGAAGAGGAGTGAGTGGCACGTCCAGGGGAGAAGAGTGAGTGAGCGGCGCGTCCAGGGGAGAAGAGTGAGTGAGTGGCGCGTCCAGGGGAGAAGAGTGAGTGAGTGGTGCGTCCAGGGGAGAAGAGTGAGTGAGTGGCGCGTCCAGGGGAGAAGAGTGAGTGAGCGGCGCGTCCAGGGGAGAAGAGGAGTGAGCGGTGCGTCCAGGGGAGAAGAGTGAGTGAGCGGCGCGTCCAGGGGAGAAGAGGAGTGAGTGGTGTGTCCAGGGGAGAAGAGGAGTGAGCGGCGCGTCCAGGGGAGAAGAGGAGTGAGTGGTGTGTCCAGGGGAGAAGAGGAGTGAGTGGTGTGTCCAGGGGAGAAGAGTGAGTGAGTGGTGTGTCCAGGGGAGAAGAGGAGTGAGTGGTGTGTCCAGGGGAGAAGAGGAGTGAGCGGCGCGTCCAGGGGAGAAGAGTGAGTGAGCGGCGCGTCCAGGGGAGAAGAGGAGTGAGTGGCGCGTCCAGGGGAGAAGAGGAGTGAGCGGCGCGTCCAGGGGAGAAGAGGAGTGAGTGGTGTGTCCAGGGGAGAAGAGGAGTGAGTGGTGTGTCCAGGGGAGAAGAGTGAGTGAGTGGTGTGTCCAGGGGAGAAGAGGAGTGAGTGGTGTGTCCAGGGGAGAAGAGGAGTGAGCGGCGCGTCCAGGGGAGAAGAGTGAGTGAGTGGTGCGTCCAGGGGAGAAGAGGAGTGAGTGGTGCATCCAGGGGAGAAGAGGAGTGAGTGGCGCGTCCAGGGGAGAAGAGTGAGTGAGCGGCGCGTCCAGGGGAGAAGAGTGAGTGAGCGGCGCGTCCAGGGGAGAAGAGGAGTGAGTGGCACGTCCAGGGGAGAAGAGTGAGTGAGCGGCGCGTCCAGGGGAGAAGAGTGAGTGAGCGGCGCGTCCAGGGGAGAAGAGGAGTGAGTGGCACGTCCAGGGGAGAAGAGTGAGTGAGCGGCGCGTCCAGGGGAGAAGAGTGAGTGAGTGGCGCGTCCAGGGGAGAAGAGTGAGTGAGTGGTGCGTCCAGGGGAGAAGAGTGAGTGAGCGGCGCGTCCAGGGGAGAAGAGGAGTGAGCGGTGCGTCCAGGGGAGAAGAGTGAGTGAGCGGCGCGTCCAGGGGAGAAGAGGAGTGAGTGGTGTGTCCAGGGGAGAAGAGGAGTGAGTGGCGCGTCCAGGGGAGAAGAGGAGTGAGTGGCGCGTCCAGGGGAGAAGAGGAGTGAGCGGCGCGTCCAGGGGAGAAGAGGAGTGAGTGGTGTGTCCAGGGGAGAAGAGGAGTGAGCGGCGCGTCCAGGGGAGAAGAGTGAGTGAGCGGCGTGTCCAGGGGAGAAGAGGAGTGAGTGGCGCGTCTCCTGTCCTCAGAGCCTTGGTCCACCACTGGGTACTCAAGGCAGGGTAGCTTCCAGGGCCCGCAAGATGCTGGCCAGGTTCGAGGGCAGGGCAGCCTGGCGTTACTGAAGCTGGTGGCCCTAAGTGGCCTGGCCAGGCCTCCCTATAGCAACAGGTCACCCTGTGGGGTGCCAGGGCCACAGCTAAGGCCCCACAAGGCAAGCCAGTGATTACGTGGGGATTTAAAGGAACACATGGGGTGTACATGGTGGCCCTGGTCTGTCCAAGGTGACTCCCATCCCACCAGCCAAACAGGACGCTGGAGGGGGTCTTGTCGTGGCAACGTGCACCCCGCTGTGGGGCTGCCTGGCGGGGCCGGAATCAGTGCAGCCTCAGCAGCTGGGCCCGGAGGTGGCAGGTGGGGGCCGAGCCCCCACGCTGAGGAGCTGGGACTTTTGTCTCTACACCTCTGCTACCATCCTTTGGAGGAGAGTGACCTCTGTTACCCCCTTCCCATCACATTATTCTCCAAGGAAACGGGGAGGAGCGCGAGGTTCTTCCAGGCCACGCCCCTCCCCACAGGGATGCTGACTTCAGAACGCAGCCCGTGATGACGGCCAGCCTGATGGCCGCCGGGAGGAGACATGAAAGCTCTGGCACCAACAACGCACCTCACCCACGAGGGTTCTGGGTCCAGAGACGGAGGTCACCCCCCAAGCCGTGTGGCCGGAGACGCAGGCCGGGATTCAACGCAAGCTGCCTCACTGCCGGGACGGTGCCGCCCTCAGCCCAGGCTCTCCCTGCCCCAACAGGGAACAGCGTCGAGGACTCCTTGTCCCCTTGGTGTGACACAGCAGGAAGCTCGGAGTGGCCACTGCCTGCCCCTAAGCAGATTCGACAGGGGGTGGCCGTGAGGTGGGTTAGGTAACAACAGAGCTGATGAAAGGGTGCAGAGAACAGCCCCTGCCCTTCCGGTGCCAGGCCTGGGAGTGGGGTCTGGGCTAGCAGAGCCTCCCGGGGGGGGCAGAAGCAAAGGTGAGTCCTGCCAACGTAGAGCAGAACTGGGTTCTGGAGGCTGTCCAGGGGGACCCAGGTCAGGGTCCGGAAGCAGCGGGACAGGGCCAACCCTCGTCCTTCCCACTTAGCTGGGTGCCCGCGGCCAGGATGCTGCTCCGCTCCGGTGCCTCACCAGGTGGTAGGCAAAGACCAGCGCTGGGCACGTGGTAAGGGTTCACAAGCACTAAGCCCCTTCCCTTCCCTTTTCAGCAACAAGCCAACTCGGGGTGCGGAGTGTCTGCTGACCTGGGCCTGCGGGACCCAAGACAACAGGCCCATTAACAACACAGCTATAGACGACTGTTGAGACACCTCCTCTGGGAAGCCTCCTTAGACGTCCCCTCTGCACGGCACCGCTCAGCTGTGCCCTGACCTGGCATTTCCTTAAGACTGGGCGCCAGCTGCCACGGGGTCACATGCATGTATTTCGTTTACTAATCTAAATTTAAAAATCCACAAAGTGGGCACCTTATGCCCATTTTACAGATGAGAACACTCTCAGAAAGGCTAGGTCCCTTGCCCAAGGTCACTCAGAGAGCAAGTATCGGAACCACAACCAATCCAGGCGGGTCTGGACCCGAGCCTGTGCCTGGGCCCATCCCCCGGCAGAGACGCGGGTGCTCTTGATGACTGTGATGTTTTGTGAGCGAGCGGGGCTCTGGCGGGTGCAGGATCAGGGAGGTGGCGGCGGCACCAGGGAAGAAAAGAACTCACTCCCCCCATCCCCCGCCCCGCGCCAGCTCCCTGACTATCTTCACCCCCACTCCCATCCCGTCGCCACGCACAATCGAGTCAGCTTTCAGGAGGGAGATGGAGCCTCTCCCTCACACTGTGTTGTGAATGACTGATAGGCTCCAGGGTCACAAATGTTCCAGGAGACTGTCCTTTTAACAGACCGAACAAAGCCGAAGGAATGAATCTCAAATGGCAGAATTCGAAGCATTAGGAATGCATTTGAGGGACCAGGGGCCTTCCCAGCAGCCCTGAAATCACACCAACACAGCCACCCTTCAAGGCTGGTCCTGCAGGGACCAGAGCTGCTCTTTCTTGGACGCTTGCCCCATCCCGCCTGACAGACAGTCCCCACACAGGCGGTGCTGCCAGCGCTGGGGAACCAAGAACAGTGCCGTCGGACCTACCAGGCAAGGCAGATGCCGTGAAATCGGAGCCGCTGCCTCAGGCCACCCCTCAGCCACAGCCTCCCTTTCTTCTTCCATTTCCACGCTGTGGGCTGCGGGATCCCGACCCTGGTCTTAGCCGTGGCCCATCCAGGCCTTGAATTCTGGCAACTGGGCAGAGACTCAAGGAAGGGACCTTGAGGATGGGAGGAGGGACCAGATGTGTGAGCTCATTTTAAAAGATGGTCACATTCTCCCGGGCTGTAGGCACACATGTGTGCACACTCACACGCTTGCAGCCCTCACTCAACCGGACCGGCAAACTCAGCCTTTCTGCAGGCTGCTCGGCTTGGACACTACCTTTATGCATTGCCTTCTACCCTTCGGTCCAGCTCTGAGCTCATCTGAGCCTGATTCTATCAACTGTTTCTTCCCATATTTGTTAATCTTCCCAAGAAAATTGCCCCAAGCCCTTGCTCTGTTCCCAGCCACATGAAGGGAGCTCAGAGCCCAAGTGGAAGAGGCACAAACACAAGTCAGTTTAAAGATTCCAGCAGAGAAACAAATTCCCTAACTCTGCCTGAAGGTTCCTCAGAGGAGGTGACCTTGAGCTGGGTTCTGAAGGACGAATAGGAGTTCATAAGCACATTGCAAATAAAGGAAGCAGCAAGTGCAGAGAAAGGCTAGAACATAAGAACATGTGTGTGAAGGTTATATCTTGGGGGGAGCGGCAGAGCCCACAGAGAGCTTTGGGCCGGATCTGTGTCGGACCCACTTCCCTTCTTCTGCTGTGGGTGGGCGCCATGTAGCCTGTGCCCTGACGATCAGACATTCCATATCCCCGGGCACCATCAGAGATGGGCATGTGCCCCAGACAGCCCGTTCGGCTGAAATCTTTGGGAAAGAAGTATGCTCTGCCCACAGAGGTTGCTGTGTGGGTGGAGCCACTGGGGGCCCTGAAGGGAGAGGCCAGGAACAGAGATGATACACAAACATCAGAGCTGAGCGCCGTGGAACCAGTTTCTTGAATTGAGCCCCTGGAGAGGGATCTGGCTTTGCCAGAAGCTGGTACCCTCGGCCTTTTCAGTTCTCTGAGCCAATGCATTTGTTTGTTTGTTTCAACCAGTTTCAGCTGACTTTTTCTGTCTTAGGCAACTGCCAGGGCCTGTCGAGGCGAGCCTTGACTAATCAGCCTCCCCCTGCCCGGAGTGATCCAGGGGCCCGGCTTCCTGTAAGGCAGACCCGAGCCGTAGTTCCTCGGGCCTGTGCACCCTCTGGCCTGCAGGCATCCTGCCCATAGCTGCTGGGCGGCACGGGCAGCTGTGCTGGCCCTTCCGTTTGTGTGTGTGTGTGTGTGTGTGTGTGCGCGCGCGCGTGTGCACGTGAGTGTGTGTGTGTGTGTCCTCCTCCCTGGAGGCAAACCCAGCAGAGGGCCTCTCCTTAGCAGGCTCTTTCCTGTTTCCCTCCCTCCCTCTTGGGAGGGCCCTGCTGACCACCCCCACCCCGGACAAGATTTCAGGGCCAGGCCACCAGCCGGGCGAAGAAAGGAGGAAAAGGGACCCAGCAAGCGCAGACCGAGCCGGCCGGTCGCCGTTCCGGCCTAAGTGGGCGCTGCCGGGGTGCTGTTCCTGAGCACGTGGTCAGCATTCACTGGGCGCCAGTGGCGTGCAGCACGTCCAGCAACCCCGCAAGGCAGGTCGCGCCCCCGCTGCAGAGAGGAGGAAACCGAGCTCGGGGCGGTGAGGAGCCTCGCCCGAGGCAGCAGAGCTGTGCGGGGCCGAGCGCCTTTCTGGCTCTGGGAGGGCAGACTCAGCCCGCTGACGTCCCCAAGAGCGTACGCACGGACAGGCAAGCTCCCACCACAGCTGTTTCTGCCCCTGACAAGCCCAGCCTGGTGTTCCTCTGCAGACACGGCCTCAGCTGGACCCTGGGGGCAGGGGCGCAGGCGGAGGGGAGCTGCTCACACAGGCGGGCAGAGCCTGGACTCTGGGTGTGAATTACAGCTCTGTCACTCCTTGTGGACCTCGGTGGTGCTATCCGCCCCTGGCTGGCAGGATGGGCGGCTGGGAGAGGGAAAGAGCTCAGTGTGGAAAGTGCGTGCTGCGTTCCTGGGCGCCTAGTAGGTGCTCGGCCTGTGCCCACCGTCTCTTTTCTTAGATTTAACAGATGAGCGAATGGAAGGAAGTCAGAGGGTGGTGGAGTGGCCCCAGCCCGCGTCCCCCAGCATCCAGCCCCAGGCCCCTTCCCGTGTGCTGGCACAAAAGTTTTGCAGGCAGATGAAAGAGCAGGCCAGGGCACTGGGAACCCTGCACGTCCGTGTGTATCTCAGCCTGAGCTGGCTGGGCCTGAGCGAGCACGCCTAGACCCTTGAGGACGGGCGCCATCCCTGGGCGCTGGCCCGATGGGGTGCGTTCCTAGAGGCAGTTGGCTTCCGCCAGGCTGGGGGGGACTGGGGGGCAGAGTGAGCCTTCGCTGATGGGAGGGGTGGGGGGGGCGTCTGACCCCCGGCACAACCTGAGCCAAGGCGCGAGGGCAGGAACCAACGTGCTCCTTAATTCAGGGAGAGGAGGGGACAGAAGTGCAGGGATTGGTGCCCCTGGACCCCACCCACTGTGCCTGTTTGGAGAGGACGGAGAACAATGTGGAGCTGAGGGTGCTGACTCACCCAGACTCAGCACGAGCTGTCAGGGCAGGATCTCCCACGCGGGGTCGGCGGCTGGGAGGAAGCACCTTGGCCACCCAGAGGCACTCCTTCTGGCGGGTTTGTTCAAAGACCTTTTCCTGCGCGGGGCAGTAGGGCCAGAACAGGCAGGACTAAGCCCTTCACGTCCCATTTCACAGACAGCACGACAGACACCCAGAGCGACAGTTGGCACAGCCACGGCGAGGTCGGTGGGAGCAGCAGGGCCAGAACACAGACCCAGGTGCTGGGCATGACCCTCTCCTCGCCTGGCCTAGGGTCCTTCGCTGAGGACGCAAAAGGAGAGGTCTGGTCGCCTGGGGCCAGGAGCCCACAGACCTCACCTCCGGTCTGCTTCTCGGGGTGACCCACGGCCCTCGTGGCAGCAGGAGGCCGCACGCCTGCGAGGTCCAGCACCTGTGCCCCCCCATCCTGCGTGCCCCTCACGGCCCCCTCTCTGGTCCTGCGCCCTGCCTCACTCACCCCTCACAGCGCTGGCCCTGGACGCCTCCTCCTCCACTCCACCCCTCCTCCTCCTCTCCATCCCTACCCTGCCCCGGATACGGAGGGCGGCTCCTTCCCTGGACCCTGAGCACGTCCGTCTTGGCTGGTCATATGGCGATGAGCTCACGTGGGGTCTGTCTCCCCTCTGGACAGCCAGCCCCAGGCGCAGGCTGGAGGGATGCGGCCACAAGCCAAGGAGTGCCAGGCGCCCCCAGAGGGTGGAAGAGGCCAGGAAGCGACTCTCCCCCAGAGCCCGCTTTGGGAGCACAGCCTTGCTGACATCTTGATTTCGATCCAGTGATACTAAGTTTGGACTCTGATCTCCAGAACCGTGAGGGAATAAATTTCTGTTGTTTTAAGCCATGGAGTTTGCGGTAACTTGTTAGGAGCTAGGAACGTGTGTCATGCCTATTGTGCTGGGGTGGAGGAGGCCTTTGGGACGCAGCAGGAACTGCTGTCATTACTGTCACATTTCTTCCGAGAAGGTCAGGTCTATAGGGAGCAGGGCCGGCGTGTTATTTCCTGGAGTAGCCCTGCACCCCCCAGTGGGTGCTCCATCAGTGGCCAGTGGGCAAGGAAGAGGGAGGAGCTCCCCTCCAGGCTGGGAGGGCGCCTGAGCACTAGGTCCCATCCCCCGCGTCACAGGGCACCGTCACAGGGCACTGGAGCGTGCCTTCCCGCCAGCCGCCCAGATTACACGGTCACCAGCTTCCCTTAGCTTAGCTGAGCGCGCCCTGCACACACCCCGACACACCCACCCTGCCCACCCTGGGGACCGCGTGCTTGCATGCACCGGTCCTGCCTTTGGGCTGAGATGTACCACCCACCAGGATCCCAGGGCCACGGGCGGGGTCGGCGGGCTCAGCGTGGGGAGGCCAGGACCCTCTGCTATTGCCAAGCTGCTCAGGGCCAAGCATGCACTTTCTCAGACACACCGGGCAGGTGGCCTCGGGCCCACTGATGTGCCAGAAAGCAAATGAATTCCCCAAAGCTGGCCTTGCTGCTCTTCCCCAAACTGGGGCTCCTTAGCACCCGGAAGGCAGGGTGGGCATGTGTCTGCTCTCACAGGCACCTTTGCACGGCAAGGCCGCTGCCCTTGGCCTACGAACAGATAGAAACAGAGCTCCATGGCGCCCGACTGGGTGGAGTTCAATCTCCTCTCCAAGGCTTTTTAAAAAACATAAATTTATTTATTTATTTCTGGCTGCGTTGGGTCTTTGTTGCTGCACGCAGGCTTTCTCTAGTTGTGGAGAGCGGGAGCTACTCTTCGTTGTGGTGCGCGGGCTTCTCATGGCAGTGGCTTCTCTTGTGGAGCACGGGCTCTAGGCACGTGGGATTCAATAGCTGTGGCACGCTGGCTCAGTAGTTGTGGCTCGCGGGCTCTAGACCACAGGCTCAATAGTTGTGGCACATGGGCTTAGTTGCTCTGCAGCATGTGGGATCTTCCCGGACCAGGGCTCAAACCCGTGTGCCCTGCATTGGCAGGCGGATTCCTAACTACTGCACCACCAGGGAAGTCCCCTCTTCAAGGCTTTTGTTTGTTGGCTTTGTTGTTCCTTGCTTGTCTCCTTTTTTTTTGTATATGAAACTGTACCTCGGCAAGGTTGCTTACCACCTTTTTCATACATTAATTTTAAAAGTTCCAAAAATCAAGTCCTTTTCAAAATATACTAAGGGGGGTTGCAACTGTAAAGAGAGGTGCAGTGAATTCTCTTGGAAATCACTGGAGAATTGCCTCTCCCCAAATCAGAGACCAACCTGCACACTCTGGTGCACCTGGGCTGCACCTGTCCACGTGGGGAGGCTCTGAAAACCAGCAAGAAGGACACCTGTAAACAGGAGCTGGACCAAAGCAGCCGGCCACTCACTGACTTTGTTCCTGTGGTCACGCATCATTCCCTCTGCCAGCCTCAGAGTATGGGCCCCTGACGATGCCGGGCGGGGAGCTGGAGGTCGGAGGAAGACTCGGCCAGGACCCCGCCCCCAGGAAGTGGGGCAGGTGGCTGCCCACCTGACTGACACGTGCTGAACCAGGGGCGTCTGGTCAACCCTGACATTCCCCTGCCTCGAACCCCCCTCCCACGCACAGATCTCAGCAAAGGGCATGAGTGCCCATGAGGCTGCGGTGATGACAAGCTGTTGGGAAAAAGACACCCCCGCAAAATCACAAACGCTGGACTGTGTACAAGAGCCAAGACATGGAAGCAACCTAAATGTCCATTGACGGATGAATGGATAAAGAAGATGTGTCACATATATACAATGGACTATTACTCAGCCATAAAAAAGAATGAAATAAGGCCAATTGCAGCAATATGACGGACCTAGAAATGATCATACTAAGTGAAGTAAGTCAGACAGGGAAAGACAAATACCATATGATTTTGCTTATATGTGGAATCTAAAAAAATGATACAAATGAACTTACCTACAAAACAGAAACAGACTCATAGACATAGAAAACAAACTTATGGTTACCAAAGGAGAAAGGTGGGGGTGGGGGATAAATTAGGAATTCGGGATTAACAGATATACACTAATATACATAAAACAGATAAACAACAAGGTCCTACCGCATACACAGGGAACTATATTCAATATCTTGTAATAACCTATAATGGAAAATAATCTGAAAAAGACATATATGTAACCGAATCACTTTGCTGTACACATGAAACTAACACAATATTGTAAATCAACTATACTTCAATAAAACAAAATCACCATGCTGGGACCTCTGGGATCAGGGAGGGAGCGTGGACACTGACTGCAGCCTACAAACAGTATACAGGTGCTGGAGCAGAAAGAGGGGTGGGAAGGAAAGGATTCATTCACTCTGCTGGGGCAATCTGAGAAGGCTTCCCGCAGGAGGTGGCATCTGAGCTGGGCCTCGACTCTCACAGGGGAATGGAAAGGAGGCAGTGAGTGGTGCAGGCTTGGTGTTTTGAGACAGGAGAATAGCTGAAAAAAGGGCGGGTCAAATTGGGGAATAGGTAGCAGAGTCCTAGGGCTGAAGGTCAAACCAGACAGCTGGGTGGGGGGAGAACATGTGGGGAAAACCATGAAGCAAATGTTGGTAACCTGAGCCGGGTTTTAACAGGCACTTCCCGTCACCCAGACACTTCATCATGGGAGCAAAGAGAGTGGGCACAGATTGGGAGAGGATATTTGCACCAGAGATAACCAACCACAAAATGAGTAGCCTTAATATATAAAAAGCTTAGTCAAATCAATAGGAAAAAGACAACTCCATAGAAAAATGGGCAAAATAGCTGAACAGGCATTTCACGAGCAGGAAACAGTATTGGCCAAGAAACATATGAAAGAATGTAGTCAGCATCATTAGTGATATAGGAAATAAAAAAATTGAATCACAGGAGATGTCATTTAAGCAAAAATTAAAATGTGGATGACATCACCCTGATAACAAGGATGCGGAGCAGGCTGAGCCCTCAAACACTGCTGGTGGGAGTGGCTCGGCAAAAAGTCTGGCAACATCGAGGAGGGTTAAAAATGTGACTACACCATGACTCAGCAATTTCGTTCTCAAACACACATTTATTCTAAGGAATGGGTGGTACGTGAGGCCTGGAGGATGGTGCTAGAGCTTTCACTGCAACGATGTTCAAAATAGCAAAAGCACAGACGCATCCCAGGTGCCTGTCAGTCCAGACTGCTTCAGAGCAGCGAGAATTAACGAATTAAGAGCCCTACGCACCAATGGGATGACTCCCTGGAACATTCCATGACCCGTGAAAACCAGGTTCCCCAAGAATCCATCTGCAATGATTCTATTTATACAGAATAGAATTGCTCTATTTATATAAAGCACACAGAGCAAACCCAAACAATGTATTATTACAAGAGTCAGACATCAGGTACAACTGTTACAGACGCAGGGGGTGATAACGCCAAGTCCCAGAGGGTGGTGGAGGGGGAGTCCCGGGGCAGGACCCTGGAGGGCCACACGGGGCCTCAAAGGTGCTGGCACATCCCCCGTTCTCGGGCAGAGCAGGGGACAATGGTCATTAATACTCTTTACATCGTAACCATGCTTTTACTATCCTTTTGTACGTCTTCAGTGTAATAAGATGAGATTTTTAAAAAGGATGGCTGGGTAGAAGCTGGCCTCTGGTTAGAAGCTGGCCGAGCGGACGGGGGTTCTTGGGTGGGGAGTGGAGAGACCGCAGGGCTGTTGTGGAGAACCTGTGTGGGCTGCTAGAAGGGTTTGAGGGTCCAGTGATTGTCTCCGGGGTCACCCAGTGGGCTCATCTTGGCCGCTCCATTTCTCTGCTGCCAGGTTCCCTCCCAGCCAGCCCCAGAGCATAACTGTAACCCTAACCCTGCTCTGCGACCGACACACATCTGTATACATATGCAATCCTTCCGACCCTCCACTCACCCCGTTCCCATCCCAGACATGCACGTTCCGCCAGACCTAGCTGAGCGCCAGCTCTCAGCTGTCACTCCCCGAGCAGGGCAGACCCATAATAAAGAAATCACTGTGTTCAGCTGATGAAGAGCAGATTTCTTACTAAGTAAACACTGATGTTTTGGTAGGGAAATTAGGTTATAAAATTGCACCTACGAAAGAGGCCATACAGATGGACTTGGTTAAGCTCTAGCCACACAGGCAATGGGGGTTAATTCAGTCACCCACCCTTTAGCACACTTTCTTCTCCTCGGAGCACAAGGTTGGGAAGGTGATCAGTTCTTTCAAACATACAAACCCCAAAACGCAGAAGAAACAAGAGTAAGTTATCAAGGACACTTTTCTCCTAGCAAAGTGATGACTTGTGCAGAGCTGGGGGGTGGAGGGGGAGGTGGTGGGCTCCAAACACCTGTCTGGGGAGCCGGGCGATTAGCCATCCCCCGCCCAGGTACCTGAGGTGTGAGTTAGCCTCCGGGTATGTGGGTCCTGCATCTGTAAGAGGAGCCACCCTTGGCTGAGCACAGCTGAGCAGAATCTTCCAGAAAGTCACGGCTTTATGGGGACGGTCCCATCACAGGGCAAATGCAGGGGGCTGGAGGGGGAGCCACAGATGGGAGTGAGACACTTGGTCTTGGGGTTGGGGGAGGGGCTTCGTTAGGCTTCCCTAGGGGTCTGGGCTTAAGCAAGGAGAACAGGCCTGGGCGGAGGGGGGGCTACATGCAGGGAAACTCCTCCACGGTGAGAATTCTTCCACTCTGGCCTGGCCAGCCAACGGGGGTGTGTGGAATTTCCTTTCCTGGATGGCTGTCAAATCGAGATGGATAATCCCAAATAGTTTAGATAAGACATCTCGTCTTCTTAGAGGTGGGTGGGCTGTCAATTTCTACCCAGATTTGGAGTCCATTAGTGTGTGCTTTGAAAAGGGCCCGGGAGTCGAGGCCCCTCACTGGAACAAGGGCAACTCTGGGGCTAGCAGTGGGATGGGCAGAGGCAGGCCTCCGTGCCTTCCTGCTGACAAATGCCTTCCGCTCCTGGTTTCCTGGTGCTCTGGGTTCGCCCGACCCCTCCTCTCCCACCTGCACACCACTCTGTAACTGCTCGATTTCCCCCCCTCCCCCTCTCAGGCCATGAGATGGCTGTGAGTACCCAGACTGCACCTCCTTGGACCGTATCCCCGGTGCAAGGCTGGCACATCACAGGCACTGGGTGAGTGTCATGAAATGAACAAGTGCTAAGAACTTCCCCACTGAGTGAAGCAACAAGTAAACGCTACTTTGCTTATGTGGGACAGGTCAAGTTCACATTTCAGAAATACAGCTCCTGGAAGAGGAAGATGAAGGAAGGGACTCACATGGTGCCGGACATATTCTTCCCCGTGGGCCCCAGGGCACATAATTGGTACAGCGATGCTGGCTGCAGTGATGGAGGCTTGGAGAATGGCTGCAACAGGACTCAGGGGCAGAGCACTGCTCACGAATTCTCTCAACCAGTGTGGACCAAGGCTGGCAGGAGTGACCCTGAGTGATAGCACTTGGGACACAGATAAATCCAGCAAGAATGAATTAGGCTCAATAAATGGATGCATTGTGGGCACCAGCAGCAGCTTCCACCCGGAGTGAACGACACGGACGCAGACAGTGGGAAAAGCCCCCCTCCCACCCTCAAAGGCAAATCTGTCCACCAACACCTGAAATTTTAGTTAGTGATTAATTCCTTTGGATTGATTACAGCAAAGATAACAGCAAAGATAACCGTAGCCCTAAGACCTACAATGAGATGACTCTTCCTCTCCGAGGATAATCACAGCATAGAGAAGAGCTCAGGCTTGAGGGTCAGATCTCACTTTCTGGCTGAGTGATCTTGGCCAGCCCTTAAATTCCGGAAACCTCCAATTTTCTGCTCTATGCATGGGGGAGAATATCACCCACCTTACGGGGCACTGAGAGGACTGGATATAATATCATCTGCCCAGCACCCAGCAGACTGCCTGGAATGAAATGTGGGTTTCCTTCTGGTGTCAACAGGAGAGTGGAAAGAGCAAGCCATTGTCCAGCAACCACTGGGCACCAGGACCTGTCCTCTGTGCTTTATACTCACTCACTCACCTAATTCTCACAAGCGCCCCACGTGGGCTACTGTTTTGTCTCCATTTTAGAGATGGGGAAACCGAGGCTCTGGAGGTTAACAGCCCGCCCAAGGATGTCAAGGGTACATAGATGGCATAGGACTTGAACGCTGGCCCCACCCTGTTCTCCTACATCCTGGGGGGGTGGGGTGGGAACTGCCCAAGATGACGGGGGCCCAGCGGGTCCGGAGGGGATCCAGAAAGATCACCTCTCAACCCTGCAGGACCTTTCCACCGGGCAGTGCCTCCCCACGCCTGCTCTGTGCACCCTCCCCTGCTGTAGGCCCGCCTCATTTCTGCACATCAAGATTTGCTTCACTCCCGGAGCCCCTCCTGCCCTCGGCTGACCACACTTTGCTCTCTGCAAAGCCCAGAGTCAAGCAGCAACCCTTCTGCGAGGGCCGGCGTTCAGCAAAGATCAAAGAGCGGGCCGCCTTATCAGACACGCTCCTCGTTAAACTTTTACGGGCGGATTCCATTATAAATGAGCTGTCCGACCCACGCCGCTGAGCACGATCCTGGAGCTGGGGATCTGAAGCTCTCAGAGGAGAGAGGCTTCTGCAGAGGGGTCAGGGCGGAGAAGAGCCCTCTAGGGTCAAGCTGCCCGGGTTCAAGTCCCCGCTGTGCTACTTACTAGCAGAATGTCCCTGGAGACAGCGGTCACCCTCGCCGCGCCTCAGTTTCCCCACATATCCAGCGGGAGTGACATGCTGCCTTTCTATGTGGTGCTGATGAGGGTCGGGTGACATAATCCAGAGGGCTGGACACAGGCTGCCGTGGCTGCGTCTCAGTTAGCCTGAGCCCAGCATCCTGCCACCCAGAGACAGGAAGGGACCTGCCTGGAGGTCTCTCTGAGGGCCACGCCCATCACCGGGAGCCAAGGCTCCACGTCTGTCTGTCACTCGGCCCTCAGACAGCCGAGGGAGGAGGGCGAGCTGCCCTACAACTGCGTAGTCCTGGGCTTTTCTGGGCTCCGTGTCCACCTGCCGGGCAGTTCCTCTGAAGATGTGGTCAGCCACGTGGCTTTTAAGGAGCGCTCCCTGGAGACGGAGGGGCAGTGTGGGCCGAGGGGGAGGAGGACAAGGCCCCTGGTGAGCGACCGGGAGCCCGCCCAGCATCTTGGCCCGGGATCCAGGCGGACATGCCCTTTGGACGTTTCCTCCTTTCTTCCATCTGTCGCTTGGCAAAAGCACGCACATTTGCAGAGGGCAGAGAACGGTCTTCTCGAAACACAAACAAAGCCGGTCCTCTCTGAAACGTGAACCTGGCATGCTGGGCCAAGAATCAAGAAGAAAATCTTCACGTATCTTTCTGCCCCCCTCGGTGGCTGGCTGAGGACAGAGCTGTCAGGGGCCCAGGGCAACGCAGGTGAGTCGCAAGCCGAGCTGACTGAGTGTTTAGTACTCTCACAACGAGCTGGTGCCGTCCTGATGGAACACTGACCTTGGCAAAAGCCATCTTCAAATCCCCCCAGATCTGACCGTTCGTGAGCTCAGCCAGCAACAGCCAAGAAACTACCTTCTTGAGGGAAGCGGGGAGGACCATCCCCACTGATACGCAGTCCCCAAGACGAGGCAGGGTCCGGCCGTCCGGCACAGCTCTGGTGGGGGTGGGGGTGGGGGTGGGCAGTGTACACGCTTGACGGAGTGGCCAGAAGATGGTGGGAAGCAGAGGCCTTCACACCCACTGGCTGGCACTCCTTAAAGTACCCAGGACTTTATTATTTTTTTTAATTTTATTTATATTTATTTATTTATTTATTTATTTATTTATTTATTTATTTATTTTACTTATTTATTTATTTATTTATTTATTCATTTATTTTTGGCTGTGTTGGGTCTTCGTTTCTGTGCGAGGGCTTTCTCTAGTTGTGGCAAGCGGGGGCCACTCTTCATCGCGATGCGCGGGCCTCTCACTATCGCGGCCTCTCGCTGCGGAGCACAGGCTCCAGATGCGCAGGCTCAGTAGTTGTGGCTCACGGGCCCAGTTGCTCCGCGGCATGTGGGATCTTCCCAGACCAGGGCTCGAACCCATGTCCCCTGCACTGGCAGGCAGATTCTCAACCACTGCGCCACCAGGGAAGCCCCCGGGACTTTAAAGTACGTGTGGACTTTCCAAGAACTGATGGCTAAGTCCAGGAGCCATCTGTCCCTAGCAAGAGCCCTGCCCCCTTCCTTCTCCGTGCAGGGTGGCCTTGGCTGCAACGGCTGGAGCACTGCTCACCAATTACAGCTCAGGATCGGGTGATCTTCAGGTCCAGAATCCAGGCAGGTGCTGGGGGTCGTGGATGTCAGAGGTCAGGTATGGAGACCGGCAAGTGGAGAGCGGTGGGGGACTGTCCTCCCTATGGTTGAGATGCTGTGTCCGTCCCCTTCTCCCCCACCCCCTCCAGCATGCGCACCTCCTTCCGCAGACTGGGAATATGAAGAGATTTAGGTCAACTCGTGGGTATCTGTGAGTGGGTGATGAGGAGGAACCAGGGGATGTTTAACACCCATACTGTAGAGTGGTTATCATGGAGAGAAAAGGCCTAAAGGCCTGCTAGCTCTGACTCTGGACAACCAAAACACAGCTCTGGGCTCGCTTTCTTGGGTATAAAATAAGCAGGGTGGCCCCTAACTCTGGCCTGTGGGTGTCTATAAACAGGCATATTCCCAGGCCTCACCTTAGCCTGAAAGAGCCAGAACTTCCGGGGTCGGGGCCTAGGAGTGTGCATCTTTCAGACACATCCTAGTTCAGATTTTCAGCCAGGTTTGAGAACTGCTCCATGAGCTGGTGTCTCTAACCCTTCTGGGCTGCGAGCAGTTGGAACTGGTCCTCTCTGAAGCCCCAGGGCAGGGCTTGGATGGGAAGGACCTCACAAGCAGGGTGAGGAGTTGAGGACCTACCCAGTCTCCTGCACCAGGAACACAAGCTTCTACCCTCCCTGCAAACACGTGAGTTGGTCCCGGCCCAAGGCAGCCCTGACTCCCGCACACACCGAGGAGGTAGGGGGGCTCCAGCTGAGGGCCCTGCCGTGCCCTGCCTCAGCCTTGGTCCCCACGTTCTCTGCTGAGCCTGCTTCCAAGGGGCAGGGGCAGGAGGGGATCCAAAGAGCTGTTCCCTGCTAGCGGTTACCAGGTGATGGAGAGACTGCGGGACTCTCCCCTGCCCTTGAGAACGGACTCTCGGAGACTCAGGAGCATGTCCCCACGGAGGGGCAGGGTCACGGGAAAACCACACCTGACCAGCAAGATCATCCCCCAACCATCTGTCTCTCCACCACCTGTGATTTATGCAGGTGGCAGGTGCCGCTCCACGAGTCCAGTGTCATTTACCCTTCTGGAACCATCTGAGCATTAGTAAGCCATGCAAGGCCGGTGGTGGGTTTGCACCTCCAGGAAGGTAGCTCTGGAGAGGGCTGGGGGCGGGTGTCTAATAGGGAGCCGTCCAGATGGGCGGCACGGGGTGGGTTTCCACACCCTGGACCCACCGCCTGCTCCTCCCACGTGTCGCTGCCTGTTTGGGCCGGTGTGCGGGCAGCCCTGGCCCGGCTCCTCCTCTGTCCCAACCACAGTGACAGCTGTAGCCGGTGTCCTTCCCATGCCCCCCACTTCTCCAACAGCTCCTATGGTTACCCTGAAAATGAACCGGTCCACTCCCCCTGCTCCTGGCTGCCAAAAGGGTAAAGTCCAAATTCCTCAACTGGGGGGAAAAAAGACCCCTCCTCCCGCCATCCCCATTCTCCACCTTCCCACGGCCCGGCCCCCAGACAGCATCCTCTTCCAAGGTCACGCCATGGCCTGCTTCTGCCACAATGAACCTCCATCTCTAATAACGACAGTAATCACAATCCTCCTTAACATCTACTGCATGTTTCCAAACTGTTCTAAATGCGCTCTTCGTATTACCCCATTTAATTTTCCAAATAACTCAGTAGATGGGGTAGGTACTATTATCACGTGCTTTTACAGATGAGAAAACAGGTTCATTCGTTCAGGCTGGTCAGGTAGTCACATCCCAAGGCTGGTGCGTCCAGCGCTGGGGTTCAAGCCCAGGTGGCCTGGCAGGGCCGGGGGCGGAGCGCTCCGCCCGGGGCCACGCCCACCGCGGCCAGGCGAGCCAATGGGCAGTGGTCCCGGGCGCCGAGCAGCCGCAGAGGCTCTGGCGACAGGACGGGAGACGACGCCGCACGTCCTTTGCTGCGCAACGTCTGCGTGATTAGACGCGCGTTTGGCGCCGGCGAGGAGGAGCGGCTACAGCAGGGGCTTGAGGGATCGGGCTCTGCGCCAGGCCCCCGACAAGGGGGCCCGTTTTCCTCCCAGGCTTTATCCTGTTTCCCACCTGGGGCACCCACCTGGGGGGATGAAGGGG
This sequence comes from Balaenoptera borealis, assembly GCF_965194805.1. Taxonomy (NCBI): domain Eukaryota; kingdom Metazoa; phylum Chordata; class Mammalia; order Artiodactyla; family Balaenopteridae; genus Balaenoptera; species Balaenoptera borealis. Next base: position 133,190,448 of record NC_138863.1, read on the forward strand.
TGGGCTTTCCAGGGCCCGAGGTTAGCCCTGAACACGTGCTGTGTCCCCCCTGTGGCCTGGGCAGGAGCCAACGGCCTCCAGGATAACGTAGAGTTGCTGGGAGCGCACCCCAGCCAGAGGCGGGCTTTGGGGGGTGGGGGGGGGCTGGGGTGCTGGGCCCCTCAACCCTGGAGCGGAGGCAAGCAGGCCCACCGTGCAAGGGTGACCTGGGAGAGTCGGTGCACCCCTCTGGGCCTCAGCCTCTGCATCGGTAAGATGCATACTACAGCCCCATTTCCCGGGGCTGTCTCGAGGGTCACCTAATAGCGCACAACCAGGCTTCAGTGCAGAGCCTGGCCCCTGCACAGATGATTGACACCTTTTACTGTCTTCTGTGGGCGATGCCAGACTTAGCACTGGGGCTTGGTGATCACAAATGAGCCGAATAATGACACGCAGAGATGTCCGTGTTCTAATCCAGGAACCCCTGAATGCCACCTTCTATGGGAAAAGGGACTTTGTAGATGAAATTGAGTTAATGATTGTGAGACAAGAAGGGGGTCCTAGATTTCAGGGCCCTAAAAGCAATCACTGCCATCCTTATAAGAGAGGCAGAGGGAGAAAACTCCTGCAGATGAGGAAGAAGGTGATGTGAGAAAGAAGCGGGAGGCAAAAAGGCGGTGTGGTGAGGGGCAGGGATCACGGGCCAAGGAGCACAGGCAGCCTCCAGAAGCTGCAAAAGTCAAGGAAATGGATTCTCTCCAGGAGCCGGAAGCTTCCAGGAGGAAACCAGCCCTGCCAACACCTTGATTTTAGGCCCAGAAGACTGACTTCTGACTTCTGTCCCCCACAGCTCTCGGAGGGTACATCTGCATCGTTTTAAGCCACCAAGTTGGAGACAGGCAGTTACAGCAGCAGGAAACAGCCCTACAAGTAAAGAGCCATCCAGGCCAGTGAGTGACAAGGCCATTTCCACAGGCCCGCAGCCCTCCCCTGCTGCCTGCCACCTCTACTTCCTGCTTCTCTGGGTGCCCCACCCATTCTCTGTCCCTCACTGGCCAGGAGGGAAGCAGGCCCTGGGACGGGACATGGCTTGTGTCCAATCCTGACCTGGGGAATGGCAGAGCCTGGAGAAAACTCGGGGCGGTCCACCTCCCGGCCACAGCTCTCTACTAGCCCGGGGAGTGACAGTACTGAGGGCCCCTGACTCAGTGCCAAGGTCCTGCCTGCGGCCGGAGCATCTCAAGCCTGTAATGTGTGTTAAAAACACACGATGAGGGCTTCCCTGGTGGCGCAGTGGTTGAGAATCCGCCTGCCAATGCAGGGGACACGGGTTCGATCCCTGGTCCGGGAAGATCCCACATGCCACAGAGCAACTAAGCCCATGCGCCACAACTACTGAGCCTGTGCTCTAGAGCCCACGAGCCACAACTACTGAGCCCACGGGCCACAACTACTGAAGCCCGCACGCCTAGAGCCCGTGCTCTGCAGCGAGAGAAGCCACCGCAATGAGAAGCCCGTGCACCGCAACGAAGAGTAGCCCCTGCTTGCCACAACTAGAGAAAGCCCACATGCAGCAACGAAGACCCAATGCAGCCAAAAATAAATAAATAAATTTATTTAAAAAACCAAAAAAAAAATAAAAAACAAACGGTGGGCCCATCCTAGAGTCTCTGACTCAGCAAGTCTGGGCTGGGGCCTGAGCCTCTGCATTGCTAGCAGGCTCCCTGGGGAGGCGGCTGGTCCAGAGGTTTGGGGGCAGTGCCCTAGCAAAGGGCTAGGTGAGCTTTCAAGAAGGAATCGTCTGGACCCGTGCAGGCGACCTGTGGTCATACACGTGCTCCCAAGAGCGAGGCCAGCATGCGGCCGAGGGCCGGGGCTCAGGAGGCGGTAATTAGATTTCAAACTCTCTCACTCCCTCAGTGGAGGCCTTAAGGATGAATTATTTAACCTCTCTGTGCTGCCTCAGTTCCTTCATCTGTAACATGGGGCTGACATGAAATGCACATCTTTTAGGGTTGAGAGGATTAAGTAAGATGAACACAGGAAGTGTTTACAGCAGAGTCTGTCCACAAGGTCAGAGTTATTTCGAGAAACGGCAGTCGTCAATGGTGACGCCTTCTTACATCTCTGTCGTTGCCCCTAGGTATGTGGGGACATGGGAGCCAGGATGCTCCCCTGCAGGGACGCCCACCTGCCTGCACGCCCCCCGGGGAGCTCTCAGCAGCGCGCATGTCTCTGACCAGCACAGGGCCCCTCGCGGGGAGCACCTCGCTGCAGGCCTGCCGTGCCCAGGATCTGTGTCACGGAACCAGCCAAACAGTTCTCAAGAGCAGAAAATCAGCCACTCCAACCCCCTCCTGGAAAGGGACTCAGCCTCCTTGATAGTCATAGGATTCTCAGATGCCACCAACTGAGCGTTCTCAAGAGCAGAAAATCAGCCACTCCAACCCCCTCCTGGAAAGGGACTCAGCCCCCTTGATAGTCATAGGATTCTCAGATGCCACCAACTGAGCGTTCTCAAGAGCAGAAAATCAGCCACTCCAACCCCCTCCTGGAAAGGGACTCAGCCCCCTTGATAGTCATAGGATTCTCAGATGCCACCAACTGAGCAGTTTTGGGGTGATTCACCAGCTCTAAGAGTACGCACCTTCCAGAAGCCACCTGAGCTGTGGTCTCAGCCACCTGCAGCTGGAGAAGCGTGGGAGGTGGGCAGAGGGCTGAAACGGCCCCACCGTCCACCAGGGGGACACAGGCCTATCAGCAGCAGGCCCTAGTCAAGTGAGAACCAGCTACATGCACCAAAATAAAACGCAAAGATCCCAATGTGACACAGGGGACAACTTGAAGGGACTCCCAACGCACAAATCTGGGACAGTTTGAACAACACAATAAATAGTGACAGCAATAGAGTATAACTCACAGAAGAGGACAAATATCCACACATTGATTTGACACAGATAAATGATCAAATAAACAGAGAAATGGGGGAGAAGGGACAGCTCTTCCTACAGTAGAATTCCAATCGATAAATGTGGAAGGAATCACGGAAATAGAAAATTACCATTTAGCAAATACTAGACGTTACTGTTTTTGGCAAGAATCATCAATGGATGTTCAAGTGAGTGGGTGAAAATATGAGAAATAGGAATTTACATATTACCCAAGTATTGTCCCACAAGGGACTTGTAATTACAAAGGGATGAACTTTAAAGTGGAGAAACCCAGCAGACGTCACCGTAAGCAAACGATCAAAGTTAGCCATCTCCAGGGATGAGAAGTATGGTCGTCATGGACCCCAACACGATGCACTAGGAGGGCGCAGCACCACTTCTATGGGAGTATCCCCCCAATGCATCATCTGAATTTATCAGGAGGCAACACCAGGCAAACCCAAATCGAGGACATTTTATATAGTAACTGGCCTTTCCTCTTCAAGTGTCAAGGTCATATGTAAATTTGTGCAGCCACTTCAAAGAACAGCATGGCGGTTCCTCAAAAAACTGAAAACAGAGTTGCCATATGATCCAGCAATCCCACTCCTGGGCATATATTCGGACAAAACTCTAATATGCACCCCAATGTTCATAGCAGCACTGGTTACAACAGCCGAGACATGGAAGCAACCTAAGTATCCATCAACAGATGAATGGATAAAGAAGATGTGATACATACATACAATGGAATACTACTCAGCCATAAAAAAGAATGAAATAGTGCCATTTGCAGCAACACAGATGGACCAAGAGATTGTCATACTGAGTGAAGTAAGTCAGACAGAGAAAGACAAATACCATATGATATCACTTATATGTGGAATCTAAAATACGACACAAATGAACTTATCTACGACACAGAAACAGACTCACAGACATAGAGAACAGACTTGTGGTTGCCAAAGGGGAGGGGGTGGGGAAGGATGGAGTGGGAGTTTGGGGTTAGCAGATGCAAACTAGTATATAGAGAATGGATAAACAACAAGGTCCTACTGTATAGCACAGGGAACTATATTCAATATCCTGTGATAAACCATAATGGAAAAGAAAAAAAAAGTGTCAAGGTCATGAAAGGCAAGAGAGACCGAGCCATGTCCTGGATTAAAGATGACGAAGGAGTTATGACAACTAAATGCAAGGGCTAAATCCTGAACATGGAAAAAAAGGACATCCACAGGCAACTGACCAAATTTAGATAAGATTTATGAGTTAGTTAATAGCACTGGACCAGTCTTTGGTTATGTAAGAAGTGAACGTTTGAGGAACCGGGTGAGGGTATACGGGAAATCTTTGCACTATTTTTGCAACTTTTTTATATGTCTGAGATTATTGCAACATACAAGACATCTTGAAAAAGCACACAGAAGTCCCAGATTTGCTTTGTCTGGGGTGAGCAGCGGGTGCCCCAAAACAGGAGTCACCTGCCCCCCTCTCAGGCACAGGGCTTTGAATATAGTGGGGTCTCAGTGAGTTTTGACTGACTTTATTCCAGCAGGAGCTGGGAGAGGGAGCAGGGTCTGTCTTCAATGGGTGGAATGCATGGAGGGTGTCGATGGCTCTCAGAGCAAAGCTCAGAGCCCACTGGACAGAGTGTGAAGACACCTCATTCCAATGCTACAGTGTGGCAGGAATCCAGGGAAGGACCCCCACTCAGGGTGGGCTCCCAGGAGGAGGTGGCCCCTGAGCTGAGGCTTCGGGACTCTGGAGGAGGTGGTCAGGAGGAGGGGCCGTTCCAGGCAGGTTGGGCAGTAGGGGCTGAGACCCAGGTCCAGGTGGGCTAGAACCATAACGGCAGCTTGGTGTGGACACGTCGGGTGTCTGGGTCAAGAGGCAGGTGTGGGGCGCAGTGGAGATACAGGGGGTGGGGTGAAAGATTCAGCCTCTCTCCTGGAAGCAAAATGGATGAGGTAGCAAGGGGTCAAGTCTTGGAGTCATAAAGACCAAGAAAAGTGACATCAGCTACGGGCTCCGAGACCCTGGGTGGGAGTGAAGAGGGGCAGGGACAGGTCTAGAGAGAGACACACAGGGGACACACGCCTTCACTGGGGGGTCTTAAAGCAGGGAGTAGGAGAGGCCCCAAAGAATAACCTTGAGCTTGTCCTTATCAGTAGGGTTACCCTGTAATTCACTGTCCAAACTGGGATACTTGAGAGCATGAAAGGGGGGGGGGGGGCACTATGAATGATTATGTTGGGACAACGTCGATCCAAAGTCACAGTACTTATATGGGGACTTTGGTCTGCAGGGCGTCCCCACTGCCTGGATGGGGGAAGAGCCTCAGGGCGCTTGTGGACACACCAGGACCCCCTGCATCCTTGGAAGCCGTGATGTGGGAGATGGGTGCGTTTCCTTCTCAGGTAACCAGAGGGGAGCTGGGGTTCACACCCCACAGTCCCCCTTCACACGGGTCAGCGCACGCCGGGGTGACAGAGGTGGACGGAGGCAGGGGCGGCGGGCGGAACTTACCCGTGCACACCGTGGACAGGGTGAGGCTCGTAATGGTACCTTCCCTCCTGGTGTCGCATGTCAATCGGGAAGGGGGCGTGGAACGGTGGCAGGAGATGTGTCGGCACTGCGGAGGGGAGAGAGAAACAGGACTTCAAAAACTTTTCCCCTCCCTCGAAAAGCACTTTTCAAAGGGCTTTAAAGCTCAATGAATTTCAGAGCAGCAGCGCTCAGGACAGGGGGGCTCCGGGGTGCCCGGCGATCACACACCCACAAAGGGGGATGAATAAATAATCAAAGTCAGCCCGGGAACCCTACATCCTTCACATAAAAGACTCCCAGCTGCGCTCTTGACAAAGACAAGCAGCTAAGCGCTCTTTGAACTCGGGGAGATGACAGACTTGGCCGCCAATCAGGGCTGACAGAGCTGACAGGCTTCTGCCCATCCTGGCCTTGGCCGGGTGTGGCGCCCGCAGCCCCGGGGCGCGGCCTCCGGACGCTGCGGCCCCCCACGCTGGAGACACTGACCTAGAACTGTCTGTGGAGGCAGGGCCAGCTCCCGGCTGTGGCCAGCCTCAGGCAGGCCAAGTGCCACCGAGCCCCGTCCTGTGGGCAGCCCACGGTGGACACCTCTGTGGGTCTGTGAATGCTCCAGCTCTCAATATGCATTACGGACCCCAAGTGCGCTGGCCCCCGGGATGCCGACGCTGACACGTGAGACCTGGTTGCCAGAGTGCGTCGGCCTCCTGTCTGCACTTGGCCTGTCCTCCGCAAATCATGATACTCGTAGGATGCTCTTTGCTAATTAAAAAAAAAAAAAAAATTCCTGGGTACCCTGGAGGCAAGCATAATTATAGGCCTTAGGAAAACAAGGCTCTTTAAAAAGTAGTTACACGGGGAAAAGGGCTAAGATTTCTCAGTCAGCTCTCGCCCAGGCTGAGGGCCACAGGCCAGTGAGGCTGAGCGTTGAGTCTGAATTACTCAAGAGGTTAAAGAAATCCGGTGGGTTCGTTTTCCACGCACACAGGTCAGCTGACTGCCAGGCCTATGGTGATAAATGCACACAGATAATGCTGCCGACTGTGTCTGTGCAAGCAGATCCTGGTATTGTAAGCACTACGAATTCCTTTTTTATTGTGGTAAAATACATATAAAATTTACCCTTTTAAACCGTGGTTAAGTGTACAATTGAGTGTGCTACCACCATGCATCCCCATAACTCTTCCCATCATCGCCAACTGAAACTGTCCCCATTAAACACCAACTCCCTCTCCCCCTCCCCTGGCCCCTGGCGACCACCACGCTCCTTTCTGTCTCTATGGATTTGACTACTCTGGGAACCTAGTATGAGTGGAATCACACAGTATCTCCTGTCTTGTGGCTGGCTGATTTCACTCCACGTCCCCAGGGTTCATCCACTGTGGCATGTGTCCGAATTTCCTTTTTTTTTTTTTTAATATATTTTTATTGAAGTACAGTTGATTTCCAATTGTGTTAGTTTCTGCTGTACGGCAAAGTGATTCAGTTATACATATATATATATTCTTTTTCCTATTCTTTTCCATTATAGTTTATCACAGGATATTGAATATAGCTCCCTGTGCTATACAGTAGGACCTTGTTGGTTACCCATCCTATATATAACAGTTTGTATCTGCTAATCCCAAACTCCCAATCCATCCTTGCCCCACACCCCACCCCCTTGGCAACCACCAGTCTCTTCTCTATGTCTGTGAGTCTGTTTCTGTTTCATAGCTAAGTTCATTTATATCGTATTTTAGATTCCACATATAAGTGATATCATATGATACTTGTCTTTCTCTGTCTGACTTACTTCACTTAGTATGATAATCTCTAGGTCCATCCATAACGCTGCAAAGGGCATTATTTCATTCTTTTTTATGGCTGAGTAGTAGAATTTCCTTTTTTAAGGCTGAATAATATTCATTGTATAGATATACCGCATTTGGGTTATCCATTCACCTGCCAATGGACACTTGGGTTCATCGCTTATGAATTTTTAACAAGAGGAAACCTTCTTCCTGATGTTTAACCTTAATTTTTACAGATTCAATTTTATCTTCCTAATTCCACAATCCTGACACCCTCCACGGTGACTGGGAATAAAGAAAGCAAATCCTCTCACTCTGATTAAATCAACTTGCCAAACCCAGACTCCACAAATCTTGGGCTCCGAGGAAACCTGACACTGGTGCGTTGCCCCATCCCTGCAGTCGGGAGCTCCCTTCCGGGGCTGGTGATTGTGGGAATGACCACGCTCTTCTCCCCTTAGGCCCGTGTCCTCTGAGGAGGTGAGGCTGGGCATGCAGCTGTGACTCTGAAAACGGTGACAGGAGGACCGGCCACCCTCTGGGAGTCACAGACCTGGAGCAAAGCTGCTGCGCACCAGCTGCCTGGCTTCAGGCAAACTCCGTTACGCCTGCATCTCCCTGTGTCCATCCAGAAACAAGGAACACCAACTACTCTTAGGGTTGCCCTGAAGATAAAACGTTCCTGCTGAGAAGTGCTTGTGCACATAAGAAGCACTCTGTACGTGCTACTGCTGATGATGACAATTATTACTAATGTTTGGAGCCCCGCAGTCCATAATCAAACCATGATTACACCATTTACTGGCTGTGGGGCAGGGGACAAGTCACCCTCTGCTCCCTGCAGACCCTGGGGAGGGCGGAGGGCCCGCTCGCCTGCTTACAGCCTGGGAGACAACCTGGGCTTCCCCAAATCCCCAGGGGAGTCAGCAGGGAAGCAGTACTCACTTCCCCAGACCTGCAGGAAAGAGCCTTTATTTTTTTTTGTTTCTGTTTTTTTTTTTAAATGCAGCCAGGCAGACCAGATTACAGTATTGTTAACAAAATAAACGTGGTTTGCTTTTGTCTATTTCTGTTTCCCTGCATATCCGAAAGCCCCCTGAGGCAGCCAGGGTAGGTGTTACTGTGCCCATTTCACAGATGAGGAAATGGAGGCCAAGGGTGATTTCAGCCCAAAGTCATGGGGCTGAAAGACAACAGAGCCAGGAGGGGAATCCAAGGCCCTGGACGGCTGGGCATGGGCTTTTCCCTCTATACCACCCCAGCGAACACTCCGGGGCTCCCTGAGTGCAAGGGTGATCCCGGGGTCTTTCTGTCCCGACCTTGCTTATGTGTCACATTTAACAAGCGCTCATACAGCACTGGGCCCTGCTCTCAGTGCTTGCAAACAGCAACTCCTGGATCTTCACTGCAAGCTCAGGCTGCACTCACCCCAGAATTCCTAGTCTTTCCACCGACCATCCTCCAGCGCCCTGGGATGCTCCTTTCCCCTGATCTCAAACCTGCAGAGGTTGAAGGGGGTCCCCTGAGGCCACAAGAGCCCAGACCTTCCCCTCTGCCTCACCAGCTATAGCAGTGCTCTTCTCAGAAGTAATGCAAGTTCATCCAGGTCTAAAGAGCAATAAAATGCCCAGGAATGAAGCGCTCATGGTAGCTGACCTGGCAAACATGAAGCGGACATGGCACCGAGGTCACCCGGCTGCTGCACAAGACCAGGCTGTGTGTGTGTGTGTGCGTGTGTGTGTGTGCGCGCGCACACGAGAGGTTGGGGAGGAGGAGCCTGGGGCCTCCCAGCAGTGGCATAAGGGACAGCCGCCTGCAGGGTCCTGCTGCAGCTGGGGCTGCTCCCTCCTTTCTGCCAGGTCCTGGGGTGCAGGACTTCCCCCGGCCCTGCTGCTCCCAGGATGGCTGAGACCCATGGAACGAGCAGGCAGCAGGGGCTCTGGCCACACGCCCGCGCCCCGCCCTCACCCGCTTGGGATCCTCAGGACGGGCCTGGGAACTCGTGTCAGTGGTTCCCCCCATCCGGGCAGGGACGTGTCGGGTCGGCCAGCAGCTGGAGTGTGGCAGTCCCCAGCTGGGTCAGGAGGGGACGTGCCTCAGGTGCTCATCCTTAGTGACGTCAGCTGCCTCGTGGGGCTTTGCTTATAGCGTCTCGTTTAGTTTGACCACTAACCCTGTCTTTATCCCCATTTTTCAGGAAAGAACATCGAGGCTCAGAGTGGCATGTCTGTACCTCTAAGTGAGCCACGATCAGGCCGTTGGTGACCGCTGGTTTCACTGTCTCTCTGCACTCAGCCCCGTGTGCTTTCCTGGAGCACAGCGCCGGCACAACGCTGGCCCTCAGCAAATAGGGCCTCTGAGTGCTCACTTCCCACCCAGCAGCTCCCAGTGTTGGGCCAGGATGGAGCGCCACGCCTCCCATCGGCCAGAGTCCAACCCGGGGACCCGCTGTCCGGACCCCTCTGCCCACCTCAGAGAACCACCCAGACCATTCACGTCAGCGGGGGCTACATCTGGGCACAGTCACTGTAGGAACAGCCATTCATTCATTCGTTCACTCATCCGCCTGTATCAAGTGCTTGCTGTGTAGGAACACTGCTCCAGCTCCTGGCGGGGGCGTCACAAAGCTGCCGCGCTGCCGCCGCCACAGAGCTGCAGACATTGCCCGGAAGAGGGGACAGGAGCAAACCAGAAATACATTAATACCCTCACATCAGGGCGCTGAGAGTAAGGAGGAAACCGAGTCGGGCAGGGGAACAGAGGGGGCTCGGGCGACGCTGGAGAAGTCAGGGCTCTCCGAGAGAGGGTGCGCCTGGTGGAGGGAGGCCAGCGCAAAGGCCCAGAGCCTGGTAGGGTGAGGCCAGTGCAAAGGCCCAGAGCCTGGTGGGGCGAGGCCAGCGCAAAGGCCCAGAGCCTGGTGGGGCGAGGCCAGTGCAAAGGCCCAGAGCCTGGTGGGGGGAGGCCAGCGCAAAGGCCCAGAGCCTGGTGGGGGGAAAGAGCTTGGTGATTTCAGCACAAGGCCACCTGGGCTGGAACAGAGGAATGGAGCTAGGAGGTCCTATAAGCCCGGGCAGACAGGCTTTGGGAAAGACTTGGGGATTATTTTCTGGGAGATTTGGGAGGCCCCCGGGGGATCCTGGGTAGGGAGTCACGTGCTCTGATGAAACTTTTCAAAAGGCCGCATGAATAGAGTCAGGCTGAGGGAGGCCGGGCAGGCGGTAGCCAGGAATCCCAGAACAGCCCTGCCACTAGGCGGCCCTGGGACTTTGAGGACATTATGTTCCCTGTCTGGGTCTCACGTTATCCTTTCGTACAACGGGGATTAGATGCGCTCCATGCTCCTTCCTACCAGATCCAGCTGTTTGTGAAAGGTCACCCGCTCCCCCCGGGGAAGAGCCATGCTTTTCCCAGCTGGTGACTCAGTGAGGCTTTAGGACGGATCCTGAGCATGTCACGGGGTGGGGCGGGGGGTGGGGCAGGGGGCACGCACTGGGCACTATTTCCTCTTTATGGTCCTCTCTGTACAACTCACTGACCTAGTGGCCCTGCTGAATCCGCTCAGCCCCTGGCCCCATCACCTAAGCCCACCTGTACATCCGCCAACCGTCTCTGGGACCAGCTTTGCACCACAGGTAAACTGAAGGATGAAGGTTGATGCTGGCTAATCTGAGGACTCAGGACCCTCTCAGACCAGCATGGACCCCTGCCGGCCCCCACGGCCCTGATGGAAACATTCAGCAGGGAATGCTTTGCCCAGAGCCGGTCGGGCAGGCCGAGGAGGAGGAGGTCCCACTTTGGACCTTCTGCGAGACAGCACGCCATCCAGAGGCTGTCAGCAGCACCCAAGGAACTTAATGAAGATGAACGTAAAGAACAAGGCGGCCTTCCAGAAACATATTGAATGCGACCGTCCACACACTGTTTTCATTGTGGGCTCTTTTTTTAAGTTAAAAAAAAATCCAAACTAAATCATGTCCTTCCAGCATGATGGGGGGAACACACACACACACACACACACACACACACACACACACACACACCATATGCCATTTCAAAGAAATGGCTCTCTTTTTAAGTTTCTGAAGAAGAAACTCTAAGATGGGAATTTTCTATGGATCTCCCTGCCCCCTCTGAAAAAAATGCACATTTGGTTTTGATCCTACACAGAAAGACCAACAGTTTAAGAAGCTGGTGGCGTGATGGCTTTTTTTTTTTTTAAACCCCAGGATTTTTCTGCACTAAGGTTTACATGCTAAATGCTCCTTGGCTGGTGGTCCCAGGGGTGAGGGCACGTTTGTGTGGGGAGTGTCCTTGGTATAAGGATCTCGCTGTGTGAGTAAGCAGGACACTGAAAGGGGACAAGGGGGACCTTCCCCTGGAAGCCTGGCTCTAGTGGATGCCCCGTTAATGACGACTCGGGCGACTTACGGCCGGGCGGGATGGGGTGGGGCTGGGAGTGTCAGCAGAGAGTTCCGACAAAGAATCAGGAAAACCGGGTCATCGAAACACGACCAAGCAGCCAGGGCAGCAGCCGGAGGAATTCTCCTTGGATGAAGCCACGTGTCGCTGCGACGTGGAGATGCTGCCCTGAGGACTGGGCTGGACACGTAGCCAGAGGGGCCAGCCCGGGGGAAGCAGCCATCTCCTGGGACGTGTCGGGGGCGCCCCAGCCCTCTGGGCTGTCCAGTCCCTAGAGATCAGCAAGGGCCATTCCCATCAAGACTACAGCAAGGGGACTTCCCTGGAGGTCCAGCGGTTAAGAATCCGCCTTCCAATGCAGGGGACGGGGGTTCGATTCCTAGTCAGGGAACTAAGATCCCACGTGCCACGGGGCAACTAAGCCCGAGCGCTGCAACTACCGAGCACTCGGGCCACAACTAGAAAGCCCATGCACCACAACTACAGGGCCCATGTGCTCTGGAGCCCTCGTGCTGCAACTATAGAACCCGCGAGCCACAACTACTGAGCCTGCATGCCACAACTAGAAAGAAGTCCGCATACTGCAATGAGGAGCCCTCATGCTACAACAAAGATCCCGCGTGCCACAACTAAGACCCAACGCAGCCCCCAAAAAAAGACCATAGCAGGGAGTGAGCTCAGAGCACACAGGCTCCAGGCCTGGGACCAGGGAAGAGATGGGTGTCTGTGAGAAGAGTTGTCCAGCCCTGGCACTGACCGAGGGAGGTTCCGGCGGGAGTCTCTAGAAGAAGGCCTGGTCCTGGCCTGATACAGGGCTGAGTTACAATGAGGCACAAACCCATCTGAGCGCAGCCCGTGGGGCCCTGGGCAGGAGGCCAGGGGCCAGGACAGGGCACTGATCCCCGTCCTTCTCGGGCAGCCGACCATGTCCTGGCGTGGCTGTGCAGGAGGCTGGGGCTGCGTCAGGGACAGTCTGCTGGGTGCCGGTGGCCTCTGAGAAGCTGAGATGGAGGCATGGCTCTGGGGACCAGGAGAGGGCTTCTTGGCCCCCCATTTCTGCTTGGGACTCCCCTTTCATGACTAATTGATCATGTTCTTGTCCTCTATAATTCCTTGCATCTTAAGAAATATCCAGTGCAATTGTTTCACTCTTTTTCTTAAAAGCAAATGGACCTTGGGAAAGTCACAAATACACACTAATGTGAAAAATTCACAGATGACTTACCAGGTCACTTCCCCCTAACCGAAGAACCCAGGCAGCAAGAAACATCTGTATCTTTGGAGAAGGGGCTAGTGTGGAGGAGAAGGAGAAAGCTTGAAGTCAAGCATAGTGAACTTGACAGCTGACTGAAATCCGCCTTACCCCTGAGTTGCCCATCAGTCAGAGGACAGTCCTAAAGGGATGACCTGTCCCCACGGCCTAAGGAGCTTGGGATAGGAGCAGAACGCACGTGAGCCATAAATCCAGACAGACCTGGGTGTGAGCCCCAGTTTTGTCATTTGCTAGCAAGGGACAAGGGCTCCGAGCCTCAGTCTTCATCTGTAAAATGGGACGACACACACCCAACTCTTGAGCAGCCTGTGACAGTGTCTGCACAGAGCAGGAGCTCGGCAAGTGGGAGCCCCCTTCCTCATCACTGTGAATCTCAGGAGAGGTGAACAAGCGTCATGGCGGGAACTTTTCTCCGATTCTTGGGGTAAGAGACCCCGAGATGCATCCAGCTGGAGCTCAGATGCGCTGCCCACTGCTGAACGTGCCCGCGACGGGAACTGTGGCGTTGCAGCCATGTGGCGTTACATGGGCTTCGGGGCACGGCGGGAACATTCTTCTACGATTTTATCCCTGCTGAAGCCACCCCATTCCCACACGGCTCACTGGCAGGAAGCTCAGGCCGGCTGCTGCAGACTCCAGGGGTCCCCGCCGTTCATCCCCTAGAACCTGTGCCATGCTGCCCTAGATGAAACAAACACCGGAGGGAATTCGCAGGTGGCCAGATGGCTCCAATGAACAGCACTGTGCATTTTGTTTAAAAGGCAGCTTTGGAGAATCGCATCCATCCCTTCCTCATGTGCCTTCAGCCACATCTTCCCGTGCTGTAGCAGCCACTCCGCTCCTGGGAAAGGCAGTGGCCAAAGAAGCCCGAGGCCGAGCGGTCCCAGGCGGGGGATGGCTCCCCTGGGCTGAAGGGCGGCGGTTCAGATGATCCAGCTTCCTGGCATCAAACCCCGCTCTCCCCTCCCGGAAGCGAGGGGGGAATCGGCGGTCTGGACAAGTGCACCTCTGGGGAGGGCTCTCCCAACAGAGAGAAGGTCGCTAGTCCCCATTCCACCTTGAATGCCCAGCTTGGTCAGTTATACGGTTTAACTCTTCAGGGAACGAGAAGGTGAAGATGCTTGGCAAAGAAAAAGCACTGATGGTGTAGGGAAGGGATGGCGATCCGCACCTTTATTTTGTGCCCCAGTGAACCCGGAAGGTCCACCAGCCCTCGAGCGGTTACTGGACACTAGCTCGTGGCCTGTGCACAGCTAAGGTCGACGTTTCAGCCGTTGAAGCTGGGCTCCTCTGGAATCCCACACGCGCTCCCATCCCTGTGGAGATCCCAGGACCACGCCTTGGGGGAGGCGGCGCTCACGCCTTCCCAGAAGATTCCAGAGATGACGGCACCAGCTCCAAAGAAGAGACTGAATGCTCCCTCCCTCAGCACGCAGGTCTGACCCAGGGACACGATGAAGATCCGACACGTGACCCCTCTAGAATGGCTTTGACTTGCACAGGCTGCAGGCCGCACGAGTCCAGCTCCTCAGCTTTCTCGGGTATCCAGAGTGGAGCTGCACACCACCCAGTGTGGAGCTCTCAACTCTGGCCCATCACAGCCCGGAGGGCGAAAGTCACACCCATGGCGCAACGGCTTCCCCTACTCTGTCCAAATAGGGGGACCCTGCTCGAGGGCCCTGGAAGCTCCAGAGAGCGAGGAACAGCATTCCTGCCCATAGGTAGTGCACCGGGCACCTCGGTGGAGGCCGTCTGCAAAGCTGGAGAGCCTGGCCCTGTGGGCTTCAGCGGGGTCCACGGGCACAGCTGTTAGAACAGCCTCAGAGTCAGGGAAGGGCCATTTCCGTGGGACCCAGAGCGTCCGGGAAGGCTCCCTGGAGGAGGTGGCTTTGCAGCTGGGCCCTCAAGGGGCCAGGACTGGGAGAGCTGGAGAGGATGCTGGGTCCTTCAGGCTGGGAGGCAGTGTGGACAGAGTCCAGAGCACTCACTAGTGCCCTGGCACGGAGCTGTGTGCAGTGTGGACGCTGGCCCAAACCCGTGGCCTCTGCCGTATATTCAGGATGAGGGATGCCTCTCTCTGGGACCCTCTCAGGAATTCAAGAATGCGATACAC
The DNA here is from genome assembly GCF_965194805.1 of Balaenoptera borealis. NCBI lineage: Eukaryota > Metazoa > Chordata > Mammalia > Artiodactyla > Balaenopteridae > Balaenoptera > Balaenoptera borealis. The sequence goes on from NC_138863.1 coordinate 133,205,505, forward strand.
ATAACAAGAGGCACACCTATGATGCACCTGCTAGGCGCTGACATCAGTGCTTTTCAGACCTGAGAATCACCTGCAGGCTTTGTTAAAACACCATGGCTGGGCCCCACCCCCAGAGTTGCGGCCTCCGTGGGCCTGGGGCAGGCCTGAGAATCTTCATTTATAAAAAGTGCCCAGGCGATGCTGGCCAAGCTTGCCAGGGACCACCCTTGGAAAACGATTGGCCTAGATTATCCGTTTTACCGCTGTAGCCCCAGAATTCCCACTGGCACCAGTTAAGTAAGAGATTACTTCTCATGTTTCTGCCTACTATGCATTGTCCTGGCTGGAGAGCGTTTGCAGCTGTAGAAACTCGACATGGTTGATGAGAGAGACGGCCCTGGGCGTGACATCTGAACCCCAGGGACCACCACGCTGCCCCATTTACCAGGGCTTCTGCATATGGCCGGAGGCTCACGAGGAATGCAACCCAGGGACTGTGCTTTTCCAAGTACAAGAACGAAGGTGCACGCAGGGCTGAAGAAACCATGTGGACGGCCCCCGTGCACACCTCCCTTCACTGGGGGTTCTCAGTCCACTTTCAAACCTGGACAGTTTCAAAGGCCAGCCCTTCAGACGTGTGGACTTAGATGGCCAAGGCCTCTCCCCGTGGGAACCAAGTAATGGCTGAAGCATCAGAGCTGGGAGGCAGGACAGTGCAGACAAGTCCAGGGACAGCTTCCTTCCCAGTGGCCAGGCCTTATGCAAATGGCACTATTATCCCCAGTAATAAGCCCCGGGACAGGCTGCATCCAGAGCCCTCCCCATGCCTGGGCACTGCCCCACGGGAAGCACTTAATAAGAATAATAATATCCTGACTGGCACTCCAGAGCACGCAATTAAAGAGTTTTTGTCTCACTTTGGGGGGAAAAATAGTGGGGGGAAATTAACGTCAGACAGGAAATTCCAACACTACAAGCTGGTGGGTGTCCGGTGGGCGGAGGCCCAGGCCCACACAGGGCTTGGCAGGGCCAGGGCGGCGGCTGGGCCCGCACCACAGCCACGGGCTGGCCTTTCCAAGGTGCTGCTTGACAAAATAGGACAAAATAGCTGGGCTGGGCCAGCACGAGCCACTCCACGGTGGGAGGGCCCTGAGGCTGGTCTGGAGGGCGGGGTGGGCAGGCAGAGAGGCATGCACGGTCCACGGCTGGACCAGGCTCCCCGGGGACAGGCCAGACACAAATGCCACGTGGCCCGCACCACAAGGGAGCCCTGGCAGTCCGGGGACCTGTCTCTCTCCGCTACAGACTGAATGTTTTCGTCAACCCTAAATTCTTATGTTGAAATCCTAATGCCTGATATGATGGTATTTGGAGGCGGGGCCTTTGGGAGGTGATGAGGTCATGGGGGTGGAGTCCTCATGATGGGATTAGTGCTCTTATAAAAGGGACACCCGTGTCCCCTTCCACTGTGTGAGGACACAGTGGGACGTGGGCATTTATAAGTCAGGTAGTGGGATGTCACCAGACACTGAATCTGCTGGCGCCTTGACCTCGGACTTCCCAGCCTCCAGAACTGTGAGCAATAAATGTCAGTTGTTTAAGCCCCCCACCAATCTCTGGTGTTCTTGTTACACAGCCTGCGATGACCGAGACACCCACAGAGGGCGATGGTAAGATGAGGGAAACAGGCCACAGGAGGCCAACAGGACCTGCGCCAGAGGCCTCGGGGTTGTGGTGAACAGCAGTGAGGCTGCAGCTGACGCCCCGGCCCAGCGGCCCCACCGCTGATGCACGTAACCTTCCGGTGCCTTGGTCTCCTCATCTGTAAAATGGTGGTGGTGACAGGACCGAGGTCAGAGGCGGGCATGAAGCAGAGACCAGCTAACATGTCAGAGCCTGTGCAGGCCAGGCGCAGAGTGGGTCCCCACATTACAGACTCTTAAGACCAAAAGAAACTTTGGAGAAGGTCAAGCCTGATTAAATTTGAAAACTGTCTTGGCCACAGAACCTGTCCCAAAGAAGACAGTACGCAGAACCCCGAAATCTACAACAGATTTGAGACCCAGGGGACTGTGGCTCCAAAGGTGTCCCCCTGCAGCCCTCTAAGGAGCCTTGCAGAAAGCACGAATCCAGCCCAGGGCCTGGAGAAGAGTGACCTGTCCCCGTGCCCCTTCCACCTGCTCCAGAGGCCGGGGTGGGCCGGGCGGCCCGGGACAGATGCAAGCTTCCCAGTGTGGACCCCACGCTGCACGGGCTCACCTGCTGAGACGTGCCCTTGACTCACCTGCCAGCTTGCACCAGCAGCCCCGTCAGCTGGCAGCTTCGATGCTGTCCTGTCATTGTCTGAAGAGCCCACTTGTCACGAGGGCATTGAGCCCTTTCAGGAGGACGCCTATGCCACTCCTCTGCCTGTTCCCCATGGGTCCCCGGGGTGTCACCTGCCACTCTGTTTCCCTCCCAGCATCTGCTCTTTCCTACAGAGCTCCAGCCAAAGATCCCCCCAGTCTGTGCTTTGGCCTTGGCTCCCACCCTCCCGAGAGCACCAAGAGAGCCTGGGGTCACTCTGCTGTGGATCTCAAGCAGGCCACAGCATCTTGTCCCCACCAGGCACTGGTGATGCTTCCCCAGTCTGGCCAAGACCCCCCGACTCCAGGGAGTGTTCTGAGGCAGAGCCCGCCAAAGCCAGCCAGCGAGATGCCAAACCAGGCAGTGGAATCTGCTGCGAGAACAGTCTCCAAGCACCTCCAAGCTCTGTGGGCAGCACTCACTTTCCTGCCACGGAAGGCTCGTTACAAATGCTTTTCGGGACTTCCCTGGCAGTCCAGTGGTTAAGAATCCACCTTCCAATGCAGGGGACGCGGGTTCGATCCCTGGCCAGGGAACTAAGATCCCACATGCCGTGGGGCAACTAAGCCCATGCGCCACAACTACAGAGCCCACGCGCCCTGGAGCCCGTGAGCCACAACTAGGGAAAAGCCTGCGTGCCGCAACGAAAGATCCCACGTGCCGCAACTGAGACCCCAGGCAACCAAAAATAAAATAAATAAAAACAAAAAACAACAATAACAAAAAACCCAAACGCTTTTCATTCCCTCACTGAAGCAGACCCTTAAGGACCACTCCTCGGAGACCGTTGTCAGAATGGTCCCGACGATTATACATGACTCAACAGGGTTCTTTCCCTTCAAATCTCCTCTACCTAAAACGAGTCTCCTCTGCTGTCCTCCCGTCAGGGACAGCCCTGGCCTCACAGACGTGTGATGCGGGCCACCTATGTTACTTTAAATGTTCTAGTAGCCTCATTAAAAAAAAGTAGAAAGAAACCGGTAATAATTTTCATAATACGATATCCTTGACCCAGTATATCAGAAATATTATCCTTTCAACATGCAAATCATTAACCTTATGTTTTATTTCCTTTTAGCTGTACTAAGCCTTCCAAGTCAGTTATGTATTTCATTGACAGCGCATCTCAATACAAATCGGCTCCATATGAAGTGCAGGACAGCCAACATAGCTCGTGGTCACCCTACTGAATGACGCAGGCCTAACCAGGTATCATTACTGGACTTTGCTTTTGAATTCCAGTCTGGGTGAAGCAAAGTCTCATCGATACATTATGGTGATGAGCGCGCCCCCGAACCTCAGTCCTTCCTCGCTCCTGAATCTGAGCCCCTGCAGACTTCTGTTTGGTCCTTAAATCAGCCGACTGACAAGCAGGTAATCTTCTTCCCTTCGATTCTCCTTTGCTTGCATCCGTTTAAGTCACAAGGGCTCCCGGGCTCATTCCTTCCACACCCTTTTTTGCTTGCTTATCGTTTTTTTAAATCTATTGACTTTATTTAGTTATTAATTCTTTTTATTGAAGTATAGAAGATTTACAATATTTTATTAGCTTCAGGTGTACAGCATAGGGATTCAGTGTTTTTCCAGATGATACTCCTTTAAATGTTATTACAAGATAATGGCTATAATTTCTCTATGGTATACAATATATCCGCATTGCTTATCTACTTTTTAAATTTTTTATTGAAATATAGTTGAGGTACAATGTTGCATTAGTTTCAGGTGTACAGCAAAGTGATTCAATTACACATATGTGTGTGTGTGTGTGTATATATATATATAAATATATGTTCTTTTTTTACATTTTTTTCCACTATAGGTTATTACAAGCTATTGAGTAGAGTTCCCTGTGCTGTACAGTAGGTCCTTGTTGGTTATCTATTTTATATACAGTCGTGTGTCTATGTTCATCCCAAACTCCTTCCACACCCTTGACCGACCGTCAGGGCCGAGCAGAGCAAGTCTGCAGCACCTCCCTGAATTCTGCCCTGGACTGCTGCACAGTGCCTTTCCCATTGGCTTGGGCAAGCATTCCCAAACAAGGCAGTGGGCAACTGAACTCCTGAGACCCTGTGACAATTAAGAGGGTCCCCAGACAGAAAAGCACACGCAGGAAGCGGTGCAGGCAGGGCTGTGAACAAACACTGGCTGAGCCCTGTAACACTTCCAGAAGCCCGGCTCCCTGGGGAGCACTGGCTCCGCGTGATTCTGGACCCAACTGCCTGAATGACGGTCCCAGCATATGCCATTCCCGCCGCCCCGCCCCCAGCGCCGGCCCACAACCTCCCACTGCTGCGTCCAGGGGACACTGGACGTCCACCCCGCAGGACTGTACACCCATCCTTGGAACCCCCAGGAAAAGCCCATTCCTCTGATTTTGCTGGTGGAGAAACAAACAGAAAACACGGCCTCATGACCCGACCCACTGGCCCTGAGCAGGGCCCAGAATCCTGTTTCCTAGAATGAAACTCTTCCTAGAGCAGAGGCAGGGAAAAACTCCAAAGGCTTCCGGGACACCAAAAAAACCTCTTGCAAAACAATATTTTGATGAACTAAGTGTGTGAATTAAAAGCAGACGGAGTGTACTTCCTTTAAAACAAACAGGGTTTAACATCTAGGGGCAAACTCCCACACACAACATGCTTGGCGGATAGAGAAGCCAGAGCTGCCCTTGCTACACACCCCAGAGCAGTCTGGCCTCTTCGTTCCATTCAAAGTGCTGTGGGCAACGGCCCTGCTCTGTGGGTCCAGCTTCACCCCAGCCAAGGGGATCCCGAGGAGGGATCCCATTGCTTGGGAGGTGGCCCCCAGGTCCTGCTGTCACAGGCAGGATGGAGTCCAGAGCCCGGCCTGGCCCCCGTACTCTTCTGATCCCGCCCCCAAGTCTGCCCCCAGGATCAGCCGGACCCTTGCAGACCCCAGAGAGCTCCCAGCCCACTACCCACGCTCACTCTGCTCCTCCCCACCAAGCCCGTCTCCTACTTATCACACCAACTCATGCTGCCCAAAACAAATCCAGTGTGAGACAGGCTGGGACCTGGGACCTGGGACCCTTTGCTGCAGTGCTGGCACCTGGACAAACGTCTCCTGGAGCAACAGATACAAAGAAACTATAAGGGACTGAAAATAACTGCGTGCATGAGCAGCTGGGGCAAATTATGGACAACAAGATACAAAAAGACCAAAAACGCAACTGCCGCTTCTGAAGGCCTGGGAGCAAAAACAAGGTGTCGGGAGTAAAAACAGGGTCCTGCACATGCCCCCTGCACTCAGCACCGCCAAGGGGGTGGGCAGAGCACCTCAGCCACCCCTCCAGCCGGACCCCTGGACACACCTCTACCCTCACCCCATAGAGGAACCAGCCCGCCCCGCCTTGGGGAAGAGCAAGGCAGCTTGCTACTTGTTTTCTCTCCTCCCTGCTGTAGCAGGGGCCCCAATAAAGCCTTGCCTGGATCTCTTGTCTGGCCTCTAGTCAATTTCTGTTGATTACCGAGTCTAAGAACCTTGGTCCGTATCAAGATCACGTGTGCCTGTGATGTTTCCTGTTCTCCTGCCCCCTCCCCAAATCAGGCAGAAGATATGCCCTCTGGACCATTTCCTCCAAGCCGGAGACTGGTGCCTGGCACGGAGGGAGGGCGTGAATAAATGAGGGGTGAACGAATGAGGGAATCTTCTCACTCCTGGAAAAGAGACTTGAGGATAAGAAGGGGGCCCACAGCTGCCCATGTTCTGCATAAATTAACAGGAGAGAGAGTCCTGCTGCACAGCTGGGTAGCAGACGAAGCAGTGTGAGACACAGGAGGACTGGCACACAGAGCGGACAGGACGGCAGCACCAGGCAGGGGACATTAGGGCCGTCGTAGCGGACATGGTAGTATTAGAACGGTAGTCACAGGAAAAGCAGGACAAGGCGTCAGCCCATCCGCTGGGGCCCTCCTCAGAGACTGAAATCGCAAGTTGTTCTAAGAGCAGAGGCACCCGGCTTCCTACGTGCTGGAGGCTTCCTGGGTGTGATTTAATCCTCGTAGCATGTGATGAGGAATGCAGCGTCGTCATCATCTCCATTTTACAGGTGAGGGAACTGAGCCAGGCCGGGGTCAGCCACACAGCTAGTCAGTGTCACAGCCACCCAGGGAAATTCCAGCCACGTCCTTACGGCCGGGGCAGGGCAGTGAGAGCTCTTCTAGGACCATGAAGATACAATGTGAGCCAAGGAGGAGGCCCAGGGCCCTGTCCCAGGTGCCCGGCTCCTGGTCCAGGCAGCCTGGGGCGGGGCTTCAGTGCGACCAGAGCCACAGGTGTGTGATGGAGGAGCGGGGCACAGGTGACCTGGGAAGGCAGGGTCGCGGAGCTGACAAACTCCAGGAGACACGGGGCTGAGCTTGGCTTTTGCACTTTGTCAGCCGCCTTTCCAAAAGTGGACTGAACCCCCCCGACCCAAAATGGAAGGAGTATTTCCCGCAGCAGCTTCTAAGTGCTACCCAAGGATCCAGCAAAGTCTTGGGGGCGAGTCCGGGAGGGACCCACGAGAGGGGGTTATCTGTTTTCCCCCGCTGTGTTCCTGGGGCCTGCTCATCACCCCCATGGATCATTCTGCCGGGCTTGGAAATGTGCTGACCGGCATTACAAATGGGCCCCTCCCCCGCCGCGGCTCGGTGCCTCACAGCACCCTGCGGGGTGCGCGCTGTCAGCGTGCTGCGTGTGTAAACAGGGCGGCGAGGACGGCAAAGGGCCCAGCCCGGGGCCCCAAGGGCGACTACAGTTCAGAAAAGGCACCCCCCTGGTTTTGTGCTGATTAATGGTGGCCCCCCTGAGAGCCCTGCTTAACACAGGAGTTTGTCAAGATGAAGTAACTGTCCTAAACAGAAAGTGTAGTATCCTTAAGGCCCCGCTGACAACTGACTGGTGCTGGGAGATGGGGTGATGGATGTCTGTGGCTCCTGCCAACATCCCTCCCCCGTCTGCATAAATTAAAACGCAGCCCGTGATTAGGAGGGGACACCCCTGCACACCTGCCACGGGACAGGGTGAATGTGGGCCCTGCCGTCAACCCTGCCGCAGGCCTGGGGGGGCCACTGGGAGACCCCAACTGCCTGTTAGCATTACAAATGGCTCGGATAGGCAAAGGTCCCACGGCAGGGCTGGACCAGATGCCCCGCAGGATCGAGGATGGGACAGGACGGCTGGAAGGAAGAAACCACAGCCCGGGGAGACTGCAGGTGTCATCAGTGGCCCTGGAGGCACCCAGAGGTAAATGAGGTGGACAGCCCCCCCGCCAAGGCCAGGCCGGTACTTGCGCACTGTGGAGAAGCTGTCGCTATGGCTACAGCCGTGAGCTGTTCCATCGGGTGCTGCTGCCCACCGGGATGAGGACCAGCAGGTGGCCTGGGACGAGCCAGGATGCCCGTGTGCAAAGTGGGGGTAAGTGAGGTGCACAGCCCAGCAGCCGTCCTGCTGCGAACGGATGTGTGTTTTCACCCTTCTGAGCATCAGCTTCACAGGCTTGGAGCCGTGAAATCCACAGCCCTTCTCCAGGGCCCCTGAGTATTTCACACTCTCTCCAGAGGGCGCTCTGGAAGAGCCACACACAGTGGGGATACAACTGACAGGGCGGGGCCGGCCGGGCAGCTAGGAGGGCAAGCGGAGCTTAAAGTGGGGTGGGGGGACAATAGGGCCACGTTCGGGCAGAGGCCAGGGGGCCCAGCTGGGTTGGGAGCACCAGGGGCGCTTCCTGAGTCTGGGAGGCACCTCCAGGTGATCTCCCTGCGGGACCCTCATCACCCAGTTGGCCAAAAGGTGGAGGATGCGTTCATTTCCAATAAGGAATGACATCCTGGGGTTCGTGGAGACACAGGGGACTGGGGCCGGGGGACCCTCGCAGCCACTCTGCCGGGGGTCAGATTGTTAGCACAAGCCGATTGTCCCCACCGGTTAGAGCTGTCCTTTCAGGTCAGAGGAGGAGGGCACCCTGGCACTAAGCTGAACCCCCGTCCCCCTGCAGACAGTGTGCGCCACCAGCCAGAAGCTGAGCACTGCAGAGCTACCCGGCGCTGATTCCCCTTCCTTTCCGGGCAAAATAAGATTCTCAGACCAAAACCCCCCACCCTAGATCTACCTCCAGGCCAGACCAACACCAGCCCGAGCCAGGAGCTGTTCCCATAACACTGGTTTGCCCCAAACCACGGCTCCAGAGCAGATGCACGGAGCTGGGCGTCCCTGCTCCCTCGGCCAACCACTCAGGCCGAAGCTGAGCGGACAGACCACCAGACCAGGACTTGAGGGCTTCCCTCATCACCACTGGACGACAGCCCACTATGGATGGTCCCGGCTCACCCCACAGTGCCGGGGGGCAGGTGATCATGTGGGGTCCCACACGGAAATGCCGCGATGTGCCATCCACACCGGCCTTCTGGCCACCACGCACCCCATGTCTGTATTGTTCACTGTAGTAATAATATTGTTTTTCCACGCCCAGAAGTCCAGTGGTAAAAATTCAAGAGTATCAGTTGAATGACGTACAATTACAAAAGTGGTTTTGAGTGCTACTCCAGGCATAATTCTGTGCACTTGACATTCATGTTTATTTTCCCTCACATCAACCCTATGTGGGGGAGGGGCACTATGACTGCCCCCGTTCTACAGATGAGGAAACTGAGGCTTGAAGAGTACGTAGCTTGTCTAAGATCACACAGCGAGTCACAGGCAAGAAAGAATTTCAACCCCTGTCTGCGATTCTAGCCACCCTCGCACTCTGCCCGGCTGTCGTGACTGCTTCCTTACGACAGTGCGGCTGGACAACTGGAGAAGCTCAAGTCCCTGGCCGCAGAAAAGGCACTCCCCGTGGTCTTCCCAAGGGAGGCCACGTCCACTCAGAGTCCTTGGGGGAGTGCCACTCCCCGTTCTGTCTTCTTCACCATGTGACACGTCTTCAGCTCCTGGGCCCAGGCTCTGTTCTGGAGACGCAGGAAGGAAAATGCACCAGCCCTGATCTCAAGGGCCTGCCAGCCAGTGGGAGACACTCAAGGCAACAGGTGACAGGTGAGAGAGGAGGGGACCAGGAAGGCACAGAGATGAGAAACAGCAGGAGTGCTTAGTGTTGTCACAGCAACAACAGCAGGGGAGTGGTGGGGGGGGCTGGGCATGACATGCCTTACAGGATGTTAAGGACACTGGACATTATAAGTTGGTGCAGCCACTGTGGAGAACAGTATGGAGGCGCCTCAAAAAACTCAAAATAGAGTTGCCATATGACCCTGCAATCCCGCTCCTGGGCATATATCCGGAGAAAACTGTAATTCAAAAAGATACATACACCCCTATGTTCATAGCAGCACTATTCACAATAGCCAAGACATGGAAACAACCTAAATGTCCACCGACAGATGAATGGATAATGAAAATGTGGTACATATATACAATGGATTATTACTCAGCCATAAAAAAGAGGAAATTTGGCCATTTGTAGCAACATGGATGGACCTAGAAATTATCATAGCAAGTGAAGTAAGTCAGAAAGAGACAAATACCATATGATATCACATATATGGAATCTAAACTGACACTTACCTACGAAACAGAAACTGACTCACAGACATAGAAGAACAGACTTGTGGTTGCCAAGGGGGAGAGGGGGTGGGGGGAATGGACTGAGAGTTTGGGGTTAGCAGATGCAAACCATACAGAGAATGGATAAACAACAAGGTCCTACTGTAGAGCACAGGGAACTATATTCAATATCCTGTGATAAACCATAATGGAAAAGAATTTTTAAAAAAGAATATATATATATATATAACTGATTCACTATGCTGTACGCTTGAAACTAAGATAACATTGTAAATCAACTATACTTCAATAAAATAAATTTTTTTAAAAAGGACACTGACATTAGCCTGCTGGTGATGGAGAGACAGCAGGAGGTTTTGTGCATGGGAGCCACGGGGTCAGATCTGCATTTGACATCCAAGGGCGCAGAGGGTGGGCTGTGTACAGGAAGGTGCCGGAGGCCAGGAGACGGACTGAGCAGCAGACCTAACCTTGGCGGGATGGCAGCGGGGGGCAGAGAGGGGACAGGTCACGGCCAGTGCAGGTTGCAGGGCCGGCAGGATTGGGGCTGCAGGGTGCGGGGGTGAGTGAAGAGTGACACAGGTCCAGTCGAGCATCCTGGGGCTGAGGTGGGTGGTGGTGTCCCCAACTATGCAAGGAGACACGGGAGAGAAAGGCTGCTTTGAGAGCCAGAAAACGGGTGGTTTCCGACCTGCTGAGTTTGAGATGCCCGTGGACCATGGGGACGGCGGGGAGGGCACGTCCAGGGACTAGTTGTAGAAATGAGGCCTGAGCTGGGGAACAGCTCTTGGAAGAGGCTGTGATCTGGGTGGTGGCTGGAACCCTCAGTGAGAAAGTCGTACAAGGCAAGTGTGTAAAGACAGGCGGTGGGGGCGGCGGGGGGGGGGGGGGTCGGGTGGCACAGAGCCGGAGCCAGGAAGCTAGGCTCTTGTCCGAGCTGCCTCTTGCTCACCTGGCCCCTCGGGCTTTCTGACGCGGAAGCCGAGCCTGTGAGCTGCTGGCCTGGGTCCTGGGTGCTCTGCCCTGGACCCAGCCTGCCTGGCACCCTGTCCGGGAGGAGGGCTGACCCCAGGGTCCAGCGGGCCTCATCACCCACGCGTGGGTGCGGGCCAGGAGAAGGGAAACCCATGTGCAGACAGGACCCTCGCCTCCCCTGGGTCAGGGCTCAGGAGCCCCCGTCATGCCCAAGCCCCTGACCTCCTACTGGGCCCATGCGCCCAGGCTCTCCCACTCCCGCTGTGCTGCCCGAGCCCAGGGCCTGACCTGGCTCCCAGTGGATGCCGATTTGGGAGGCTGGGTGGTGAGGGGCCCTGCCCACGGTTAGCGGTGAGGGGCCCTGCCCACGGTTAGCACAGCTGCCTTCTCAGAGAGAAGTCCCGGCCCTTCTCTGGACCGCACACCTCCGTCCAAGCCAGCAGTGGGCTCAGGAGGTAACTGGAGCCCAGCGAGGGGCGGGCGGGGGGCACTGACACCTGGATAGACACTCGGACTGGGATGGGGGTGGATGCAGCCCACTCCTCAGCAGTCCCTGGTGACCCCAGGGGACAGCCACACCTGAGCCAAGCCCCTACACCACAGAGTGTGTTCAGCATCATGATGGGTCGCTCCTGAGCCCGCCTTGAAAACCTGTGTTCCCGCCGAAGAGCCCCCCAGATGCAGACAGGCAATCTTTCCTCAGCCTGATTTGCGCCACAAGCCCAGGCCCTGGAGCAGCCCCGGGGCGGTGGGCAGAGGCCTGGCCAGATCAGCCTGGGCCTCTGGCAGTGACCCAGCTTCCAAACAGAGTGAGAACTCATCCCTGGCTCTGGGTGTCCAGAAAAGAGGAGGGTTTTGGTTTCCTAATCCCAGCTCTGCCACTTACTAGCTGTGTGACCTTGGGCAAGTTGCTTAACCTCTCGGAGGCTCAGCCTATGTAACTTCCTTCTCTTGTAGGGTCACTGGGGGAGGTCAGTGAGCTCACACAAATGGAACTTCACGCCCTAGCTGGCTGTCGGCACACTTGCCCCTGGGGGAGCGGCCCTGTCACCATCGAAGTTGGCAACTGGAGGATACACAAAGGAGAGCAGAGAGCACCTACCCGATTAAACCGCGGGGGTACCGAGGGGCCGGCGCGTTCCCTGCCAGCAGCAGGCAGGGCTAAGCTTCCCCTCCCCTTCTCCTTCTTTCCCTCCCTCCTCCTTTGCAGGAACTGAGCCCCCTTTTATAGCCCCTCATGGGGGCCCTGGGGGAGCCTGAGGCTGGCAGAAACGACCGCTAATACTTCCAGCCACATTTACTGAAACCTTTTGACACGGAGGATATTTTTATGAGATAAGTGCCCTGTGTCTGTATCAGCCGGCAAGTTTCATTGCTCACATTTCAGCCCTGCAAAAAGCCTTTTTCAATCACTGTCTGCGGCGACGATAAACTTTAATGGCTGAGGGAGAGCCTGCACTGCGGGCACTTTCCATCCTCCCCGGGCCCCCTCCCGGCCGGCTGCAGACTCCACCCTCCCCACCGGGCCAGGGCCCAGGCAGAGGGGCCGATGGTAGGGAGGCCATCACCCCTCTGCCCCCTGTTCCTCAGCCTCAGGGGATCGCAGGGTCTAGAAGCATATTCGAAACACCAGGGAATTATAAATGCCAATACCCAGCCCAGCTCTGGCCAACAGAGCCTCTGGGGTGGGCTCCCGGACATCAGCATTTTTGAAAGCTCCCCGGGGGATGCCAAGGGGCCGTGGGCCTTGACAACAGCTGTGCACATTCACACGACACCCCGTCCTGCACCCAGGAGGTGCTGGGCGGGCGTGTGGTTCTGTACTGGATGGTTCAAGAAGCAAAACCCAGAGGTCATGAGGTCACAAGGAGAGCCAGGAAGGGACCTGCCCTCAGAGCCCAGGCCCCTTGCACTTCCAGTCTGAAGGGGTCACGTTTGAAATAAGCATCTGGCTGGAAGGCAAGGTCAGTGTTCAGGGGGTGAGGAAGAACGAACGAACGAATGGCTTCTACCTACAGGAAGCTCGTTCAACCGTCTCGGTGTCCTGCAGGAAGGGGCGGTGCTTGGTGTTCCTGAAAGCCTCACTTTCCAGAAGCATCGGATCTCAAGGCAGGCAGGGCCGCCACCCATCCTCATGGCCACTCCTGGCACCACTCACAGGGCTGTGCCCTTGCCCACGGCTCTCCCCATGGATGAACCCACCCCCGGGACTGAGGTGGGCAGAGGACGGCCCCCTCCCCGCCCCTGCGTCACAGTCGAGGCTGCCGTGCACCTCGCCCTCCAATGCTCCCCACCCTCCCTTCCCACCACACCTACAGACGCCCCCACTCAGCGAGCCCCTGCTTCCCTGGCCCACCGACACCTCCTCGGTCACGCCCGTCTCCTTCCTGCCCTCTCCCATGGGTTCTTCTGTCATAACCCCTCTGGACCCTTTGGGAAGAGCAAATTTGGGGCAGACAGGAAAGAAGTGGGCAGAAAGCAGGAGCATCACGGGCCGTGGATGTCTCCCCTCCCCCTGCATTACTGCCAGCTCTGGGGCGTGTAAGGAGCGGGCTTCTGTGCTTCTCCAGTGTGGACGGACTCTGCGTCCCCTGCCCGTGAAGACAACGTGCAGACATGAAGAAAGGAAAGGCACCTAAACCCAACCAGGGCCGGGGGACTCTTATCCTCAGCCAGCCTGTCTTCCCGGGCCAAAGTCAAAGGTTCGAGGGCAGAAGATTCTGGGAATGGCCAGACCCAAGAGCTGGATCCCAGCTCCATCACTGAGGCCTCCGACGGGGAGGGCCGCCAGCACACAGCACCCAGCACCAAGAGGCCAGGGGCCAGTTTAAGTGACCCTGAACTGCCTGTTTAAACCAAACCAAGTCCAAACCTGAATACTTCCCCCTGGCTGTCTGGCCCCAATTCTGCCACGGAGAGCTGGCCTCAAGAAATCCCTCCTTTGCCGTCCGTTCCTTGGGTCTCACTTCCTTTCCCGGGCCCCAGCTTGAACCGTGTCTTACACACAGAGTCTCAAAATGAACCCCTTCTGCAACTTCCAAATATACTCGCAAGCTCCACCTGTCCTCTTCCATCCATCATGACAACAGAACTCATTTCTCCTTGGGAGATGGAAAAAAGCCCAGCACTGGGGACCAATTAAGCCTTGCCTTTGAAATCATGAGGGCTGCAGACTACGGATGGTGAACCCCAACCTCTGACGCAATAGGAACCAGATGCCACGACCGGGAAACACACAGCGTCCCGCCACCACGGTCCAGCCCCGAGAGGGACGTCGGGGGTTGGGCAGCACGGACCCTCGAGGGGCCCTGGCTGATGTCATAGCCCAGGTTCACGGCACCAGCTGGGATTTTAACGTGAGCCTTCACCCATGACAAGAAATGAGGGCCTCCTGACAGCCCCTCAAACACGCCGCACCTCTCACTCTTCACTCCTCCTTCGTCCGTGTTTTGCGGGCTCTCGGAGATCTGGCTTAAGCTCTAAATCTTCCTTCCTTGAATACTCAAGCCTGAAGGGAACGCGTTCTCTCCCACGTAGGGACCAGGAGGGCTGCAAAGATCCAGCCCTTGATTGCAGAGTGTCCATTGCTATTAACCAGACTCCTCCTTCTCTAACTAGACAGCAGGCTTTTCTTACTATCGTGTGTTTTCTCAGCAAGCCCTCTCTAGCCACATGTTAAATGGCTGCAGTGCTGATAATGTTAGCAACCAGTTCTTGGAGTGAAGGGAGGGAGGAGGCCTGGTCTGCATCATTTGCCAATTTCTGCAGTGTAAAGGCTCTCACCGTGGCTGAATTCAAGCTACCAAGGAGTGATCACAGAACTGGGAGTTGGGAAACGTGCAGAACTGGCTCCCTCGAGCTGGCGTGAGCGGGCTCCAGCAAGACTCCACCAGGCTGGGTCTCTACAAACTTCAAAGCTTCCTTAAGCGAGGACTTTCTTCTTTTGTTTTTGAAAAAAAAAAGACAAAAACATCTTGGTGTCCTGAAAATTAAATAATACTATTTCCTACCTAAAAAAATTAGCAAGATTTTTTTCTTAATGAGAATACCCAATGCTAGAGAGGGCATTTCGAGGCACTGTGTTGGAAATGACTGCTAGAAATAATTTGGAAATACATCTCAAGAATCATACCCTTCAACTCGGCAACCCCACCTCTTTCCTCTACTCCCGGGTAAAAACCTAAGTGGTGAAAAGTGCGGGCACAGAGATTTTGATCACGGTAGAACTTACAATACCAAATGATTGTGGGCAGCCTAAAAGTTTACTGAGGCAGAAGTGGTTCAATTCAGCCGCAAATCAACCTTCAAGATGACACCACAAGGATTTGATCATAAATAATAAGTGGCATGCTCGTGGTTGAGGTCCCCTTTCTGAAGTGGGGTTCCCCTCCTTCGCTGCTGGTGGGAATGTAAACTGGTGCAGCCAACTGTGGAGAACAGTATGGAGGTTCCTCAAAAAACTAAAAATAGAGTTACCACATGATCCAGCAATCCCACTCCTAGGCATAAACCCAGACGAAAGTATAATTCAGAAAGATAAATGCACACACCCCCCCATGTTCATAGCAGCACTATTCACAGTAGCCAAGACATGGACACAACCTAAATGTCCACCAACAGATGAATGGATAAAGATGTGGTACATATATACAATGGAATATTACTCAGCCATAAAAAAGAACGAAATAACGCCATTTGCAGCAACATTAATGGACCTAGAGATCATCATACCGAGTGAAGTAAGTCAGAAAAAGAAAGATGAATACCACATGATATCACTTATATGTGGAATCTAAAATATGACACAAATGAATCTATCTGTGAAACAGAAACAGATTCACAGACACAGAGAACAGACTTGGTTGCCAAGGGGGAGGGGGTGGGGGAGGGAAGCATTGGGGGTTTGGGATGAACAGAGGCAAACTATTATATATAGGATGGCTAAACGACAAGGTCCTACTGTAGAGCACAAGGAACTGTAGTCAATATCCTGTGATAAGCCATAATGGAAAAGGATATGAAAAAGAATGTACATATATGTATAACTGAGTCACTTTGTTGTACAGCAGAAATTAACACAACCTTGTCAATCAACTAGACTCCAATACAAGCAAAATATTGGTGAAGTAAGTAAGGTTCTGCACACATTACCCTCCTCCCGGGGGTCTGGGCAGACCCTTGCCCTCCGGTGCTCTGCAGAGGTCCTAGCTGGGGGCTGGGGCTGTGAAGACCCTCCTGGAGGATGCTGCGTCTCCACCTGAGCCCTGAAGTAACGGGTTGGCCAAACAGATGGGATAAATCAATGCCAAGGACGCCGTCACCCTGGGCAATCCCTCACCACTCAATTTTCATGTGAATTTAGCAGCTCTACGTGGTTTTTAAGAACCCAATTGTATCCTGACACTTTTTAAATGATGCCTCTTTACATCCAGCCATAATTTATCTTTTACTTGGGAGCAGCTCAACTTCCATAACCATTTGGGGGGAAAAAAAGCCCATAGTGACTTCACTTAATTTATAGTAGTCTACACTCAGTAAAACACAGATGACAGAGGCTTGCCAAATGTGGATTTCATGTCAGCGGCTCATCTTGGTAAAGCTTTAGTGGCTTTATTTTGAAAGAAAACACACATTTAAAAACTGTTTACAGATTCGAGTAGGGGTGAGGGTAAGTGTGTGGATGTGTGAAGAGGAACTCACTGGTGCAAACCCCCAAAGCTAAGATGGATACTTGTCAGGCAAAAAGCCTCTGGGTTTTTTTTGACCTAAAAAAGAAAAGTAAAAGTGATTTCAAATTCTTGAAAAGTCCAAAGGGATTTGAGTGATCAGATAGATGCTCTGAGGGGTCTTTACTCATCACTCTCAAGGCACGACGCTGAACTTGAACTTGGGGGTCAGCAGGTGCGGGGATCTCCCCCGGGGCCTCCTCCACCATCCTGGGCAAACCAGCCAACACACCTCCCACTTTCTTGATACAACGATCGCCACCCATATCCCTTGGCTGTTTTACCAGGGCTGAGTCAAAAGACGGACAGCAATTAATTTTCATCCAAAGCCTCCAAGGCCGTAGCAATGTCCCCTCATCTTGTTTCATCCACACAACCCTCCTGGGACTGGGTTTATCCTCCCGACTGCACAGAGAGGAGACCAAGGCAGCGCTTGCTCAGATCCTGTGCGCCAGGTCACCAAGCTAGTGGGTGAGTTGCTTTGCGTTCACGGAGACCATGACAATTGGGTTTGCCAATTAGAAGTGACGTTGATACTTGGAAATCGCCTGTCTTGGGCCCTGCTACTCAAAGTGTGGTCCAACTGGCAGCCTTGGTATCAGCTGGTGTGTGTTGATAGTGAAGCCTCCTGGGCTCCATGCTGACCTACGGATTCAGAAGCTAAATTCAGCAGGATCCTGGGGGTGATTCGTCTGCACGCTGAAGTCTGAGAGCACCGGTTGAAGGGGCACAGTCCGTTAAAGAAGGAACGAGAAAAGACAGGAAAGGAAAAGTCAGCAGCAGCAGCAGCAGCAGCAGGACATGGGGGAAGGGGTTCGAGTGGCAGCGGGGGCAGCAAAGAAGCCGCCTTCGTCCAGCTCCCCAGACGCATCTGCCCGGCCCTACTTGGAACCCAAAGCGAAGCACGCTTGGCCCATAGTTCTCAGGGTGGCCCCTGGGAGCAGGCGAGAAATGCACATGCTCGGGCATCACCCCAGATCCAGGAAATCAGGAGCTGGAGCTCAGCAGCTGGCGTTCAACAAGCCAGACACACAGTCGGGGCACAAAACCCCACAAAGGGTCCCTGGCCCTCCCAGAAGCGCTGACTTTTCACTGCGGGCCCACACCTGGGCTGGACACCAGTAAGGAAAACAGCCTGCGTTTATGCTCCCCGGGCAGGCTCATTTCTAAGGCATATTTTCATCCAGGACCTCACTTAACCCTCACAGCCGCCACAAGAGAGAGGCAACGTGGGTCCCGGCATTCCTGTCGAGCACATGGGAAACCGAGGCCCCGTTATGTCCAGGTCCAAGCCGGCCCTGGGCGGAAAGCGGGTCCCCAGGCTGCAAGCGCTCAGCCTCCCCTGTCTGCTATGGCCACACAATCGCTCTCAGTTTACTGCCAGTTGCAGCCACACAGCCAAAGAGGCCTCCCAGGACCCAGGGGGGTGATGGTCCCACGCTGGTCCAGCCAGGAGCATGCTCAGGGCGGGGAAGGCGGGGGGACCAATCCATCCTCCGGTGCCTGCCTTCCACAGCTGCAGCCTGAGAAATAGTGTGTGTGTGTGTGTGTGTGTGTGTCTGTGTGTGTCTGTGTGTGTGTGTGTGTGTGTCAGAGAGAGAGAGGACACATTTCCAAAAAAGGAAGCCCTCAGAAGCAAACCCCTAAAGTGAGAAATGTGTTTTCCCTCCTATCCCAGGGTGTTTACTTCTATATTGCAGGGATCTGCAAAACCCATCTCCCACCGAGATGCCCGCTTGTAAAACTCAAAGGCACAAATGAGGCCCAGCTGCAGTTTCACTCACGGTGAGCCGCAGGCAAGAGCTGTCATGGGGGGTGTGTAGGCGGCCTGCCGGCTGGAAGAGGTTCCAGTTAAGGCCCCGGCATTCAGTGAAAAGATACAAACGTGTACACAGCTGGGCATCCCAGGCTAGAGGGAGCGGAGAGAGACTCTTGTCCTGCTCACCAGACACCCTTCCATTCGGCCCCATCTCTGGAGGTGCCGCAAGCTGGCCGTTGCCCTGGATCTGGGTTAGAAGGGCATGAGCATGCACTGGTCCAGCCACTCGCCCTTCCGTCTGGGCTGGGGAGACAGCCGGCTACACCGACTGCTGGCTGTGTGATTCGGGACAAGTTGCTTTCCCTCTCTGAGCCTCAGCTGCCTCATCTAAAGACTAGTAGTAGTACCAGGGTGGTGAGGAAATGAGGCTCTCTGTGTAAAATATCAAGCCCGTAGTGGTTGCTCCTTCACTGTTCATTTCCCCTCCCTAAAGCCGGGCTCGGCGCTGGGGAGAGAAAGACAAACCCCCCCAGAGTTAAGAGCAAATCTGGGAACGCATACCCCGAGTCAGGGAAGCCCTCGGGTCTATCCATTTGCATGGACTTCTGCCAGTGCTCCAGTTTTAAAAGCTTGACATTTATTTCGATATTTATTTTTTACTGTAAATACAACCTACGTTTACAGAGACATTTCTTTTCCTCTGTAAACACGGCAAGTGTCTAGGGAAAATATAATCCCAAACTCACAGGAATGGAATGATTTTCTTTATCATAATCTTTTTTTTTTTTTTTAAATCTACTCTAGCAGTGCATCATGCCGTTCCATTTTACTCTAATTTGGAAGGAGGGGGTGTGTACGGGAAGTGCATCGTGCATTAACAGTAAGAAAACACGACAGGTAAAGGGATCCTCATTGGGAAAATAAGACTGCATTTACTTTTCTGAACAGCGGAGGCTGGAGAGGTAGAAATCCCAAGGATCGGCACGAGGACCAGTCTAACTGGACATGACATTGCCGTTGAAGACAAAATGCCACTCCACTGGGTGGAATTACCAGACGATTTCATGAAACTGAGGGAGAAAAGCCTCATAAAATTTGAGGACCCTGAAGACAAAATCAAAGTATACATGTATAGGACCAAAGATATTATCAGTTCAACCTAAGAGATTATCAGTCAAACCCACTCACTGTACTGACAGGGAAACTGAAGTTTCCAGCCGTCACCTGCCTTCCTCAGATCACAGATGTTAATGGCAAAGCCTGACAGCCCATTTCCTTTGTTGTTGTTGTTTGTTTGTTTTTCCAAAATATTCCGGGCAGGGAGAAAGATTGAGGAGCCAAAGGATGGAGCCCTATTTCCGCTCACAGGAAATAAACTCAGGGAGCTTCCTCCCCTGAGGCTGAGGCAGACGAGATCAGCAAATCTGGATGCATCTGTGGTTCAGAGGTGCGCGGCGGAGCATCGTGGGAGAGGTGCTTGAGGGGGGAGCGCCCTCACTTGGGGTATCGTGACAGAGGAGAGTCCTGGTCTCCTGTTTCCGGGGCCTCTGCTCACAGGACAGCCCCCAGGTGGAGGCTCCCTCCCTCCTGATCCCAGGCCACCTAGGACGGAAGGGGACGAAATGCCATCGGTTTGGAGTGCAATTTTGTCCTGGAAACTGCGAGGCTGTAACCATGGCATCTTAGAGCCCACCCTGAAAGTCTCATCCTTCAAAAAGGAAGGCCACCTCCCTTGCCTCTGTAAATACACGCCCTGCCCCAGCTTGGTCAGCCTGGCTGACACGCCTCTCTCGAGACTCTGCCCGAGCCCTGCCCGCCCCACACCAGCTCGGGAAGGGAAGACAGGGCCCCTCTGGACCCCAAACAGCCCCGTGACTCCCCAGAGACTCTCCCACTGAGCCTCAGCTCCATGAGGTCTGGGACCAGGTCTGCGGCGGGGTGGCAGCTGCCTCCAGGTGGTCCTCAGTGGGGGACAGAGACGGAGGGCTGGGAGGAGGATGGGAGGAAGGGAGGGAGGAATCTGAGCCACAGCTGATGCTGAGAGGTACAGGACCAGGTGGATCTGGGAACCCACCTGTCCAGACTCCCACAGGGAGGGAGGGGTGGAGACGGGGGAAAAAAGCAGACATTGTAACTCTTAGCTAGGTTCTTAGGTTGAACCACATCCCTAGAACCTGCCCACGGTTCAGCCTCCTGCCATCACTCGTGTGCTCTCTCCTGGCCTCGGTTTCCTCATCCAGATCACGGGAGGGCAGAGCCCCATCTGTCCCACCAGGAGAAAGACAAGGAGTACTGACTTCAGAGCCTTTTGTATATATCGACACGTCACTGTTGGAAAACCTCAGCAGTCACAGGGGGATCCAATCCTTTATTTTACAAAGAGGAAAGCAAGGGGTGTGTGCCTGGCCTCCCAGACCTCCGCTTCCTTGAGGCCCATCCTCTCTCGCAGACACTTAGTCAGAAACGCATATTTCTTCTTGATTAGATTTTCATCCTGGTTCTCAAAAGAAAATGCTTAACTTCCCCTCTCCCCCTCCCAGCACTGGACCATTCCTTCCACACATCCATTCAGTGCCGAGTCCAAGCAAAACTTTTCTGCTCCGTATTTACAGCCAAGTTTGCACTTTCAGGGTTTTTTTTCATCGTTACTGTTGTCCTTTTCCTCCCAGTTTCCCAAGAGGAGAGAACCGTGGGCATCGCAGCAGACAGAGACCCAGGACAGCCTGGGGTGGGGCTTGTGAGAGGTCCACAGACTCGGGGCCAGAGCCCCTGCCCGGGAGGCCCCTCCCTCACTGCCAGCCACGCCCTCAGCGAGGGGCCCACCGAGGCCGAGAAAGCAGAACTGGGCTTATTCTGGAGGAAAGCGGCAAAATGAGGGAGTGTGGATTTCTCTGTGTGGGCTTGAAACCAGCTGATACCCCCTAGCCATCTCTCATTTGCGGTCTCTTGAGGATGCTGAAATTCTTCCCCCTCCAATCCCTACCCAATCCATAGGTTAGAACCACGGAAATCGGTGCCCCTAGCCCCTACCCCCTGGCAGTAAGGGTTGACCCAGCAGCACTGGTGCTCTAGAAAGAGAGGGAAGGGAACAGAATGCAGGAGAGGGAACAGAGCGGGCGCTTCTAAGAGCTAGTAAAGGCCTCCAGGGCACAGTTAAAACCTAGCCCTGGCCAACCCAGCCATCACGTGGGCACCAAGAAGCTCTCCTTCCTAAAAGGCCGGATATCTGCCACCAAGATTGCATTTAAAAAATAAGGAAAATGAGTTGCAATCAGAAAGCGTTTAGAGGGACTCCCCTGGCGGGGCAGTGGTTAAGAATCTGCCTGCCAAGGCAGGGGACATGGGTTCGAGCACTGGTCTGGGAAGATCCAGACCAGGATCTTGCCGCGGAGCAACTAAGGTCGTGTTCCACAACTACTGAGCCTGCACTCTAGAGCCCCCGAGCCACAACTGCTGAGCCAGCGTGCCACAACTACTGAAGCCTGCGCTCATAGAGCCCGTGCTCCACAACAAAGAGTAGCCCCCGCTCTCTGCAACTAGAGAAAGCCTGCGCGCAGCAACGAAGACCCAACACAGCCAAAAATAAATAAATTTAAAAATAAATTAAAAAAAAAAAAAAAAAGAAAAGCATTTAGAACGGATAAACAAAAAGGTCCTACTGTAGACCACAGGGAACTATATCCAATCTCCTGGGATAACCCATCATGGAAAAGAATGTAAAAAAAGAATGTATATATGTGTATAACTGAGTCATTTTACTGTACAGCAGAAATTAACACAACATTGTAAATCAGCTATACTTCAATTTAAAAAAAAATTTTTTTTAATAAATAAAAAAAGAAAGCGCACAGATGTGGGAAGCAAGCAAATGCTTGGGAAGAACCAGGAAGGCAAATGAAGCTCAAAAGTAAGACTCACACCCTTGCTGGCAAGTCGGGTTTTCAGCGGTCAAGAGAAAGGAAACTTGAGTGACGCCCCCAACTCAGCTCGAGCTGTTGCATAGCCCCAGGAGGACCCCGGTCACCCCTTTCAAGACTTCTGTCCCCACAGTGGGCCTCCCTTGGGCCTCAGCCTTCTGCGGTGATTAACATGCAGCAGGCCGAGCAAGGACCGGAATTTATTCTGAAGGAGATGCCGGGAGGTGCAGGGGGTCAGGTGGCCCCTCGTTAAATCACTCTGCTGTCAGCCCCACACAATTCCTCTCCCCTTAGGCTCAGTCATTACTTGGGTTTATGCAAAAGAAACAGCTTTGCTGAATATTCCCCCAGACGGGGCCCACAAAGGCCTGGGCTAAGGAGGCCGAACGCATCCAGAGACCCACAAAAACGTCTGCCCCCTTGTTGGACGGCTTGGGTCCAGGAGTTTGGATGTGTCCTGTCCATCTTTTCTTAGTCTGCTGCAAGTTTTCTTTTTTTGCTTTTCGGTTGGTTTTGTGTTCAGCTTTTCTTCTTTCTTTTTTGGGTAATTCCTCCCAAGACGCTGCCATGAATACTGTTAACTTATTCTTGCCTGGCTCTGACTCACTCCGTTCACTTTCTTTCTTGAGCTATGCAAGACTTACAATCCCCACTTTTCTATAGGGGAACTGAGCCATGAGAAATCTCTTATAAACGCTCCCAGAAAGGAGCCGGTTCTCAGAATATCCTTCAAGACAGGCTCCGCGGCCGGCGGCCGAAGCGGCGGCGGGGGGCTATGGGCACCCAGCAAGAACCCTAATTGTCCCGAGCCACACACATACCCCGGGCGGGGCAGGGAAGCCGAGGGGCAGGCCCACCGCGTTTTGAAAATTACTCTCCCTTTCTTGGGGAGCTGAATTTGCCTTGAGCCCACCTTTCCCCCCTACTTCCATCCACCAGCAAAAATTAAAATAGAAACATGAAAAAGAAGCTTCTAGAAGCTGTGGCAACTCAGACTTCCTCCCAAACTACTTGGGGACAGGCTGGGCTACTGAGATATCTGAGCCGGTCCCTCTAAGACA
The DNA here is from genome assembly GCF_965194805.1 of Balaenoptera borealis. Classification (NCBI taxonomy): domain Eukaryota; kingdom Metazoa; phylum Chordata; class Mammalia; order Artiodactyla; family Balaenopteridae; genus Balaenoptera; species Balaenoptera borealis. The sequence goes on from NC_138863.1 coordinate 133,228,834, forward strand.
CTTTAGTTAAAAAACTAGTCACTGGACCTCCCTGGTGGTCCAGTGGTTAAGACTCCACGCTGCCACTTCAGAGGCGCAGGTTCAATCCCTGGTCAAGGAACTAAGATCCCACATGCTACGCAGCCAAAATAATAATAATAATAATAACAACAACTATGTGAGCGGGTGGCAGGAGCTGGGCTAGGCAGGGGTCAGGGTCCCCGTTTGCACACGAGGAGGAGACTGAGGCATGGCGGATAGGCCCGCCCCACTGTCAGTGGTGGGCTACCCCACCTGGCTTCAAGTCCACAGTGCCTGCTGGAGAAGCAGCATCAACCCTCTCTGGTCTGGGTGCCCCAGAAGTCGACGCAGAGACAAGGACGTGAGTCCACGGGGTTTATTTTGGAGGTGACAGGCCACCTGTACGACGCCAGGGACAAGCAAGGCAAGGAGGTTAACCAGGGCATCAGCACACTTCCTACCCCCCGGGAAGCCAGGCTTAACACGGCAGGGACGCTCTGGGAGCAGTGTAGATGGGACCGAGGGGGAGGGAGCTGGGCACTGATACACCAATTCTGCCACAGCCACTCGTGAGGCACAGCTGTGGGTTTCAGGGGTTAACTTCCTGGAGCCCTGGCCTCCCACCAAGCCAGCAGCAGGAGAAAGCTCTCCGGTGCCAGGACCCAGGTCAGGAGGCGGTAGGAAGCTGCCGCTAGCACTAGTGGTCTAGTTCTAGACCAGCACGAGAACCCTCCCCGTGCCGGCCCCTTGCTGGCTGCGAGGCACACAGCAGGCCTCATGCACCCACTTCCCCAACGTGCAAATAGAGGCCTGTGCACTGCCCAACATCCCGCAAGGCCTTCCTGGCTACCTGGGTCACAAAACCAACACTGAATGGACCATGTGGGTCCACGACCCAGACCTCAGCCCTCCCAGACCTGGGCAGGGGGCGGGGCTCCAGCCCACCCTCCACCTGCTGAAACCTCTCCTGAAACAAACTTCCCCCTTGTGACCCAGGAGAACGTTCAAGAGGTCAAAGCCAAGTTGAGGTCATTGGGACTAGAGCCAAGAGATCAAATCTTCCCTTCCCTCCCCTCAACCCTCAGTGGGGTGGGCTGGGGAAGACACACAGAACAGGACAATACTTTAATAAAAGCCCATGTAGAGTGTTGGGTTAAGTAGTCCAAGGAGGTGACTAGAATTTGCATAGTCAAGCAAGAGGCCAGGAGGAAGACAGTCCTGCAGGGTCGGGAGGGGACGGGGCCTCAGTGGGGTCTGGTGCTGGTCATCCATGGGGGTGCGGGGGAAGAGGGGGCCCCATTCCAGGAGTCTAATGTTGAAAATGATACCATCCTTCCATCTTCTGATTCTCCCAGTTTTACTGGTACTCATGCGTGTGTGTGTGCACGCACGCACACAGGCTGGTGTATCCACCACCTCGGTGAACGGCCCCAATACCACAAGGATCCTTCGTGTGCCCTTTTACAGCCACGCCCACCTCCCTCCCGCCCTCACATCTGTCCTTCACCCTGACAACCGCTCATCTGTTCTCCATCACTAACATTTTGTCATTTCAAAAATTTTGCCTAAATGGAATTGTACAGTTTGTAACCTTTGAGGATGGGCTCTTTCACTCAGCATCCTTTCCCAGAGATTCAGCAAAGTTAGTGTGAATATCAAGAAAGTGTTCCTTTTGATTGCTGAGTAGTATTCCATGGTACGGATGGACCACACTTGATTCACCCACCAAAGGGCACCTGGGTTGTTGGCGTTATTACAAATAAAGCTGCTAAAAACATTCAGACACAGGTGTTTGCATGAACCTAAAATTTCACTTCTCTGGGATAAATGCCCAAGCGTGCAATGGCTGGATCATATGGTATGTACATGGTTAATCTGGTAGGAAACTGACAGACCCTCCTCTCGAGTGGCTGCACCACTTTACCTTCCCTTCAGCAATGTATCCAGTTGCTCTAAAACCTCACCAGCATTTGGGGTTGTCACTAACTTTTTATCTTAACTGTTCTGATAGATGGGCAGTGAAATCTCACTGCGCTCTTAGCTTGAGTACCTCGTACTTATTTGCCATCTATACACATCCACTTTGGTGAAATGTCTTTTGCCCAGTTTCTAATTGGATTGTTTCTTTTGTTACTGTCGAGTTTTGCGAGCACTTTATATGTTCTAGATACTAGTCCTTTGTCAGAGACGTGGTTTGCAAATATTTTCTCCCCGTCTGTAGCTTTAATCCTCTTCACGGGGTCTTTTGAAGAGCAAACTTTTAAATTTTTGGTGAGGTCCAATTTATTGTTTGTTTTTTGTCCTTTTGCAAGTCATGCTTTTGGTGTCCAAATCTTGTGCCTGGCCCTGGATCCTGAAGACTGTTGTTTTTCTCAAAAAGTCTTGTCATTTTAGATTTTACATTCACGTGGTGTTTTGATTTCTCATTCCCTTCTCGGGTGAGGAAACCTGCACCCTCTGAGGTGGGCAGTATTCTTTCTCCACCTCTACCTGCCAACCATCTTCTAAGGACTAGTTCAGGTGGCTAACGAGGTGGTAGGACAGATGAGATGCAAAGAAAGAGCCATTTAAACTCCCTTGGAACATTGTAACAGGCTAAACTAGCCCCCACATACCTTGAGATCTTTACTCAACAGCCTTTTGTGATAGGCAGGACCAGAAAAGGACTGAACGAGAAGAGACTTTTTCTCTGTGGCCCCCTGAGGACCAGGTATAAGATGCGTTCTTCTGTTCCGCTGGGGACCCGACCTAATGACCTCACCTGGACCTCACAGCCACCTAGCCTGGCCCCTCTTCACTGTACCCTCCCCACCGCAGGGACAAGGAGACTTGGTCCCCGCCTGGAGCTGGGCTGGCAGCTCAACTGCCTCCATTTTACCAGTAAATGGAGAGAATGAAGACCATGAAGTCACTGCTAACTGACAGGCCTAGGAATGGTTGGGGTCTCTGGAAAGAAGGATCCAGAACTGAGGTCACTCTCCACTACTGGCTCGTCTGGGTCACCTTGAGCCCCGCAGTGGAGCCCAGACTCCAGCGGTGACTTGTAGCCCTGAGCTGGACCCCTAACAAGTGGCAACTCTGAATAGAAGCCCGTTCCAGGAAAACGGGCATCATTGATGATAATCAACTTGTATCGTAGTTCTGACTGTGATGAAAGAAAATCCCTGATGGTTCTGAATGTAAACTACCATTTAAAAAATCTTACCACCCTCCACACCCAAACCAAACCCAAATGCAGGCGCATCTATATTGAACAGGAGGCTGCCTAGGGGAGCGTGGCCTTGTGGTCTGTGTCTGCTGCCCGCCCTGCCCTGAATCTTAGGGTCGAAGTCTTTTGTGTCAGAAGAGGAGAAAAGGCAATGAAAAATAAGTGATAAAACTTTAGGTCTCGCTCAAATTGCTCGGCCACGATGTCCCATCGAGAGAAAAACGAATCACCACCAGGCGTCACAGATGTCCCAGAAAAACACCCAAAATGAAACCCCAAACACCTCTTGCCTCGCCAAAAAAGACAGCACAGCGCTGGAACTGAAAGCGTTTATCCCGGCGGAGGGGGGTCGGGGGGGGCCTTCCCCACAGTGAGCAAAGCCCTCGGCTCCCACCCCTGCCCCACCCCCTCTGGAGGCTCTTGACAGCAGCCCGCCAGACAGACGAAGGCAGGTGACAGGGCAGGGGCTTAGGGGGTCCTACGGGGCTGGAGTGGAGGAAGGCCACTCCAGACCACTCTGCAGACTTGAACTGAGCCACAGCCCCCAGAGCTGTCCACACACCAAGAGCCCGCAGGCCAGGTCCTGCTCGCTGCGTCTGACCGCTGCCGTCCGGCCTCTCCCCGCCCGGGAGTGGACTTCCCGGGTCCCTGTCTGAGCGAGCAATGAAAGGGGCTTGTGAACGCACGTCCAAAGCTTCGGAGCCGCCTGTCGTATTGATGGAGCGCCGCGCCAGGAGCCCAGCCCTCTTGAGGACCTGGGCAAACGCTGGTATTAGCGCTCCCCTTCCGCTCAAGGGTTTACTCAGCAGCCACTCCACTGTTTCCCCAGGAGGAGACCCCCCGACCCTGACAATCCATCAAGTGGATGCAAATCGTGGTCCAGACAAAACCAGGCAAACAGCACCCGGCTCCGGAATAATGGCCTCTGTGGGAGAAGGGCCCTTGCCAACAATGATTGCTGTGTACACAGCCCACTAAATACCCAAACTTCTGATTAGCCTCATCGTGATCTGTGCACACCCGTGTCCTCTGAGAGGCTCCCAGCACACGGCGCGAGCTGACTCAAGGCCAACCTCAAACGGGGCCGACCTGGGCTTCGCCAGCGCCAGCGAGCGGCCACACGCAGCTCTCCCCACCGCTGATCACACGAGCCACTCGGAATGCCAGCACCCAGCGCAGCAAGGAAAAGGACACTGTTAAGAGGGTTATAATCACAGGCTCGGTGCTCTGGCTGGAATTGATCTAATTGGCTGAGCATCAATCCAGATTCACTATGCGGGGATATTCCCAGGTTGCCCCTGGGCTGCATTTACAGATGCTCCCTCGCACTGGGGTCCCTGTGGCTGGCACTGCCCACCACTTGCGATGGAGGAGTGTTCAGACAGGGCTTCTAGGCACCTGCTTTCAATGACCACAGGGATCCTTTGGGACCAGCTTCGAGGTTCGTTTGAGAAGCCTCAAGGCCTCTCCTGGAGGGTCCCTGGCACCTACCGAGAAAAAACATGGCTGTGTTGGATGCCTGTCTCTCACCATGTGTGTCTGGAGCTGCATCTCGGGCCCACACCTCTCTTCTGAGCATGGGATCACTCTGCCCGTCCCTCGCACGAGCCCTGGGCGTCGTGGAGGTGACACGTCCAACAGAGAAAGAGCTCGCCATCTCCTCCCCACGCACCCTCTCTCGCAGGGCCCCCCATCTTGGTGAAGGCCACGCCATCCGTTCAGCTGGTGTCGTCCTGGATTCCTCCCTGCCCGAGTCCACACACTGGACGTGGCTCGGGGCCAGCACATCTGTCACCTACCCCAGCCCTGCCCCAGCCCTCGTTATTGCTTGTCTAAGTCGAAGCTCCCCTAAGCAGTCTCCTGGCCTCACCACTCTGCCCCTGCTGTTTCATGCCCATCAGGAAGGCTAGTGTGACCTTTCCCCAGTACAGGTCAGACCGTAGCCCTCCCCTTCCTAAACTCTTCGGTAAAATGGGACCAGGAATTCCCCCTCCATGAGGTTGGCCTGAGGAGCACAGGCTGACGGGCGCAGAAAGATCTGGCACATAATAGGTGCTCAGTAAACAGGTGCGCTTTCCCTTTTTCCTTCTCTTAGAGCTATAGAGGGAGAAAAGTCCAGTTTTGGCCCACAGTCCTTTGTACTAACAGAGGTTACTTGACTGTAACGACCACGGCCCACGTCTGCGCGCCGTCCCGCACACGTCCGAGGAGAACTTCCAGCTCAAAGCTCCCTTGGTTTCCAGGGGGCGGAGACGATCTGATTTTGAATCCCCCGCCGAGGCCTCAAGCCTGAGTCACTCTGCCCACCTGCTAGAAGCCACCCTGTGCCAGCAGCCGCCTCGCGTGCTGTGTTTGTCCAAGTGGGCGCTGGACGATGCCTGTTGCTATGGCCTCCGCCACAGGCCTCTTAGGCAGCCAGTCAGACAAACACGGGGTCAGAAAGGGAAGGGCCGGGAAAACACACGCTGTCCCCGAAGAGAGCAGAGAGGAGCAGGAGAAGCTGCCTGCCCCGTCCAGGGACGGGAGGGAGGGCGGCCAGGCCAGTCAGAAAGGCCTGGTCGGTGTTTCCAGGCTGGAGCAGGCAGGTGCAGGGGTATCTCCCGTGGGGCCAGTTATTTCAGAGTCTAGACACACAGAGGCTGGCGCCCTGGCAGTGAGGAGGGGCCACCTGCGAGCCTGAAGCCTGCCCCGTTCGCAGTGGGGCATCCACAAAGCCCGACCACATCCTCATCCTCACTCTCTGGGGCAGGGGTCTGATCGTAAGGCCTTATGGCAATGACAGGGACGGTGTCCACAATAATGGGTGCCTTCTGTGGACCAGGCCCAGCGGCAGCTGGACACAGAGAGACAGGCCTGCCCTCAAGGCCCACAGTCCACTCGGGGCTGCAGATTCTAACAGGCAGCATGCCCCACAGAGTCAGTGCCTATGGTGCCCCCGCAGTTCCCAGAAAGGGGAGCTTTCCTGCTGGGGAAAGGGCAATCAGGGAAGGCTTCCTGGAGGTGGTGATGTTTGAGCAGGCAGTTGAAGGGCAGTCGGATTTGGATGGGCAGAGAGGTAGGAGGGGGCATTTAGGGGAAGAAATGGGCAGAGAGGGCGCTGAGGAGCAGCACAGGGGCTGGAAGAAGGAGAAGTGAGTCCGGGAGCCCCGTGCTGATGGCAGCAACAGGGAGGCTGGGGGTTCTTGGGAGAATCTGGTGCAGTGACCCCTCCTCCTGGCCCGGTGGGGTGAGCAGATGTCAGGCCTCGCTCCAGCAGGGAGGTGGGCCAGGTTTGGGTCTGGGTGTGTGGCTGGCAGGATAAGAACTCGCTGGCTCCGTGCAGGTCAGCTGGACCCTGGCGGCTCTTCTAATGTCACCTGGCTTAGGGGCAGGTGCACTGCGGGACCCAGCCTGATTAAATCCACCATCTCAACCCGGGCCCACAGCTGTATATCTCCGACGCCGGGGAAGTGACACCACCCAGCCTGCACACAGCTTCATTTCCGAAAAGAATGTGGGAGAGCGGGAAGGTCAGGAGACAGGCACAGCCGTAAATTTGATGGAAGGTTTAGCTGGAAACCCCATTAAATCCACACACGGCTCAATGCTGGGCAATGTCCTTCCTCCGAGTCTGCTGAATGGGGCCACGGAGGTGAGGGACTCACTAAGTAATGTCCTCATTGTTTGGTGTCTCCTATTACCCAGGGGATGGAAAACCCATTACCCATAAGGTTTAGTGGCACTTGGTCCCCGGACGGCGATACTGTCCTTTCCCTGAGCCCTCCCCTTGGCCAGCATGTGCAGTGGGGCAGCCTCTGGTACCGTGTCTGCCCACGCTGCCATCTGTGCGGGCGACCTCACTCCCCCACAGCCCTGGCCCCTGCCTTCTCCAAGGTGGGCACCCTCTCCCCTGTCTGGTGTGGCCTGGCCGGGCCCGGGCAGGGGGTGAGTGTGACCCCACCTGCTCTGTGTGGGTATGAGCCCGGCAAGGGGCTGCCTGCTGGGAGCTGCCCATGGTCCCTGGAGCACCCCCTCCCCCCTGCAGAACCTCAGGTGACAGCCTTGCAAACGTACAACACAGAAGACAGGGAGGCTTGCAGCAGGGTGCAAATTCCCCTGCCCAAGTCATGCCTCAACACACTTTTCTCCTAGGGAGGGTCCGAGGCACAGATTATTTCACCTGGAAGGAGGCCCCCCGGCCCTAGACAGGGACTGGAGACACGGGTCCAGGCGCCTCGCTACCCGCCACCACCCATCAGGTGCCAGAGCCTTACCTGTCACTAGTAAGTAACATCTGTCTAAGGCTCGGCTCAAGAACCGCACAAAATAGTGAAGATGACAGAACTGGGCTCACATCTCAGCTGTGCAACTTTAGTGAATTACTGAACCTCTCTGAGCCTCTGTCTCCTAGATACCGAATCATAACGATACCGATCCTATGACTCTTGTGGGGATTTAAGGAAGGAACGTAGCCAATGCTCAACAAATCTCTGCCAACATCACAACTCCCTTTGCAGCGAGGCCGGCCTTCCAGGTGATCTCCTCGTAGGCCTGACTAGAGTCTGCACGTTCTCGTTAGAGCAGGTGCAGATAGAAGGCTGACCTCCTTCCAGGGACTGAAGGGACCCTGTTCTTTCTCTCTCCAAAATCCCAGCTAAACATACTTTATATGATGCCATTTACGTGATGTTCTGGGAAAAGCAAAATTACAGGGACAGAAAACATAACAGAGGTTGCCAGGGGCTGTGGATGAGGCAGGGGAGAGACTGCAAAGGGACAGGATGAAACATTTTGGGGGGAGAGAACTGTTGTATATCTTGATTGTGCTGGGGATTACATGACTATATGCCTTTGTTAAGATTTATGGAACTGTACACCTCCAAAGGGTGAATGCTACTGTATGTAAATCATACCTTAATAAACCTGACTTCGAAAAAGAAAAAGACCCAGATAAGAGCAAATGTGAGCCCAGGCATGAGGCCAGACCAGATGTGTCAGTCCTGGAGGCTAGAAGGAGTGTCGAGAGTAATGCCCAGAACGTCTGTGGGACCCACGAGGGAACATCTCGGAAGGCAGTGATGTCCCACTGTCTGACTAGGGACAGACAGCCGAGGGAGATGACAGACAAGGCGGGGGGTACGCGGACACTTCACCCACAAAGACGGCTGGGCCGGGCCTTGCCTCAGGGGCCCGACAGCTCTGCCCTGTGACTGCAGCCCCTGCCCTCTGCCCAGCTCTGTCTCCAACCCTCCAGCTGTGTTTAACATGTTAAACTTCAAGGGAATTTCAGGGACCGCCTGCATTTCACAGGGAGACCAGAGCGGAGCCTGGGCCCCACCTTGCCCGCTAGCTGGGTGCCCCCGCCCTGAACACCACTCTCCTGCTTCCGCTTTTGCCACCCTCGCCCCTTCCTGGTGGGTGAGGCATCCTGGTGACCCACGGGGAGCTCCTGCCCCGTGATGCCTGATCTCACCCACCCTTCGCCGTGCCCTGGGCTTCTTCTGAAGGTGAAACTCCTGCCATCACACACCCCTTCCTCCAGAAGTGAGTGCCCCCCCGCCCCCGCCCCAGGCCAAACTGTCCATCCAGAGACCGCCGTAGACTCACAGTCAAGTAAGACCCCTGAAGTCGGTTGAGCTGTTTGATTTCCAAGCAACAGGGAAGTATCTCCCGCACCCTGTACTTGAACAGCAGTGTCCTCTGGAATCGACCAACGACGTCGGGTCTTACCAGTCCGTCGTTACCTTCCATCTCCAAGGACCTGGCCCGTTGCAAGCTCTCTTTAGATGCTGGGTCATCAGGGGCCCTGCTCTCCCTCAACACTCAGCACGGTTGTGCTGCCAGCTCCTTCTGCCCTCCCTTTCTCTTCCTACCTGCCCTCCCATGTCTAGGGGTGCCCTCGGGGTGGGAGGAGGGGTGAGCCTTCCTCCTGCTGGACACTGTACCAGCCTCGGCACTTCTGGGTGTGGCCTGGGTAACTGACTGGGCATTGGGAAGTAGGGCCCAGAGCTCCGAATTGAGCTGTTTTTCCTGAAAGCATCACATGCAAGGTCTCCAGTGAAAAAGTAATAACACTAATGGGACCTCTGTACACAGACAGACTTGCACAGATAACTGGATTAAACAGCCTATATGGTTAGTGCCTCAGCCCCCATTTTACAGATGCAGAAACTGAGGCTCCGAGAGGCCGTGTTACTACGTTAACACGAGTAGCTTTTTCCACCAAGAGATGCTGCCCTTTAAGGATGGCTAAACAGAATGACTCATTTCAAAATTTTCTCCTTGGGGTAGAAACATCTATATTTCTGCCTAGGTGGAAGCCGAGCTGGGTCTTGCATACAAGAATGATGTCGAAAAACAATGATTCAGCGCCCTAGATTTTAAAAAATATACCAATTTTTTTTTCAAAACCAGTACAGATCAAATTCCGCGCGAGGAAGACATAATCTAGCCATTGATAATCTCTCTCATATGCAGACGCCTCAATTGTCCTAACGCAATTCCCGCCTGCTTTTTCTGGAGGATCCCTGCTGTCTCGGGTGTCCCAGGGCATGGACACAAACCCACAAGCTTTGCCTTTTAGTGGGGCCAAACAAGGCTTGTGTTTGTTTGTTAATAACCACAGAGTGACCTGGTTTCCCCTCCTGAGGGCGGAGCTGGAGGCCCAGGGCAGGAAGGGGAGATTTGAGACAACAGGGTAAAACCGCAGAGACCGGACCTGGATAAGGTGGCCCTGCCCAGGCTGGGAAAGATGAGGAAAAATGAATCCGTCCCCTTGCTTTAAATCTGAATGGAAAGTAATTAAGTCTGTCCAATTCTCTAATTAAAATTCCCAACAAGTAGAACCCCCATGGCCAGGTGCTAGACATTCATGTAAAACACTGGGAGGAAACCAAGCGTGTGGACAGTGGACCCTAAGCTGGCAGCCCCTCAGTGCTGCCTGTCTGCAGAGAGAAACACCCTCTGCTTTCCCATCCCTCATGCTCAGGGTCCTTAAAGAAACCCTTTCCTTCCCCGTAAGAGCCCCCAACGGGACGAAGGGTAGAAAGTCAGGCACATCCCGCCTGCTCAAGACCGTGCGCGCAGGCAGGTCACGGGCTGCTGGCTGGCACCCCTGGACACTCCAATTTACTCCCAGCCTTGGGCTCCCGCACCATTCGCATACGAAATTGACACATTTGAAATGCACACTCACTTCTCCATATGCGCATTTTAACCGGCATTTAAAATCCTCACTGCTGAAATACAGCCAACTGTGGAAGTTCAGCTAAATGCTGAAGAAAATTACTGGTATGCTCCGCTGGCTGAAGGGTCCCCGTCACGTGGCAGGGTGGCTCTGGTGGGTTCAAAGCTCCTCATTAGAGCGGGAGCCTGCAAACAGGGTTTAACACACTGCATTGCAATCGACGGACGGGTTTTGGTCCACAAACTCCTAAGTAGTAATTATGAGTAACCAAGTAATTCCTAAGTGGTCGCTAAGTAGTAACAGTTACTGCAGGGTTACAGCCTGGCCATTAAGTGAGTCCAGCCTGAGAACCGCCCAGGAGCCCAGCTTGTGGCAGGGCTGCAGCCGGGGCAGACTGGTGAACGTGGGGTGCTGTCCATCGTCTACACAGCTTTCCTAGGCCAGCTCTCCCCACACAACGCTGGGATCCGGGCTCACCCTGGATCGACGCCACCTGGAGAGACCCTGTGGCAGCCTCCGGACAGGCCTCTCTCTCCACCTCCACCTGGCACACCTGACCACCTCCTGCCATTCACCGACCAGCGTCAAGCTCCGAAGCCAGGCACACCCCCCCCTCCAGACACGGCTGCACTGACCCTCCAGGCCTTCCTGACACCTGGTCTTTTCCACTAAGAGATTCCCTAATACCAGATCCGTTTCCCCCATTGTTCTGCAAACTCCTCCAGGCTGGGCAATGCCTGCCCAAGGCCTCTCGCCTAAGCCAAAGCCGGCCGTGGAAAGGCACAGGGCCGGGCACGGGGGCCACACAGAAGCCACAGAAAGTGAAGTCCCTGCCCTGGCTGGGCGACGAACCACACGCACTGCTGAGATCCAGGAGGCGGCCCCAGGCGGGGCCCCTGGTGCAGTGCCCGGCGCGCACGCGCACGCGCACACACGCACGCACACAGCCCCTCCGTGGAGGCACCCGGACACGGGGGCGGTGCCGACAGGGCAGAAAGGATACAGAATCCGGGAGCTCAGAGGGTGTCAAGTAGAAGAAAGGTTTTTTTAAACTAGAAAAATTAAACCAAGTTTGCTTTTTTTCTTTCTGCTACAGAATATGAGTTTTAAAAATGTTTCATACAGTGTACATAATGCTATATTCTGCTTTTAGTTTTTTATATTATCATTAAGATTCTGCATAAATATCATTTTAGCGGATTCATGCCGTCTCGTTCCATAGACGGGCGTCAATTTATTTAAACTTTCCCCTTTATTCAGCCAAGTCTTTCAACACTTTACAAGTGACTTTACTGCACCCATGATTCTGCTTAGGCAGCTCGGCATGGACCTCATTGTATAAAGAGATGGGCTTCCTTGGTCAGAGCCTTTATTGGCCACAAGAAATAACGAACACATTTGACTGTACAAAGGATTCTGTCTTTCTTTTTTTCTTTCTTAGGAGGGAGGAGGCCACAGTGAATATTTGTGGCTGGGGGAAGAACAAATATGTGAGTGGTTGGGTCAGTGTGTAAGTGAATATTCATCCAGGTCTATTTTCTGAAGTTCACAATTCTTTAATTCCCCATCAGGGGCTCACAGGCTCAGCAAACACTGTAATGGATCCATCTCTATCCGAATGGTTTTTCCTAGGTGTTAATACAGATAATTAAAAAAAAAAAAACCTTGTAATAGCAAATCCCAGAATCAAAACTGAGGCAGCTGGTACAACGATTTCGGACGATCGGCAGTAATTATTAAAGCTGACCACATGCATACCTAAGATCCCAGTTTTACTCCTAGGTAGGTCCCCAGCAGAAATGCACACGTATGCCCACCGAGACCATACAAGGATGTTCACACGCAGCACAGAACAGCCCCCAATTGGAAACAACCCAAATGTCCATCAAGACTGGAACACATCAGTGTATGTCACTGTATTCACCAAAAAGGAATCAATACTATTCGACAATGAGAGTGAACAAACCACAACGACAGGTAACAACATGAACAAATCCCCCAAACATAAAGAAGACGCCAGACACAAAAGTACACGCAGTGCATAATTCCATTTATATAAAGAACGAAAGCAAGCAGAGCCAAGAGATGCTAGCAGAGACAAGAGCAGGGTCGCCCCGGCAGGTAGAGACTAAGAGTGGTACAGGGGCTCCCGGATGCTGGCCTTGGTCTGTTTTGTGATCTGGATGCTGGTTACATAGATGTGTTCAAATGACAAAATTTCACCACACTGTACACTTAAAGTGTGTGCTCTTTGCCCTAAAAATAGAATGAAATAATGTCACTTGCAGCAACATGAATGGACATAGAAGGGATCATATGAAGTGAAGTAAGCCCAACAGAGAAAGATAAATATCATATGATATTGCTGATATGTGGAATCTAAAAAACAAATGATACAAATGAATTTATTTACAAAACAGAAACAGACTCACAGACATAGAAAACAAACTGATGGTTACCAAAGGGGAAAGGGGGGCAGGGGGAGGGATAAATCAGGAGTTTGGGATTAACATATACACACTACTATACATAAAATAGATAAACAACAAGGACCTACTGTATAGCACAGGGAACAACACTCAATATTTTATAATAACCTATAAGGGAAAAGAATCTGAAAAAAATAGATATATATGTATGTATAACGGAATCACTCCGCTGTACATCTGAAGCTAACATGACATTGCAAATCAACTATACTTCAATTTTAAAAAAAGAAAAGAAAAAAAGAGATGGGTGCTGTTTGCTGTATGTACGTTATATCCTCATAACTCTTTTGAAGGATGTGTGGTCATTTTTAAACTTCATCAAAGGAGTTTACTTAAAGGCTTTCTAAGGTGTCTATGTTCAAGGCCCCGGAGAAACAAATAAAGGACACGGACATCCCCCAGGTCTGGAGGCCAGTCTCAGGAAGCTCAGACTAACACGGTATGATGGACAAGTGGGCAGCAAGGGCCTCCCACTCTGGGTCTGCGGGGGAAGCGGCCCCCATGGTCACCCCGGGGGGGCTGGGATCAAGCCTGGGGCAGACGCATCACCTGCGGACCCAGGGCTAAGGCCCAGCCCCTCCCAGGCCCCAGGTCCACTCCTGAGAGGCTTCTCAGACCTCCTGCCCTTCAACCCACTGCTGCCTGCCGTGTGAGTGACAGGTCCAGGCTCCAGGGGGTCTGAAGCTTATATAGTTGGGGTGGAGGAGGCTCTTTAAGAAAGATACCAGATAATGAGTCTATGCTTCATCATAAGGCCATGGAGGGGGCCGTGCAAACAGGGCCCTGAAGCATCAGCCTCTGCTGAGTGAGTCTCCGCTCTGCTGGAACCTGGCTGCTTGCCCTGACGCTGACCTGCCCCCGACTGTCCCCGGGGACCTTCCAGAGCCCGCCTCAGCTGGGGCCAGCAGGGCCTTGCTCTTCCCTGCCGGCTGGCCAGACCCAGCCTACAGAGCGGAGCAAGGCCACTCCTGAGAAGGCACCACCTCTGTCAGCTGGGCCGCCCCTGCATCCCTCCATCACGCCATCGCTCTGCAGCTACAAAGCCTCGGGAGACAAGCCCCCTCCCATCTGTCATCCCTCACTCGTCTTCTTTCTCTGGTGAATGTTTCAAACCCAGTGAAGGGACTTTAACATGCTCCTCGGAGGAGATTCGATCTCACGCATCTTTGCAGCGGGAGGGTTCTGATGAGCTTTAGGGAGAGGCTGGCTGTTGGGTCAAGGCTTTGAACCCAGCTTGGTGTTCTGTGAGCCCCTCGGGTCAGGGAAGGCCCAGCGGGGCACTAGGGGGAGTGGCCTTCCATGACACCACCCTGAGGAGTTTGTTTTCTCCAGCAGAGATGCTTGCTCAGCCGGTAAGGCGTCCTAGGTAAGTTCCGGCCAGCCCTGAGGGAGGAGGAACCGTCCCCGGACACTAGTCGCTCTGCAAAGTGTCCTGCCCATGACATGCCCCCTACCTTCTCCAGCTTGCACCTAAATGCTGTGCCTGATCCGCAGCTGTATATGCTTTTAGATATTGCAGTATTTGAATGAACAGCAAGGTCTGAAAACTGGGGGTGGGGAGGGAATTCAATTTCCTGAGCCATTGCTCTGTGCAGGTACCATATTTTCAGGTCTGGACAAAGCAAAGGTGTTGTAGAAAGAGCAACAGCTTTGCAGGCAAGCAAGTTCACATGTGATCCTGGCAAGCCTCACCTCACTGTCTTCATCTGTAAAATGGGAAGAATAGTACTACATAGACATACTGAGGAATAGAGATGACAGAAAGAGGCTGAAACCATAAGGACCCAGTAAAGGTCGGCTGTTATCTTTCCAAGTTTCTCTCCTTTTCACTGAACAAGTAAGAGATGTATTCTGTTTATGGTTCAATTAGCAATGCTTCTTAGAGATCAGCCCATGTCGGAAGGAAGAGATCTCACTCACTTTTAACTGCTGTGTGTGATTCCTCAAAATGGAAACGCTGTCGTTTGTTTAACCATTTCTGTATTGCTTAGGTGGTTTGCAATCTTTGGTTACTATAAACAAGGCTACAGGGACCTTTCTGTGCAGGCCTCATGGGGTCCGTGGGCAGCTGTTCCTCCAGGGTAGACCCTGAGAAGGGAAACTGTCATTAGCCACTGCCACACGCCCCCAGCCCCATGCCCAGCTGACACTGTACCAGCAACCGAGAGAGCGCTGTTTCCACGCATCTTGCCCTTCCTTCAAAATTAGCCGACTTCTAAGTCTTTGCCAATTTGAGATCTATTCCCTAAATGCTAAGGTTCAGGGGTTTTCCTTTTATTCAAATTACATTGACAATTCCTCTTCTAGTAATTAACTATTCCTATGTTTTATCCATATTTTAGAAAAGTGGGACCATCTTTTTCTCTGTTTCATGAAGGTTCCTGCCCTTCAATTGTGTGTGGTGTGTTTTCTCCCAGGCTGCCACGTCTCTTAACTTTGTTTATGGCATCTTTTTCATACAAAAGTTTACAATTTCACTGATGGCGGAAATCTACTTTGAGATGCCTCAACCATCAGATGCAGCAGAGGTAGGAAAGGGGCACAGATGGACAGACAGATACAGGTCCAGGAGAGGAACACGTTCACAGCAGAACTGGGGCTGGGATTTTCATGTAAAGTTCTTTCAGCGCTGTTGAATGTTTGAAAATTCTCATAATAAAAAGGTCAGGGAAAAGATATGCATTTTTGATATAGTCAGATGTATCCATCTTTTCCTTTACGGCTTTCATATCTGTGTCTTGTGTAAGGCTTCCCATGGCAGCCAACGTGCTGGGGTGAATGGAGAAGTTCACTTACATAAGTTGGATTTTTTTTAAAAACTTCAGATCTTGAATCCATTTTAATGTATTTTTGTAAAGAGCAGGGGTACGGATTTAATTTTTTTCTCTCTCTAACCCATTGTCTTAATTCTACCAAGAGAACAATCCATTCTTCTCTGCTGATTTGAACAGCCACCATCCTTGTTAAAAACCGCCTAAACTCCCAATTCTACTTTTTTGTCTTTCTGGACAGAACAGTCCTGGTTCTCTGGGGTGATTTCCTCTTCCGTGTGGATTTTACAATCAGCTTGCAGAATTCCATTAGAATCCTCCTGGGATGTGGATTGTGACTGCACAGAATTTATAGGTAATAACACAGGTTGGGTGTGAGGACAAGAAAAAAGACGGTGTCTGCAAAGGGCTTGGGCCATGGCTAGTGGTGCATAAACAGGAGCGGCTAGTAGTATTATTGCTGTTGTTGCTATAAGCAGGGAGGGGTTCACGCAGGACATGGTGCGTCTATCAAGGCTCTTCTAGTCCAAGGATACATTGTCTCTCTTTTAAAATAATTTTTTTATTGAAGTATAGTTGATTTACAATACTGTGTAAGTTTCAGGTGCACAGCACAGTGATTCAGTTTATATATATATTATATATAATATATATATTCTTTTTCAGATTCTCTTCTCTTACAGGTTTTTACGTAACATTGAGTAGAGTTCCCTGTGCCATACAGTAGGTCCTTTTGGCTATCTATATTATGCACAGTGGTGTGCATATGTCAATCAATCCCAGCCTCCTAATTTATCCCCCCACCCGCTTCCCCTTTGGTAACCATGAGTTTGTTTTCTGTGTCTGTGAGTCTGTTTCTGTTTTGGAAATAGTTCATTTGTGTTGTCTTTTTCTTTTCTTTTTTCTTTCAGATTTCACATAAAAGCGGTATCATATGATATTTGTCTTTCTCTGTCTGGCTTGCAAATTGTTTTTGAATTCCTCCCAAGCCCCTCCCCTTCCCCACCTGGGCCACTTTCCTTCTGTGTGCCCTCCCTCCAAGTGAGAAGCATCTCGGCCACTCTGGCACCCGGGGCCCGAGTCCCCTGGCTAAGACACCCAGCCTGAGGTCCTTCCTCGGGCTTCCCCCAGATTTGGTCCACCTCTCCGGGCCCCTGAGCCGGCCCTGTGCCTGTCGGGCCTGTAGCCAGCTGGAGATGCTGACTCAGCCTCCACTCTGCTCAGACGCTGGGTGCTGACGGTGGTGGCACTTGCCCGCGCCCAGGTCCCTGATCAGGAGGCCCTGCGAGTACAAAGTCAGTGGCCCCGCCTCCACGGGCCCAGCACAGCCCCAGGCCACGGCGAAGTCTCCCAACTCCCGAAACGGGGGTGTCCTCTCCCCACCTGACGGATGAAGAAATGGGCCTGTTTCAGGCTGAAAGGGCAGAAAGCTGGGACCCAAACCCAGGTCTGCCTGGCACCCCCGAGCCACGTGCCTCCGAGTGATGGCTGGTCCCAGGGCCGACAGTCCCAGAACCAAACTTCCCAAAAAGTCACCTCCAGGCAGACCCTTGGCTGAGCTGAGGTTCCCGGGCATCTAGCCCCCACTGTGCCCCGGCTGCAGCTCCTCCCAGCTTCCCCTGCCCCCCCCCCACTCCCTTTTCTTCTTTGCGGGTACAGCAGCTGCCACGGGGTGCAGCTGTTGACAAACTCGGCAGCATGCTGCCTAGGTGTCTTTCGAGCCACCCGCGTCCTCCTGAGCAAGAGAGATACCTCATTAGCGTGCTACATTTCAGCCCCGAGAAAACAACGCATGCCAAGAGACCATAAACAACCAGTACAAATGCTACAGGTCACGAATGATGGATGCCACCCGCAGATGTTCGACGTGGACCCTGCTTACAGACAGGAGTGCGGCCACCTCCAGGCACATCCGTCTTCTCCCAAACGCTGACGCAGGGAGATGTCGGCATAGCCTTGCTCCACATAAATGGGGGGCCGCGTCTCCCACCCACCCACCACGAGCCTCTCTCCTGATGGGTGAGCTACTCCGTTCTCTGATGACTTTCAGTATTTCCAAACCCTCACTATTCTACTTTTTCTACTGGTTATTTTGATTATTATCCTAACTTTTTTTTTCTTTTCCCCCTGCTCCAGGTCCAGGAATTTTTCTCTTTGAAAAATAAAAGTTTCAGAACACGCCAGCCAATTTCTGAAAAGGGCTGGCCAGCCAGTCGAGAAATCAGACCAATGCCAAGGCAAACAGGGGCCCTCGCACAGACCCACTGAGCCCTCACAGACTAGGCTCTGTTGGCCTGAGGGGCGGTTCTGGAAGAGAGGCCCTGTGCGGTTCAATGCCGTCACTCTGGCCCTGGGGGTGGCAGCTGGGATGGCAGCCTGAGGCCGGGAGCCCTCTGGGGTGAGGACGGGCAGGAGCTGAGGGCTTTCCCCTGTGGCCAGATGTTGGGGGCAGCAGCTCTTTCCTGGACCAGCCTCTGGACATAGAAGTCGACCCGTGCGAGGTTGTGGGCCGGCTGAGAACCCCGGGCATCTATACCAAAGGTGACCGAGGAGGCGTGACATGCTCTCAGTGGTTACACACTCTGCAAACAAGAAAGGTTTTACGTCAGTCCCATTTTAAGGCAATGGGGAGAAAGATGCAGCCAAATGCTCAGAGGAGGGGTCCAGGGAGCCTCTGACCGCTCTCGGGATGCTCACGGCCCAGCCTCAAGCGTGAAGGTGAAAACACTCTGTAAGCATTAAAAAGCGTAGTCTAAAGATCCCTGAGGACCCCAAGGCTCTCTCAGCGGTTCCACAAAGTCAAACTATTTTCATATTTTACTAAGATGTTATCTTTTGCACTCTTGCTCTCTCACAAGTGGACAGTGCCAGTTACCAGAGGCTACCATGGAACAGATCAAAAGCAGAAAACATAAGAGAAAGCTACCTTCTATTAAGCCAGGCAGTTAAGAGGTATGTGAAATTGGAAAAAATGCCATTCTTCTAATTTTTTTGTTGCTTTGGAAAATATTTTCACGAAAATGGCTTGTTTTCATGAACATGGAGTGGCTTTGTGACTATTATTTTAAGATGAGCTGAAAATACCTTTCGAATTTCTCAGTTGGAATTTCAAAAATGGTAAATATCAATAGATACAACCCCCTCCAAAAAACCTCTTTGGAGTTCTCCACAATTTTTAAGAGTGTAAAGGAGTCCGGAGACCAAAAAGTTTGAGGACAGCAGCTGTAGAATTTTAATGACAAGGGGTCATGAAGTGAGCAGAATGCCCTGGCCCCTGAGAAGGTTCCAAAGCAGCCAATACAAGAAGATCCCGTCTGTAAAAAAGAAGACAGACGTGTGTGTATAATATGTGAACACAGGAGTAGATGGCAAGCGCGCGGTCCGAGATTTCACCACGGGCTCTGTCTGGGTGGTAGTGTGGATAGATCCCTCTGGTCTGCCGTTCACATGTTACTACTGTAACCAGATCAAGTGAATAATTAATGTTTAAGGTTTAGCGTCCCATTTTCAGAAAAGCCCAGGGAAGGGTAAATTGAACAAGTGACATCTTGAGCCTTCCTCTGGGCTGGTACCACTCTGAGGGGTCCATGGATGCGAGTTTATTGAATCCCAATGATACCTATGGGTTACCAGCCTCGTTTTCCAGCACAGAAACTGCAGGTTGGAGCAAGATTGAGCATCTCGTCCGTGGTCACGCAAACACGAGGTGACACACAGCCAGGACTCCGATCTGGGCTGGTCGGTCTCCAGAAGCCTGTGTCCCTGACCACTGGCTTGGCGGCCTTCCCCCGGGCCTCCAGCCTCAAGGAGCGGCTGCGTACCAGGGCCTCTGCCCACCCCTCCTTGGCTCTGACGGCACGTGGCCCTCTCACGCTGCCCTGTGGACTTCAACTCCGGTGGACAAGGGCCCAGCTCTCTTCCAAGCATCCTGAAGCCCCCGTGTCCACCTCTAGACCGGGCAGGTGGCTATTGGACAGGGTCAGCAGGGGTCAAGCCACCACCACATCCTTGAGAAGCTCATCACAAGTCAGAACCCAGATGCAGCCTCCGCGGCGGGGACCACCAGCCCGGAAGTGAGGTCACGGCTGAGGGGTCCCCCCTGGGCCCAGACCTTCCACCTCAGCTCCTTGACTACCACCCCACGTGGACCTGGAGCAGGTCACAGGGCAGGTGGCACAGCCTGGGGTCATGTTGCCGCCAACATGGAGGAAGCTCCAGTCTGCTGACCGGGTCATCAGCTGCCCACTGCTGACCGCCTGGCACGAGGACGACCTCCGTGCTCCCTCCCTGCCCCCGCAGGCGGCTCCCCATCTCTTTCGCCCCTGGCACAGTGCCACGTCATGCCCAGACCCTGCTCGTCCCCCTGGGCTCCCCCTCGGGAAGGGCCCGAACTCTCCACTGATTTCTGAACGGGTGTGCTTGCCGTGGGAGTTGAAAAACGTAATAAATGGGCCCGGCGCCATGTGCAGCACCTAATTTGCAATAATATTGAAGTCTCCAACAATAACTCATTTACTCTTATCATAAATATATATATATATATATAAAAAGACAAATTGCTACATTGAACATGCATTTTCTCACTGCAAGTAGCTGCGACCCCAGGGAGAAAGCCCTGTGCTGCTAACTAATAGTAAATCCTTTGGAAAATCATGTGTCATAATGATGGACAACCAGGGAAGAGGTATTAAATAGATTTAGAGGTTCGTAGAACAAAAGCCGTCCTTCGCAAACCCACACCTGTAAGAGCACAGGTGATTAGTGCTCACCTTCGGACAGCCCAGGTGCACAGAGGGAGAGAAAAGTTTCTGTCCTGGGCAGGTGTGGCTGGCCGGGTGTCAGGACACAGCGGCGATGGCAGGAGGGGGCTGGCGATGGCAGGAGGGGGCGTGGGCAAGGCCTGGGCCAGGATCTCCAGCCCTGCCAGGACCCCCGGAGGGAAGGTCTCACCTCCGTTTCCAAGGAGCCAGCCCCTCCCGTGCATCGGCAATGCAAATGCTCACAGGGGCACGCCCAGCTCAGCGCAGGCACGGGGATGCAGGGGGACGCAGTCCTGTCTTTGAGAAGAAAGCCATGACCTTGGGATAAGGAAGGCTCCCAGGGGTGTCAGTGTCAGGTCCCCTGCGGCAGCCCAGGGGCCGTGGCCTGGAGGACAGGTAGGGCTGCCTCGTTCTCCTAGTTCACCCATTCAAGACTAGTGCTTCCAATCAGTTTCTCCAGGTCCTGGGATTTGCCTTCTTCAGTTCAGGAGTCCTGGCCTCAAGGACAGGGGTTGACAGCCTTGTCCCAAATCCCGAGTGGCCTCTGCCTTTCCAACCATCTCTTACTGAACCTTGGGTTTCAGTGTTGGCGCCCGACAGCTGCTTACTGAACTGAAAGG
Organism: Balaenoptera borealis; assembly: GCF_965194805.1. NCBI lineage: Eukaryota > Metazoa > Chordata > Mammalia > Artiodactyla > Balaenopteridae > Balaenoptera > Balaenoptera borealis. Next base: position 133,249,847 of record NC_138863.1, read on the forward strand.
TGGGCACGGGTGGCATTTACTGCATGCCTGCTGGCTGCCAGCTCTGTAGGAAGGGGAGGCTCAAGGTGGGAGGACGGCAGCCCTCCGGAGCGAGGCTCTGGGGATCCCGGCACTGGGCTCCGACTGGGAGCTGGCGGCCCCCCCCGGCAGATGCAGGGTCTGGATCCGGCACGTGGGACCGGGAAGGGCAGAGACACCCACGCAGCCTCACCACAGGGGCCCGTACTGCCGACTTTACGCCCTGCCCTCCAGTGAGGGGCTGCGACTAGGCTGACACAGCTGTGGGTCAGTGTCACCTGTGAAGTTCCAGTTCGGGTCAATGTCATTGAGAATCGCACCCTGGCCGGGGTCCATCCCACGCCAATCGCTTTCGCCAGTTCAAGCAAAAGACCCAAACCAAGTTGCTCCCTTCTCCCAGGGCTCAGTTTCCTCAGCTATAAAATGGCGGGGCAGGGGGTGGGCGGGGGGGGGGGGTGTTGCCTAGACACTAGACGGATCCCCACAGTTTTCCCCATTCATTCATTCATTCACTCAGCCAATGAAGGACACGTTTTCCTCTTGCACTGACACAAGTAATCCACAGCTATGAAATAACTCACTGAGACAGAGGCAATTTCGTGAAAACAATGCTGCAAACCAAAGCTAGCTTTTCCCCTAAGAGCATTAGTCTCTCAGGCACCAACTAACACTTGGAGGCTCTGTACTCCAACCCTAGTTAAATTACACAGATGCCACTTAGACCTTTGATAGACTTGGCTTTAAAACACAATACTACACATTAGCCCAACATACTTACACATACTAGAAATTGGGAACATTTCCAAAAATGTCTAGAAAGAGAAACGAAATACTAACCCAAGCATACGAGAGGGCCGTGGACCCCCTGCAGTTTGGAGCCCAGGAGGGGACTCCCTTGACCTTTGGGAATGGGCTTGCTTGCATTCCCTTCCTTCTTTACTCCATTCCTCCGACTTCAAAGTACAAATGCATAGATTTGATTTCACCGGTGCTTTATGCCTTTGGGATTGCCAAACTGTTCCTTCACTGGCATCCCCCTTCTGGAACCTTCCTATACTTGAAGCAACACCGCCTGGTGATGGATGACTATTTTGCGACTGCTATCAGTTTACTATTTTTACCAATATATCATAAATCAGGAAGAGGAATGCTGGGTCCAACTGGAGAGTGTAGCTTTCACTCATTACCTGGGAGGATTACAGCCATTTCATAAAATCCATTATCTAGGGAAAGGCTCCTATTGGCGGGGTCCAGCCAAAGTCATTTCATGCTTCAAAAGTTTGCGATGCGGCTGGTTAGGAAAAAACCCCTAAATTGTTTGGAAAGTAGGGATCACGATTTGTTTAAAAACCACAAACGGGCAAGACTGAGCTGTGCCCATTTTACCGAATGGCACTTTGCGCTCAAATGCACAGGGCCCGGCCCCCTGACTGCAGGCTGCCCCGACTCACCAGCAGCCGGCAGGAGGAAGCACCCCTCCCCACCCCACTCCAGGCTAGGCCACCCTCACCTCTCCCAGGCCCTGTCTCAGTCCCCTCCGAGGCCTCCTGCTCCTGTCCCTCCAGCCCTGCCTCACCGTGGCAGCCAGGGGGATGTTCCCATACTACACCCGGGCACGTCTTTCCGCTGCCCTGAGGATCGGGGTCCCAACCCTCACGGTCTGTGACATCAGGGGGCCCATCTCCTCTCCCACCTCATCCCCACCCTCCCCTGGCCCCTCACCACCTGCCAGGGACAGTGACTTTTCCTCTCTCCTCCTGCCCCCTCAGAGGGTGACCACATGCTGCTCCCTCTGCCGGGAAGGGTCTCCCTCTATAACAGCGGTCCCCAACCTTTCTGGCACCAGGGACGGGTTTCGTGGAGACAATTTTTCCGGACCGGGGTGGGGGGTGGCGGTGGGGGATGGTGTCGAGATGATTCAAGCTCATTACAGTTACCCTGCACTTTATTTCTATTATTATTACATTGTAACATATAATGAAATAATTATACAACTCACCATAATGCTGACAGGAGGTGGAGCTCTGGCAGTAATACTAGCGATGAGGCGCGGCTATAAATACAGACGAAGCTTTGCTGGCTCGCCCGCCGCTCACCTCCTGCTGTATGGCCCGCTTCCTAACAGGCCACGGACCGGTACCGGTCCACAGCCTGGGGGTTGGGGACCCCTGCTCTGTAATACTGAGAAGCACCTTTCGAGCTGACAGCGGTTGTTTCCCTACTATCCACTACCTGTGGGTTTCCAGACGCTTCTCCTTTCGCACAATCACACTCTGATTTGATATGGGGTTGCTTCACCATTTCCCCCAAAGGCAGCCACCAGGAAGGCCTCACCTCCCTACCTAACTTTGTTTCCACCTGGCAAAGGGAAAACACAAATGTCCCAGGGACCAGCCCAAACAACGACAGGGGCTGAGGGGTCCTCTGTCCCTGCTTGTCCCTCCCCTGAGTTCCTCTACACCAGGGAGCAGTTCACAAGGCCTCAGGGGCACCATCACCCCGACTGGAACAAGTCCCCCAGTTTCAGGACCCCTGGGGGCCTGTTTCCTGGGGCCCTGAAGGCCACGCCAAGTACAGACTCTTAGGAAGCCAAAAGAAGGAAGAATCAAAAGAATGCTAAAAAGGGACCATGAAAGAAAGTGTCTTGCAGATTTTGCCAAGCCTCCAGAACATTCTCTTTGAATGCAATTTTGTTTCCTCCTCTCCTCAGCTCAACTTTTCCCAAATTTGTTCCTCATGCGAACACAACATCTTCCCAGGGAAGCGCAGCTTTAACACCCACATGTTTTTCCAAGTAACTCGGAGCTGCTCCGCAGACAATAAAGATTCTTCTCTGCGAGTCCTCCTTGCTGCTAAGACCACCGGGGAACTGCAGGGGCGGAGTCTGAGCTCCCAGACGCTCAGCTTTGCCAGGTCTCAGAAGAAAGTCCCGGTTCACAGTTCTCGCTGGCACCGGGAGAGTCTGAGGGGCTGGTTGTCAGAGGGAGGAGCTGAGAAGAAACCCGGCAACTGACTACGTGAATTTCCCTTCCACCGGCTCCCTGACAACCTAGCCCTTCCCCATCCCCAAGCAGGAGTCACTTCACTTTCGCGTTGCTTTCTCTGGGGGGCGGGGGGCGGGGGGCAAAGTCCCGAACCCCCACCCCTCCCAACTCTTTTCATTGCCTCCCCCTCCTCCCCCTCCCCGCCCCCAGCCAGCTCGCCCGGCCTCGGCCCAGCTCATTCTCCTGACTTCAAACTTGGAGGGCGGCGACCCAGGGAGGGCGGGGCCGGGGAAAGCTGCAGGCCAGGCCTGTGCAAACAAGAGCGGCCGTCTCCTCATTTCCACTTGAAGCGACGCCGGAGAGCTGCCTTCCTCCTTCAACTTAGCCGGCCGGGAGGGAAGGGGGACGGAGCCGCGGGAGGGGACATCAGGCGGCCGCCGGGAGGGAGGCGGGGCGCGTGAATCATTGATGACCGGGGCGGCTGGCGCGCTCGGGAGCGTTCAGCAACGCGGCTAATGTAAAGGCTGCTGGCCTGCGGGGATCCGGCTGCCGCTGTGGGCAGCGTGTACCCCTCCCTGCAGGGACCCTTCCCAGCCTGGGAGCTGCAGGCGCCTTCCTGCTGGGAGAAGCTGCCTGCCTGCTGGTCCCCCAGGGGCTGGGCTGTCCCGGGGCAAGGGTCCGGAGCTGGGGGGCTGTGATGCCTCAGGCTCCCCACCCTGCCGCCCCCAGAGAGGGAGAGGGAGCTGGCTGGGACCTTAGGGGTCCATCCGGACCAGAGGGCATGCTGGTAAGAAGGGAGACGGAGGCCTGGGAAGAGAAGGTGACTTGCCCAAGGTGCCCAGTGAGGTGGTGAAAGACTGGACCGCAGGCCACTGTCCCCCTGCCATCTCTGGAAGGTTCCCTGGCTCCCTGTGGGCACTGGGAGCCACAGAGCCAGGGAGCAGAGACCCCACCCCAGGCAGGGTGGCCCTTCATACACAGAGGTCACGGGAGGATGACACCGACCCCAACCAGCTAAAATGTCACTAATGGAGTTTGTCTTTTGAGTGTGGAATCCTTCCCAGGCTGCGGAAATTCACTCCTCCTCCCTCGTTTCCCTTCCACAGGGAGGGGGGACGTGGCAATGACCTTGGGACAAGCAGTGCCCATCACACACAGCTGGTGGACCTGCCAGGGGAGTCTGCCAGGATCCCTGATCCTGCTAAGCCTCTACCCTGCCCACTTTTGCCAGGTGCTGAGCCAGTGGAAGGATTCTGTATTTTCTGCTAACAGGGGGGAGGGGGCCCCCTGGGGGGGAGGGGTCAATATCATTGTCGTCCTCAGCCCTTTCCACCCCCAACGCCATGCTGTACCCTTTCCCCCATTTGATCTCGAGGCATCATGAAAAGCGGCCATTCTGTCCCCCAAAGGGAGATCCTGCCTTTCGTAAAGGGATTAACAGAAGTACAAGAGGCTAGAGATTTACCCCAGGACTGGAAAGGGGTGGGGGAAGAAACTGACCTGGAGGAGGGAGGCTCTGGAACCAACCACCCCCTCCCCACGCCCTAACCCTCTTGGGTCCCGCTCCTCTTTAGAAGTTCCCCAACTCCACGCCACCACGCGAGACCCTCTGAGTGTAACCAAACTCCAGCCCTGCCCCAGCCCTCTGGGCCCTCCCCCATATGCCTTCAGGAGCATACGTGAGCCCCGAAAGCAAGACACGTTCCTACAGAGAAGGCGGAGGCTGTGGGACCCACGCGTAAGGTAGGAAGGCAGCCCAGGCCTGCACGGTCCTCCCTGGGATCGGGAAGGAACTGTGTGCATCGCTTTCAGTCTAAGGAGCAAGAGGTCAATCCCATACCATAAACACCCAGTGCATCCCTCACGCAGGGTCCAGACAGTACGGCCCGTGGGCAGACGGCACGGCCCGTGGGCAGACGGCATCGGGCTGGAGGCGGCCCGCCCCTCTTCTGACCTGCCCAGGGCACATGGCCAGCCACTGGCCCCAGGAACAGAGCCCCCAGCGAGGCCCCACACCCAGACGGGTCTCCCCTCGCAGGCCGGGCATCACCAGGGCCTCCAGATCCCAGGCCTGCACGCTTCTTTCCCACTCCGAGCAGCAGGGCTTGTGCTGAGTCAAGGCTACTTCCTGGGACAGCAGGGTGTGCAGGAGACGGCCAAACCAGATGGGACTGGTGGAGATGCAAAGGGTCAGAGGTTTGTCTCGGTCGATTACACAGAAAGCTCATCCCCAAACCTCCTGGGTCAGCAAAACGAAAAAGCAGACCCCTTCTTGGGTGGTACGGCCTCAGATGGCACCACAAAGCCCACGAAAAGAAAACAAGGGAAGTGACCCAAACTTTGCCTCAGCCTCGAGGGAGCACAAGGTCCGCGAGTGGGAGGCGGGAGGGAGGCTGAAGGCACAGAGCCTCGGTCCTTGTCCTGACGGAACCCTCGCCCAGAACGGCCACTTCCCTGCCGTGGTGAGAACAGCCCGCGGCATCCGGCAGCAGTGGTGAGGGCCGGCAGGCAGTCCTCCCCTGACAGCTGAGAACTGGCCCAGAAGCTACGTGCTCTGAGCTCATCCAGCGAGATGCTTCCTGACTTAGGGCACGTGGCCATTCCGGAGCCTCCCAAAGCCCTACAGTCCGCCTCTGAACATTCTAGAAGCTCAAGCTGGATTTATCCCGCCTGCCCCACCTCCGCACCCCCACCCCCAAGGCTACTCACAGATGGAAACAAGGTGGCCTGAGGGGGCAGGACCGCAGGACATGACTGTCCTCTCTTCCCCCCGGGCCAGAATGGGACGGCTCCTGACCCAACCATGAATAACACCCCACAAAAGGGGCTGCTCTCCGCGCCCCCAACCATCCCCAGATACCCATTCCCAAGGCGTTTGCTTACCCTTCGTTCAGACCTTCCACACGCAGCAATGACTCTGAGCTGGTTCTCTTCCACCAAGCTTAAGGGGGCTTTAAAGAAATGTCCTTCTGTGACTTAAAAGAGTCCTAGAGAGGCCAAACGCCACACTGTGTCTAATGCCCGGCTCAGGGGTAAGAGAGGGGACCCTCCTCCAGGAAGCCCACCACTCCCCTCCCTCTCTTTCCCAGACAAACAGACACAGCCGGGTCAGCACAGAACAGGACTCACAGACCCGGAGGATCATTTTGAGCTGTCTTGGCCCCAAGGAAGCCATACCAGAGAGAGCAGGAGGAAACTGGCCTGGCTACAAAGCCACCGCCGTGGCCACTGTGCTCCCTCGCCTACAGGGGCCACGTTCCCTGGAAGCAGCTGCCCTGCCCAGGTGTGTGGCGTGCACAGGCCCCGCGGAAGGACCGCTGCAGCCCCCAGGCCCCCAACTGGCCTCCTGTCCCCACTCCACCCTCACGGAGCCTCCCACTCAGAAACGGGTTCTCCTCACCCTGGACCCTGGCTCCACTAAAGCCCAGGAGATCACGGCCATATCTAGTTACCACCCTTGGAAAGCGCCTACTTCTCTGATCTCCCCACAAACCGGCCATTTGGCTGCTGAATGGGCCTTTTCGCTGACCTAATGTGCCTGCAGTCCCGGCACACACCCTCCCTCCTGCCCTCGGCCCCCCCAACCCCACCTCCTCAGAGCACGAGCCTTCCTGGCAGGGCTCCCCCGGCCTCGCCCTCTCGTGGCTTGTCTGGGCCTGCGTGGGACACGGTACATCAGACCCTTGATTTTATTCTGAATCCAGGCTGCTCCCACTTACAAATGAGCTGTGTTCCTCAAGTTTAGCGTTTTGCAAATCAATGATTTGGACCCCAGATGCATTTTTCCCATAATGAATAATGTCATGTGAGTAGGTTTCCAGGTGACCCACAATGTGCTGGGATACTGCATATCTGCAGCTGAAACCTCTATTTAAAAAGTACAGGGCTTCCCTGGTGGCGCAGTGGTTAAGAATCCGCCTGCCAATGCAGGGGACACGGGTTCAAGCCCTGGTCTGGGAAGATCCCACGTGCCGCGGAGCAACTGGGCCCGTGAGCCACAATTACTGAGCCTGTGCGTCTGGAGTCTGTGCTCCGCAACGGGAGAGGCCGCGACAGTGAGAGGCCCGCGCACCGCGATGAAGAGTGGCCCCCACTTGCCGCAACTAGAGAAAGCCCTCGCACAGAAACGAAGACCCAACATAGCCAAAAATAAAAAATAAATAAATAAATAAATAAATAAATAAAATTAAAAAAAAAAAAAAGTACAATCCCCAGAGAAAGACAAATGTCATGTGGTATCACTTATATGTGGACTCTAAAGAAATGGTACAAATGAACCTATTTACAAAACAGAAATAGAGTCACAGATGTAGAAAAGACTTATGGTTACCAAAGGGCAAACAGAGGGGAGGGATAAATTGGGAGACTGGGATTGACAATACACACACTACTATACATAAAATAGATAACTAAGAAGGACCTACTGTATACCACAGGGAGCTCTACTCAATACTCTGTAACGACCTATATGGGAAAAGAATCTAAAAAAGAGTGGATATATGTATACGTATAACTGAATCACTTTGCTGCACACTTGAAACTAACACAACGTTGTAAATCAACTATATTCCAATAAAAATTAATTTAAAAAAATTAAAAATAGAAAGTACAATCCCCATAATGAAGCCGACTGAAAGCCACTAAGCATTTGATTACAACAGAATAAAGATCTGTCTGTTATGTCTGTTGCATCCTAGGGCTTGAAGCAAAGCAGACGGCGCACCATCAAAGCAGAAATGGCCGGGGTGGATTCCACAGCCGGGGCTGGTCCTCTCGGGGTGCTGGGGCAGGGGTGGGCACTGATGGCTCACGCAGTCCGCAGCTGGGGGCTGGGGGTGGAGCGGGCAGCAGAAGTGTGTGTGACAGCCCTTCTCGGGGGACCTTAAAGCAGCCCTCGTGCTCCCGGGGTCTCCCAAGGCCCCTCCCAACCCCACGATGAAGAAGCCATCATTTTCTCACTGGCTTGCCGACCTGGGGCAAGAAGCCTTCCTCAACTTTAACAAGGTCAAGTTGTGAGTAGTCTACGCCAGGTCCTCTGGCGGTCCAGCCACAGCAAGGGCTGTTTCCAGGGCTCTGATCATCTTGCAACCCGAGGAAGCAGATACTGTAAACACCAGTGCAAACAGCTAGAAAAGTGGCCACTCCTGTGAAGCGCTCACACTTCAGACCCACGGGCAACCGATGGGGGCGGGGCCCACCTCCCACTTCGCGGGGGTTGTTGGAGACCCCCTCGTTCGCCCGGCATCGCGGAGCGCCTGCTCAGTGCGCGCGGCAGTGAAGCAGTGATGAGTGAGCTGCTACGTATCTCCTCACAGATCCGAGAGCGCAAAAGCTCAGTCCGCGCCTGCCGGGCCCGGCGCGCTTGGCCAGCTCACCTGGACGCCAGGTGCTCCTGGTGGACCCACGGCCACTGCCCAGGGCTTCCAGCTCTCGCAGCTCTGGCCGATCCACCCCACGGGAGAGGCAGCCGGGCAGACGCTGCTCAGCACATCTTACAGATAAGGAGACCAGAGCGCCTGAGATCCCACGGCCGGTGTGGTGGCAGGACAGACAGAACCCAAGACTCCCAGGAGCTCCCGGAGAGCGAGGACTGCCGCGTCCCCAGCGCCCAGCAGGAAGCCTGGCGCAGAGTGAGGGCTGGCGGGGCGGTGGGTGAGCTGCGCCCTTCTGTTCGGAGGCGTCTCCATGCAGGCATGTGTTCACCCCACAAACATTTAGTAAATGCCTTTGGGGCCAGAGCTCACCCGAAGTGCATTCCAGGTCTCCTCGAAAGGCTCCCGCACAGACGTCTGGGCTCTCTAAGCCTCTCCTCCATCTAGAGCCCTGGGCCTGGGGGGCCTGGCTTCCCCCTGCTTGCCCCCCAAGGCACAGGTAAGCGGGGGACTTTGAACGGGAGAGAACGGGGAAAGTGGCCACGGAGAGCTCCCCAAGAGCTGCAGTCCCTGGGCTAAGGGACCATCTCATCCGGCCACCTCCCCTTTGCCATCACGCAGACGGCCACCTGAGCCTGGCCTGCCCAAGACAGGCGCCTTTTCTTACTTGTTTCCTTTGGGGAGAAAGAGGAAGAAGAGACTCACACACGGGGCCACGTCACCCCTTCCGTGGTGGCTGTGCGTCTCCATGTTCCTCCCCCCCATCTGGGTTGGCTCGCCCCTCAGATGTATAATGAATCAGGCACTCGCTCATTAATAAAAAATGACAAACGATCAGCTCACTGACATCTGCCGAGCTGCGGAGCCTGCAGACACAATCCCTGCCTAGCTCTGCGATTCCTCTGTGGTCCAGCCCTAATGAGTCTGTAGGGTGCACAGGCCAGCTCGGGAGGCTCTTAGCGCTTACCGTGCGGGCAACCAAGCACCTTTCCAGGGTGGGCTGTGCAGGGCCCGCAGGTTAAGGCCTTTTTCATCTGTATTGGCAAAGGGGCTCAGCTCAGCAGGCCCCCGTGCCCCCGAGGTCAGGCAGGCAGAGAGTAGCACTGGGGCCGTGGAGAGTCAGTCAGTCCCGCCGTGGTATCAGTAGTCCACTGCACCCACGTCCCCGAAGGGGCCCAAGACCTGGACGTGCTTAGAGACTAAAACATGAGACTGCCTTTTGGTCTTAAAAAGCAAGGAAGTGAACAAAAGGACTCGACAGGAGCCCAGATGGCTACAGTGTGGCTGGCCTCAGCCGTCGGCCTGGCACCAGGACCACCTCCCAGCTCTTTTCACCTTGAGCTGAATCCCAGAGAAGCCAGGCCCCAGGCAAAGGAAACACGGCAGAGGGCACCCCCGGCTTCTCCCGCCGGCCTGCCAGTACTTCTTGTGTTTCATACTCACTTCAGCACTCGCCACATACGGCGGCCTACGCCCACTGCAGTGTTTTACCGGCAGCCTTGGAGCCTGGCGGGATAGCGGCGCCTTGAACACGGACAACCCTGGGATGGCACGCAAAGCAGAGGGATTTAGAGCCTTAATCCATCATCCATCACCCGCCACCGAACAATAAATGACAGCTTTATTCCTGGGGGCATGGGTCTTGGGGCTCCAAGATTTTAAGGGCCTGGTGGTCCAGCCCCCAGCCTTGATAATCACTCACATGGGTTACATCACCACCACCAGCACTGCACACTTCCCGCCTGTGGGCACTGCATCGGGGGCAGTAATGAAATCAGCTCCAGTTTTGACAACAATCCTGTGAGGTAGGGATGGATATTAGCCCCTACGGTATTAGAAGTGGGGTAATTCATCCGAGCTCTCAGGGAACCGAGTTATGGAGCCCGACTCCTTCTTCTCCCCCAGGTGTCTGGCACCTCCACTGCTCTACGACCCTCAATGACTCCCTATTAACAGTGCAGCTGGGCCCAGGCTCTGTGATGAGCCCCGGCCTGCACACAAGGGACTCTTCCACAGGACCTTCTCCCAAGGCCAACGGGTCACCTCCAGGCCTCCCGCCCCCCATCTGTGACCCACCAGGACGGCTGTCGGAAATGCCTGCCCCAGGTCCCTCTGCACAGTTCCACCCTTCATCCTTCAAGCCGGCCACCTCTCCAAAGGGCCCCTCACCACTCCAGGTCATGATGACCACTGCCGAGTCCCACTCCCAGAATCCTGACTTTGGGCCAAGTCCAAGGGGAGCCTTTAGAGCTTTTATAAATGACACTGACAGCTGGCCGAGCACAGGGGGCTCCGGGGCCTGGGCCAGAGGCTTGAGTGAATCTGAGGGCCAGGACGAAGGCAGGGACAGGGTGAGGGACCCCACTGTGCAGATGCAGGAGCCCAGGTGAGGCAAGGTGGGACGAGGAGTGCCACCCGGCTCCTCGGTGGCACTGGGACCAAAGCTGTGCCTTAGGGCATCTTGTGGTATGAAGGAGCCAGAAGTCCCTGGCTGTGTGTGGACTGCAGGTCAGGAAATGAGAGTGGACACCGCCCTGGTCCAGTACCACCGATCCACCTGGGGGACCTCAATAAACTCCCCAAACCTCTTGGGTCCCCGCCGCCAACCCCATCCATTCTCCACCCTGCAGCCAGGGGAGGGCACGTGCCTGCCCGGCCACTGCAGTGACTTCTGGGAGCAGACGAGGCCTGCATTTCTGTATGGGCCTCAGTACTGTTTACACGTGTTCTAGAAAGTAGGCATAACTTTTTAATAACAAAAAAGGAGGCTCATCCATAGGGTTGTTTGCTGTGAGGCTTAGCTGTCTTCATTGGTCACTCACTCATTCATCCCACACAGCCTCCCAGCTCACGTTTCAGGAAACAGCTTCTTCCTGCAGGAGGGGAAGGGGCCACATTTAGAGGCCCGTGACATTCTAAGACCAAGGAAGGATGAAGTGGGGAAAACCCTGGACTCTCAGGCAGGAGGCCATGGCTTCTGCTTTTGCAGCCAACTCAATTATGACCTCAGGGTAGCACCCCCAGGACCTGAATGGCCTCACTTGTAAAAAGGAAAAAGGTCCCTCCCATCTCTGACGTTGCCAGATGTTTGAGGGACCCAGGGGCAGGGCCCCAGAAAATAGCAAGTAACTGCAGGTTGCCCAGCGCCAGGCGACCTCCTTTATGAGATGGATGGAGAGCATCTTGCCAGGTCATCTTGGGGCGCGGGGAGGAGACGCCCCACCCTGCTGTGCCTTGGCAGAGCCCAGCCGGGACTGAGCCTGGTGCAGAGGCACTGGCGGGGCCAGGGTGCTCCAGTCCTGCCCGAGCCTGGAACACACAGGCGACAATCCACTGCAAAGCCCGTGCCTTGGGGTGTGGTCTGCCCTACATTAAGAAACGCTTTCTAAATGAGATACTTATTTAATCGGTAATAAGTGGAGTCGGGAGGGGGCGGGGGGAATTCAGTTTGTAAACCGCCTGTGGGCCCCAGCAATGCGTGCCTTCCCCAAGGCTGAGGCCCCCCTCCCTCTTCCTGACGTCTTCTGAGCCGGAGCTCACCTCCACCGCTTCCCAGGTACCGAGAACAAGCCTGCTGGCCATCGGGCTGCACAGGAGGCCCCAGCTGGAGGGCCCACACAAGGCGCCAGGCGGAACCCAAGCCGTCCTGTCACTCAACAGCGTGTCCCTTTCCCCATCCCGCCTGGGGGACTGGGCCCAACAGGGAAAACAGCAGGATGCGAGGAGTCGAGGGTGGAGCCAGGAGAGGGAAGCCGAGAGAACCACCCGAGGCGCCCACCGCCGCTCACAGCTTGGCCCTGGCCCAGGAGTCCTGCGCCCTCAGAAAGCTTCGTCTGGCTCTGCCCATCCCGATTTGACGAGGTGGAAGTGGGGCTGTCAAAGGAGGCCTTGATCAGTCTTCAGCTCTTTGGACATGGAGGAGGGGAGGCATCACCCACCAGCCACGTGCAGGTACCACGTGGAGTACATCCATTTCATTGCACAGATTGTTTACATCTTGTTTCTCGACAACAAAGACAATGAACCTCAGGGACGTTAAGTGACTTACCTGAGGTCATCAGCCCCAGGAACCAACCCCACTCTCCCCTGGCTCCAAAGTATGCCTGTGCTCTGTACGTACCACCCCTGCCCTGAGCACCAGCACGTGTGAACTCCCTTCCCACCTCAACCACTCTACACCAGTGCCAGGCAACCCCGATCTCAAGGAATTTAAGTGTCTGCAGTAACCCTTCCATCAACCCACGAAAGACGCTTTGAGTGACTGCTCCAGGGAGAGCGCCAAGAGAATTAGAAGCAACCGTGCCTCTGAGTGAAGGGGCTTACAGTCTCTGAGGGGGTCACAAAGAGAAACAAGGAGAATCATAAGAAAATAGTAAGGAGGGCTTGCCAGGGCCAAGGGTCATGGTCAGGTTGTAAGTGCAAAAAGAGATTTAAAAAAAAAAACCGGTGAGGGGGTGGCTGTCCACTGGAGGCTACACTGAGAGGTGGGGCCTGGAGGGAAATGAGCAGAACGGAGAAGGCGATCAATAAAAGTGAGCTGGATAGGTGGGTGGGTGGGTGGATGGATGGATGGATGGATGGATGAGTGGATGGATGGAGGGATGCGTGGATGGATGGATGAGTGGGTGGATGGATGGATGGATGGATGGAGGGATGCGTGGATGGATGGATGAGTGGGTGGGTGGGTGGATGGATGGATGGATGGATTGATGGAGGGATGGGTGGATGGATGGAGGGATGGGTGGGTGGATGAATGGATAGACGGATGGATGGATGGAGGGAGGGATGGAGGGATGGGTGGATGGATGGATGGATGGATGAGTGGATGGGTGGATGGATGGATGGATGAGTGGATGGATGGATGCGTGGGTGGGTGGATGGATGGATGGATGAGTGGATGGGTGGATGGATGGATGGATGAGTGGATGGACGGATGTGTGGGTGGGTGGCTAAACAGGGATGTGGATGGATGAAGCTCTCTAATTAGAGCATTTCCTCCTTTCTGTCTTTGACTCTTAACTCCACCTCACTTCTCCTTTTTTCTCTCCTCCATAGGCACTCAGCTTAGATCTTGATCTTTTGCAGGTGCCCACAGAGGAAGGACAGTGGCTTCAAAGACCAAGATTCCCAGCCCCACCCAGATTGGAGCACACACATCATGAGACATTCCCCTGGTTTTCAGACTAGCACAGCCAAAAAGCATGGAGGAATGAGCTCTTCCTCTCAGCATCCCCACCCCCTACCATCTCCCGCAAGCCCCCAGCCCACACCTCTGCCTGCCCAGGCAGCTCCCCCCTTGACATAAATCAAAGGGCCCCTGGGTCCATTTCAACCCAAAGAGAGCCATTCCCTCTGGGCCTGAGAAGAAGCCAGGTCTGCAAGGTCCCAGTCACCCATCAGGGGCCTACCTGTCTGGATTTGTAACCCATTCCAGCCACACAAGGCTTCTTGAGATGCCCCGAGAATGAGGAATACACTAGAAAGCCAACAGAAGCAGCCAGGAAACACTGGTCTGCAGAATACTGGGAGAGTGGGGGGCAGGCGGGGCTTGGGACTCGGTACCCGGGAGCTCAGAGGGCCCCGGGGATTCTTGGCGTGGTGGGGGTGGCCGGTGGGCCATCAGGCCATTTCCCTCACGGTAGCTGGTCCCAGGCCAAAGCCAGCCAGGCGCTGCACAGCCTACAGGCAGTAGAGACCCAAGGGAGGGTGCAGGTCCATTTTAGAGCGAAGCCCCAACTGTCCAAATCTCTCCCCAGCCCAGCTTACTTTCTGTGGGCCGTCCCTCCTCATGGCTCAGGAACAGCCTTCCCAAACCGGCCATACATGGGTGGCCCAAATCCTGACCTGGGACCCAGCATGAAGGAGCGAGAAAAGCGCGGCCGTGGGTGATGAGCTGGGCAACAACCACGGCTCAGACTCCAGGCACAGCCACCAGAGCCCACATCAGCATCTACTTGAGATGCTTGAGGCAGGCATCCCTGCACCCTCAAACGCTCGTGGGCTGTGTCACGAGGGGAGCTCCAAGGAAGCAAAGGGAGCAGAAAGGGGGAGGAGGGCATTCATCAAGCTTCTCGGCCTGAAGTGGCAGAAAAGAAGTGAGGATGGACGGTAGGGAGAGCTCAGCACTGGAGTCACCAGCCCAGGCTGAGCTCCAGTTGTGCAGCCGTGCTTAAGTAACCACCTCCCCAGCCCCATTTCCCCCTTTTGTAAAATGCAGACAAGCACAGCGACGTTAACTGACTTTCCCTCATGAGCTTAACGGAACGCACACACGCCATAACGAGTGGAGGGGCGCCCCTCCTGCTCCTGGCTGCTCCTCTCTCTCAGCACCCGTGACACCCTCACAAGACACGGACGCATTTTTGCACACCCAGAGCGAGCACAGTGCACAGCTCCGTGGGGCACAGTGGGTGCAGGCTAGCTGCCCCGTGGAACGGCAAAGGCCCTGAGGCCCCGCCGAGGCATACAAGGTGCTCAGTACCAGTGATGGCTCAGGGGTCACCTCCTCACTGGGACGTTTGTATTCCAAGCCAAAGGAATGAACCTCTAATGGCGGAATTCCAGGCTTCAATCCCAAGTGGGCCGGGGAGGGGCGGGCAGGAGAGGTGTCTGTGGGCAGAGAAGCCTTCCTCAAGCCAACCACGGAAAAGCTGCCTCGTCTGTCTGTGTTTACGGGCGGCCCTGCCTCTGGAACGCCAGCCCTGGCTCCCAGTGCCATTCCTCCGTCCTGCGTTGACTTTATTGGTGCCCACACGGCATGCCATCCAAGCCTGGAGTAGGGCAGCGCACCCCAGCCCGGAGGGGGCAGGGTAGGATTTCAGCACCTCCTCTGGCCTGAAGTGGCCCCGGCCAGGCCCAGTGCGGAGCTGGCCCCACGAATGGGCCCAGGAGGAGGCTCCCTGCACAGGAAATGGCTCTCACATGTCTGTCCCTGCCTGACATCAGCCTGGGTGGAATACGGACAGCAGACTCCATCTGTCCTTCTCTGTCGGATTCCCTGCGGGAATGTGTAAGATTTCTGCAAGATGTGATGATGTTCTCCCACCCGACCAGCCCCCCCCCACCGGACACCCCCACTTCTCTCCCTGTGGGCCTCTGTTCCTCCTTGCCCATCCCCAGTCGGATTCTCTGCTAACCGTCTTCCTAAGGCTCCACCACGGCTCTCTGCTCTCAAATGTCACTTCCTCCAAGAGGCCTTCCCTGATTACTCTCTCCTGCCCTGCTCTCTGTATCTCCTTCCCAGCAGCTCTCGCTGAAATGGTCTCATGTGTGTTTACCTGTGTATTGTGTACCCTCCCCACCCCCAAGGGCACAGGAGCTCTGTGGAAGCAGGGACCACAGTGGTTTTGCCCCCTGCCCACTGCCTGGCGGGCACTTGCCACCCTCCTCCAGGAAGGTCTTCATGGTGGGGCCTCCCACTCCACCTTGACTCACACCCAAGGGTGGGGACCGGGCCTGCCTCACCTGTGGGTCCTCTCAGGACCTAAAGAGCCCCGACAAAGGCTTCCTGGGCAGGCCTGCATTCCGGAGGAGCTGGGTGCCCAAGCCACAGTTGACACTGTCTGCTAGGCCTCCCCAAGTGCAAGGCCACTACCATTCCACCGGCTCTGAACTTGCCCAGGCCCACTGGCTGTATGTCTGCATATTTGTTTCCCCAAAGAGTAACCCAAACAGAGCAAAATACCAGAACTGAAAAGTCCCCACTTGAGAGATCACTTCAATCCAAGCCCAGCCGGGCTTCATCAACGGGCTCAAGCCGGTGGGTCCACAGCCCAGTCCGGACTTCCCTGAGTTGACCCCAAAAAGTTCCTGTTGCAAACCATGGCTCATTCACATTGCTTCATGTTCATTTTCATGATTCTTTTTTAAACTTAAAAAAATCTAAGCAATTCTGCATACAATGAAAAAACAAATCAAATAGCACAGAAAGGTTTATAATGAATAGCGACGTTCCCCCCTCCCGCCCCCCGTGGTCTGGAGGCATCTATTTATTATACTTTGAACTTTTAAAATGTTTTCTACTTTTACCTCTTCTGACAGCTACCTGACCCTTAAAAGGAATATATTAAAACACCATGTCTTGATTCTTTATCCCACGAGCTCAGTGTTTCCGACTGATCAGTTATCTCTATGGAGGACAACTCGAGTCGTGGGAAACCTGACCCCCACCAGGCACAGAATTCTGGACAAGGCCACCTTTTCCTCCCAGTGGAGTGATGACTCGACCTGCAGTCCCTCCGGTGTGAAGACTCCACCGATGCCTTTCCCTACCTCCCCAGGATCCTCCATCCCCGGTCCCTTCTGCAATGATGCAGGAGGTGGCCACAGTGTGGACCTTGCATCACTCCCTCTGGGAGGCTCCCTGCTGGCGTCCCAGCCCTTGCCTTCCTTCACCTACTCGCTTATCAGAGGATCTTTAAGGAACAGTCTAAGAAAGAGGTGTGGAAGGGAAAAGCTCTGAGTCCTTCCTTCATGACTGAAAACATCCCTCATCCCTGAGTGACAGGCTGAGAGTTTGATTGATAACTTTCCTCCTATCTGCCAGGGCAAAGTCACGGTCTTTCCACACAGGCTGCTGCTGGTCCAGAGGGTGGTACCATCCTCCTAACTGAGTAGATCACCTGGGCTTTTTGTTCTTTTGTTTTCCCATTCTCTAGAAATTTTTAGAAAGTCTCTTTATTCTTGGTTATCTGAAATTTCACAAAGACATGTCAAAATGGGATTTTTTTTCTTTTAAGTGCTAGGCACACAGAAGAGTATTTTAATGTAAGGATGTCTGCCCTTCTGATATGGGGAATTTTCTTCTATTAATTGTTTTATAATTTTCTCTCATCCGTTTTCTGTTTCACTTTCTGGAACTTCCATTAGTTATATGCTCAGTCACCTGCCTTAAGAGTCTAGCTTTCCCACCTCTCCTCTTATTTCTCTTTGCCTTTGCCTGTTTATTCTCCTTCCCATGATATTTCCATGACTCACTGTCCATTCCTTTGATGAACTTTTTATTTCCACCATCATATTGTTCATCGAAAGCTGTTTTTTTCTGGGGGAGGGATGGAGTGGGAGTTTGTGGTTAGTAGATGCAAACTAGTATATATAGAATGGATAAACAACAAAGTCCTACTGTATAGCACAGGGAACTATATTCAATATCCTGCGATAGACCATAATGGAAGAGAATATAAAAATTATATATATATATGTATAACTGAATCACTGTGCTGTACAACAGAAACTATCACAACATTGTAAATCAACTATACTTCAATTTTTAATAAGCTGTTTTTCTGCTCTCTAAAAATCCTTATTTCATAGCATCCTGTTCTTGTTTTATGGATGCAATGCTTTCTCAGTTTTTCTGAGAACACCAATGAGAAGGCTATATTTGTCACTTACATTTTCATTTCTTCTTGATTCTGTTTCTCCTGGAACAATACTCTGCCCATGGTTTATGTTGACTTTGCTCTTTCATGGAGCAGGCTTTCTCCAGATATTGGTTAAACCTTGGACGTCTATTCATTCTTAAAGATGAGAGACTTCCACAACGCTGAGTGGGGCTTGTCCAATGGAAGCTTTCACTATTCCACTGGGGGATCCCTAAATGCCAGGGTGCATGAGGCTCGGCTCTGGGGCTCGCCACCCACATCGTCTGCCCTCGTGACCCAAGAGAGTCAGTTTAGTTTCTCTGCAGAAGAAGCCAATTATCAAGTCAAAATTGGCATAAAAGATAAAAACCCGACCTCAGTCATTCTCCATCGGGGGGGTCACGAGGAAGAGAGGTGTCACCTCCCATTGAATCTTCTTTAAAAATCTTGTAAAATAGTCATAATATAGAATTTGCCACTTCAGGCACTTTTAAGTGCACAGTTGTTGAGGTTAAGTACATTCACATTCTTGTGCAACCATCACCACCATCTTCCTGAACTGAAACTCCATCCCCATCACACACTAACTGCCCATCCCCCATCCTCCCGGTCCTTGGCAACCATCACTCTACTTTCTGTCTCTGTGAATGACTATTTAGGGTAACTCATATAAGTGGAATCATACAACATCTGTCTTTTTATGACTGGCTTCTTTTGCTTAGTATAATGTCTTCAAGGTTCGTCCACGAGGTAGCATGTGTCAGAATTTCCTTCCTTTTTAAGGCCGAATAATATTCCGCTGTAGGTCTGTACATAGTTTGTTTATCTATTCATCTGCCACCCATTTACTCTTAAAGGAACTTCGAGGAATAGCTGGCGACAGTACAGTACTGTCCTTGTCACACACAGGCAGGTGTGCAGCTCAGGTCTTCAGAGCCAGCACCGCGGCCCACTCCCCGATCCTGCCCTCTCTCCCATGAACGTGTCTATCTCTGAGCTTCCAGACCTCTCCACACAGGTGGGCGACGTCCAGGACCCGTGTCTCATTTCCCCCAGTCCCCAGATCCTCCGTGTGGGTGGCCTTGACAGAGGACTAGCTATTTTTAGTGGAAACACAGAACTGCCACCATTTTTAGCAGGAAAGGCAAAGGAGCCAAGGAGACTTCTTTTTCTTTCGACTCTTCCCTCCCCAACTTCCCTTTTCTGCCAGGTCCCTCGGAAAAAGTTGCCAAGAATAGAATGAACAATGAAAAACAGACCTAAGTTCTCGTCTCTGTCCCGAATACCCTGTCTCAACCCAAAAAATAAAATGAAAGTCTGGAGACAAGCCCAGACTAGTGTCAGGGGGTCGGGTACCGCACGGCTGTGAACACACTATGGGAGCGTCACTGCTCCGGACGCCAGTTTCCTGGGTGATGAGATGAGGGGTAGGGCGGCAGAGCTCCAGACATCACAGGATTGTTCATGGAGGAGGCCCAGGCCTTGCTGGTGCAAACCGCAGGCCAGGGCCGGGGCTTCCCCTTCCCAGGACTGTCCCAGGGACAGCTCCATAAGTGCCATCCAGGGCCGAGAAAAGCTTTCCTCCCAAGTTCCTCCCGAGAAAAGTTTTCCTCCCAAAAGCTTTCCTCCCAAGTTCCTCCCGAGAAAAGTTTTCCTCCCAAAAGCTTTCCTCCCAAGTTCCTCCCAGGAGCGTCAAAGACGGGCTCAGGTGTGCACGGTGCCGGCTGCAGCTCCGCCCGACGAGCTCCATCAAGACGCAGCCTGTATTGTTCATGCCTTCTCCCTCTTCCCCTGCCTAAGCGCCTGCCATTAATAAAAGATAAACGAGAAGCGCGTTGCGGGGGACTGTGACATCTGCTGCGGGCCCCGTGGGTCTCCCCCCTTTCTGCGCTTTAGAACCACATGTGCTGGGGGGAGGGGCGCTGGCAGGGACCCAGCCGCATTCGGAGCCTCCGCAGTGGGTCCTGGCCTCGGCTGGATTAAATCAGCTCCCTGGCTCCAAACAGGAACCCTCACCCCGGCCCCCCACGCAGCAGGAGCATCCGAGGACCAGAATCTCCCGGCTCGCTGCGGGAGGGTGGGCGGCGATTTTCACCGCTCACGTGCTGCCTCCCAGTCAGAGTTCTGGGGCTCGGCAGGCCCAGACACGCAGCCGTCGCTGCCTTTGCACGGCGGGAACCTCGGGGGGACCCCACCGCCCGGACGCCTGTGGCTGTGCGCCCCCGTCTCCCTCTGGCCGGCTCCTCTTCCTCCTGATCCTCAGAGCCCCGGGCAGGGATCCGGGGTGGGGGGTGGGAGGGGGGCTACCCTCGTGGCCCTGAGCACTTTTGCCTTTGGGGCAAAAATTCTATTAATTCTATTCTAAAATTCTATTTTACACATGTACGGTTTAAAGATGAATATAACACAGGCTTCCGTACTCGCTTCTAGTCACTTACTCTCTTCTCATTTAAAAAACAATGAAAACATTTTGTATGGGCCCCTAACAGCATCGTGGGCCCATACAACATAACTCACCCAAGGGAGTTATTTTGAAAGGGGTGCTGAGGTCCAAGCCGGTGTCTGCCTGGATCCAAGCCTGGGCCTTGGCTCTGCTAGGGCCAGACCCTTCGGGGGGGGGGGGGTCCAACGGTGCTGCCGTTCCCACCTCCTGACCTTGCACGGTCAAGGGGCCTGGAACGAGTGGGCAGGACAGGCGCCTTGGGGTGACAGGGGCTGGCAGGGCCTGGTAGAGGTGCTGGCCCCTCAGGGCCCCCACAGAACAAGGATGGTGCCACCACCCAGAATGCACTTGGCCTCACCAAGCCACCCAGAGGCCAGGGGCCCAGAAGTGCAGGAGCCAATGGAGAGCAGCCTCCCTAACAGCGCAGACGCCAGGGCTCCTCCAGACCCAGCCAGGCAGGGCTGAAGCCTGTGGAGGGTGTTATGAAACCCCTTCTGAGAGCCCTTGTGCACCAGAGCCCAATCTTTCTCCTCCAGTGGCCAGAGCATGGAGGGTCCAGAGCCCGGACCACAGTGTGGCTCTTCCAGAGCTCCAGAGGATGACCCCCAGACGAGGGGCTTTCAGGAAGGTGGAAGGGAGACAGCTGATAGCTAGAAAGTGACCCGCTGACTGGGGAGAACCTAAACAGCACTCACCCCTCGAATGACAGCACACGGCCAGGTCTAGTCTATGCTTGGGGCCCTGCCAGTGATGCCCGCTGCTGACCAGGGGGGAAAGGCAGAGTCACCCAACAACACTCACTCTGGAATCAGCCCGGCCCAGACCCAGCTGTGACCTGAGAGACCACTAAGCCTCGGTTTTCCGGTCTATGAAATGGAGAAGGTTGTGGTGAGGATCAAATGAGCTGATCTGGGTAATACTCAGCCTGGTGCCTGGCAATTAGGAAAACCTCCTAATAATATCTATCGTATTACACATAAATTCTGGCACAGTGCTTGGAGCCTAGTAAATAATGAATATTTACCACGGAAACCAGGTGTCCAGGCAGGTACCCCCCATCCCATGATTTGGATCAGGAAACTGAAGCTCCCAATGAAGGCCCAAGTTCGTTAGTGGTGTAACGAGAGACGTCAGCCCCAGAAGTGAATGCAGCTCCCAACGCCTGTGGGTTCCCTTTCCAGCTCTCCCAGGGAGCAGTCCTCCAGCCCCCAGGCCACCAAGGCTGGGGGGAAGTGTCTGAGGACAAGACCGGAGGCACCAACCCAGCCGACCTGGCAACTGCCGTGTGCTTGTGCGTGAGCATCAGCTGAAGGTCGGGGCCAGCATGGGCGTCCCCAGGCCGGGCGGAGCGGTGGGTGCAGGATGGGGCCCGACTGACCCAGCTCCTTGGGCGCGAGTGAGCAGGTTCCCTCCTAGTACAGCACATCTTCCCTCGGAACACCCAAAATACAAGCAGTAGCGAGGATGAAGTTTTGCACTGCTTGCTCTTCCAAAGTATCTTTTTCCCCTGTTTGTCTCACTTGCTCATCCCTCCTGGCTACACAGGGGGCAATTCCAGGCAGACAGCAGGGGAGGGGCTGACACATGCCTCACCAGAAAGTTACAGGTGCGTCCTTTCACGACACGACGTGGGCCAAGGAAGCACCAAGGACGGTCCCTCCCAATTGGCAACTAAAGGTTTAGGGTCTGCTAAGATGGGGTACCCCAGAGGTTAAGGGCCTTTTGGGGGACAGGTTACAACACAAAATTACCTTATCCAATTTGTCATGGTGACCAAAGACACGAACTAAAACTACAACTTCCAGGGAAGAGAAGATTAATTTTGGAGCTGGCAGGCATCTTTGAGGAATCACAGACAACCTTCCCATTTGGCAGGTGGGGAAAGTGAGGCTCAGAGCTGCTCCAGGCTACACGACCGATTCGAGGGTCTTCTGGCTCCCCGGCCAGTGCTCTCCCCCTGCACTTGGTCGTGAGGTGTCTGGACAGAGAGTGGAGACCCACAAAGACATAGAAAGTGGGGTTTGTATCCAAGTGGGGCTGGATTCTCTCGTTTGATGTAGATTCAGCCTAATGTCATGTGTCAACTGGAGCGGGGTTAGCAAACTCCAGCCTGAGGGACAAGTCAACCCCCCGCCCTTGTCTGACTGGACCCCAGTCCTGCTCCGTCAGGTACAGACTGTCCAGGCTGCTTTTCCATCAAGAGCAGGGGTGAGGAGTTGTGAGAGAGACCGTGGGTACGGCCTGCAAACACTGAGATATTTACTGTCTGGCCCTTGACAGTCCAAGTGTATTGATCGTGGATCTAGAGCTGGGGGAATAGCAAGCACAGCCTGCCAGGGGTTACTTGGGGCTCTGCTGTGACATCAGAGAGGACCCCAGCCCCCCGGTAACAGACAGCGACACAGGCCCAGCCCGGGACCACACTGCGGGGTGCGGCAGGGCCAGGCTGACCAGCCTACCCCCACCAAAGCCCCTCTGACGCCCTCGGCCGGCGACAAGGCACCCGCAGCATCACAGCTCTCCTGCGACTTCACTGCAGGGACCCCAAATGCGGGCAGGGTGCTTGCTTTCCTTCTTGAAATGTTTCTCTAGACGACACGGGGGACTTAATGGCCTTCGACAGCACCTCCGATGCCCTGTTTGGAATTATTTTGATTGACAGCACAGCTCTAAGTATAGACAGATCCTGGTCAAAACCTGCCACCTCGCAGCTCAGGTGGGTTCCGGGAAGTCAAGGGGAAGGGTTCAGCTCTCAACAGCCCCGCCAGAGTCCTGGCCATGAATCCTGCCCGTGGGACCTCAGGAGAGCAGTATCACCCCCTGAGCCGCAGCTGTCTGTCTGTAAAGTGGGGATGACGACAGGGTTGTCGGAAGGACGGAACGAGAGCATCCCAGCAAAGAGGCTGGTCTCCAACACAAGTGGTATCACTCACGGTCACCACATCCTGGGCCAGAAGAGCAGGAGCCAGCCCTTTATTTACAGGTCTGCCCCGGGGCACACAGTAGCTTATAGAAAAACGTCTTACGTTAGGTCAAAAATGAAGTTTCCACCAAATCTGACGCTCACATTATTTTAGTGCCATCGTCTATATCATCTTTAATTTAGCGAGCCGACTTTAACAGCAGTGAACGACTCCTTGGCCAGATTTCTACCCAGACCACAGGATGTCTAATTAGGCAGCTCTCCTGCAATGCTTTCATTTGAAATACAATTAGAATACCCTTCTTGGAATTCATTCGCGGACAATCTGTAAAAGTGACAAAACTATTTCCTGTGACTGCTACTAACTGTAATTTCTCTGAGGTGTAAGTATTGTCATTCACTCCTTCAAAAACTATACCTGGCATGTCTGTGAATGAAGGTCTTAGGAAAATTCCTATAACTGCAGGTTCAGCCCATAGGAAGCTCAGGAGGCCAAGGCCAGTCCACCCCCAAGCCGGGGGCCTTGACTTGGAGCTCTGGTTATTACTTCAGAAAGTTAGTAATGCTGCATTCTACCCTACACATACTCTGAAATGTGTGAAGCACGAGACGATTTCTTGCAGTATTGTTCGAAAACAGCAGAAGATTGGAAATCTAAATATCCATCAGACTGGGACCTGTTAAATAAATTATAGTCTGTCTGTATAATGGAATACCAAGCAGCCATAAAAACAAATGAAGAAGCACTTCAGGCCTGATATGGACCAATTTCCAAGATACATTGTCAAGCCAAAATAGCTAGATGCTGACAATTGCATTAAAAAACATATATGTATGTCTGTGCGTAAATTTATAGATCGGCACATGTATATAAATATTCACAAATATATGTATTCTGTACATGTGTACATCGAGAATATCTCGCAAAGGACGTGTGAGAAACTGGTGGCATCGGTGGCCTCCAGGGAGCAGAAGTAGTTCGCTGGTGGGGAGACAGGGTGGAGAGAACATTTTTTTTTTTTACCATAAACCCTTCTGTAACAATTGAATTTGGAATCGTGAAAGATACACTATTTCTGATAATGAGATAATTAAAAACTTAACAAAAAGCCAAAGACTTCCGACTGTCCCGGATAAAAGGTGAACTGGAGCGAGGGGAAGGGGCTGCTTTCATCTTTCCCAGACCCCAGCAATAACACAAACACACACGCATTCACACTCACACACACTCACACTCACACTCCCTCCCAACTGGCTTCATCACGGACACCATCCCCACTGAGGACCTGGAGACCCCAGCTGGCCCGTGTCTGCACTCTTGCTGCTCTGCACGGGGACTCTGGGGACAGTCCTGTCCCCACCACATTCTGGTTAGCCTGGAAGGCAAGTCCAGCTCTCCTCTGCCTTTCCAGCCCCTGGCATGCCAAAAGTAATGCAGTTTTCAACAGTGCCGTGCCGAGAACGGCACCTAACACACAAGGGCTCGGTAAATAGTCTATGAATGAATGAAGACAAGGAGGAAATTCAGGAAGTCATAATCATTAATAATCCCCCCGAATCAGCATCTTCCACTGAAGGTCACCTTAAGCCCGTGAATTCAGTGTCAGGGGAATCACGGTCACCAAAATATTTTTTTCTAGATAAGGATACGCTCACAGAGTGGTCAGGTGACCTGAAAAGATGACTCAGCAGGGCAGCGGCAAGGAGGACCCAGCACGAGGTTGCAAGGAGGCAAAATGGGTTCCCCACCCCCGCCGTCCGAACCCCAAACGCTGCGCCCTGGTGTGGCATGTAGGAGCCTTGGTCCCTGTCCAAGAAGGCTTAGTCAGTCCTGGACTTAGCCAGTGGATTTGGGAATAAGGCAGACGCCAAGGATTTCCTCTCCTGAAAACCGACCACTTCATGGGTCTTTTGCCTGGAGTGGATAATAATTACAGCTCTTTCCCAAAACATGGGTTTCTTTCCCCATCAACCTCATTCCCTACATTTCATTTTGCTTATGAAAAAAAACAGCATAGAGACTTGACAAGGTAAGCTCTCCAACTCAATAAATATAATGAATATCTATTTAGATGCACATTTGAGCTGGAAGAAAAGGAGGGGGTGTGCAGAAAACCAAGAGGGAATCTGGAGACCAAAGCGGGAACAGGTGAGCTGGTGCAGGGGGTCCCCAGGGCATCTCTGCAACGCACTGGTCCTGTTGTAGCAACCCTCGCAGGGAGAGGACGGGAGACCCCTGAGCAGTCAAGTCACTGGCAGGGCTACAGCTCTGGGGGGGATGGACACCCTTCAATGCCCACCAGCACAGGGACACCCCAAGACTGCCTGGGTGCCTGCACTTCTACCTGGGAAATGGGCAGTGGATTTTAAAAGTCTCCCCTGAGTGTTAGTAACAACCTGCCTCCCTTCTTACTGGGCGATAGTTCCAACTGAAGTCCCCATGCTGCAGGAACCCCCAAGCTCTGAAAAGTATACAAAGTTGATCCCACTCCTGTGTCACCCCTGAGGAACGTGGCAGAGTTAGACAGAAAACCACTCTGGAGGGAGAAAGCCTCACTCAGGCCACAGAGGTTTCCGACAGATAAATCTCTTTGCACAATCTACCAAGCCTGGAATCCCACCATTAGAGATTCATTCCTTTGGCTTGGAGTACAATCCAAAATTACAAACCACACCTACACACCCACAAGCAGGAGTCAACAGATACCACATGGAACATACCAAGAAGGAAAGAGTAGAGAGAAGAGTGGGAAGGGCATAATGTGAAGAGATGATGGATGAAACAATTTCCGAAACTGAAGAAAAATTAAGTATTTGAAAAGAATAAAATTGCAACATATCAGAACTCTTGCAATGGAGTTGAAGCAGCACTTAGATACATGCTGATGTCAGGGAGAGCAGAAAAATAGGAAGAATGAAAGTCAGTCATCTAGGGGCCCAACTCCAGGAATTAGGAAAATAACACCGATGCAACCCTAAAGAAGGAACAGGATACAGGACAGGAGAAGAAATCAATGAAACAGAAAACAAAAAACAAGAGGGAATCGAGCAACTGGAAAAGATTAATAAAGCCAACACACCTCTGTTCATCAAAACACAGAGAAGCAGCAATCAACATCATTAGGAATAAAAAGAGGGACATAACTAGAGACACTGTCAATGAATTTGGTAACAGGAGAAACTGACACATTCCTAAAGAGAGAGGGATTGATTGATTTTATGGAAGACAAACAAAAAGAAATTAAAAATGGGAATTACCTCTAACCATTAAACAAACTGAATCAGCAGTTTAAAAAAAAAAAACTCTTAACAGACCAACAAAACCAGGCAGTTTTGCAGTTTGGGTTTTTCCAAACCTCATAGGAATGAACAATCCTTAACATAATGCAAATATTTGAGGACAATCCTTAGCCGATATTTGACATACACAAATGTGAATATATGCAAATATATACAAATACTTTAACATATACAAATAATTCAGAAAAATCCTTAACATATACAAATATTTGAATATTTGAGAGAATAATATTCCTTAGCATGTTATAAGGCTAATGTGGTGAATACTTCAACTAAATAAGACCAGAAAAAAAGTAAATTCATAGGCTGATCTCATTGATGAACATGGATTCAAACATCTTAATGAAAATATTACCAGTTAAATCCAACAAAGTAAACTCAAGTGGGTTCATCCCTAGAATTAATGCTATTACAATAATAGAAATGTGTCAATATAAAAGTCAATCCAATAAGAGAATAAAGAAGACATTTTATCATTGTCTCATTATTTGTAGAAAAGCATTGATATAGTTCAACATCCCTTCACAATTATGGAGCCTTAACAAAATAGGAAATTTTAAACCTAATATAGGGAATCTACCAAAAACCATTAAACATTATTCTTATGGTAATACTTCAGAATCATTCTCTTTCAAGTTGGAAACAAGATAAAAATGCCCACTCACCAAATTTCTGTTCAACAGTGAAGATTCTAGACCTTGGGGTCCAAGACAATAGCCACTCACCACTTGAAATGTGGTTCGTCCAAGCTAAGATGTACTCTAAGTATAAAGCACACACTGGATTTTGAAAGACTTGGATAAAAAAGAATATAAACTACCTCAATCATTTTTTATATTGATTGCATGTCAACATGCTAATATTTAGGTATATTGGGTTAAATAAATTATCAAAATTAATTCCACCTATTTCTTTTTACTTTTTAAAATGTGGATACCAGAAACTTTTAAATCAAACAAATGGCTCACATCGTATTTCTATTGGACAGTGATATTCTAGACAGCACAGTAAGATGTAAAAAAGAAATAAAAGATGTAAAAATTGGAAAGGAAGGAAAAGACTTCCATAATTTGTGAATACCAAGACTAAATAAAATACCTATAAAATCTATATGGATACATTTAATAAGATGTCAGCAAGATTGCTGGAAACAGGATTAATATACAAAATGCAACTACATTCCTAGACGCCAGCAATAAACAATTAGAAACTGTCATTTTCAAGTATACGTTTACCATTTACAAAAGCAACGAAACTGTAGGGTACTCGGGAAAAAATTTAACAAAAAATATGTAAGAGCTTTATGACACAACTAAAACTCAATTAAAAGACTTTTTTATAAAAGAAACAGTAAAGATTATGATCCTAGGAGGGGAAAATTCAATATGACAAAAATGGCCACCTTCCCCAAATTAATCAAATCAGTTCAATTCAATACCAATCAAATAATTTCAATCCCAATCAAAATCCCAATGGGGATTTTTCAGGAAATCTAAAAAAAAATTTATCCTAAAATTCTCATGGTAGAACAAAGGCCAAGGAAGAGCCAAGGCAATCTGAAAGAGGAACAAATGAGGGGATTCATCCCATGAGATATTACACTTAACATAAAGCTACAGTAACTAAGACAGTATAGGATGGCAAATGGAGAAGTGAATGGGCCAACGCAACAGGATAGGCCAGAAACAGACACACGTGTAAACAAGGGCAACACATAGGACAGCTTTTGCATTTACAAATTAGGAAATGCAGTAACTGCTACTGGAACAGTTGCTTATCCACATAAACAAAGAAAACAAAATTTGATACTTTATGTCATGTCAAAGACAAAACTATTCCAGCTTGTTTTTTAAAACTACATGTAAATGTACAATTTTATAATTTTTAGAAAAAATATTAGAGAACATCTTTATGACCTCAAGGTAGGAAAAGACCTCTTAAGATATGAACACATACCACAGGAAAAGAATGATACACTCAACTGTGCTAAAACGTACAACTTTGTCCCGATAAACCATACCATAAACAAACATAATGGCCAATCAAAGACTGGAAGAAATTATTTATAACACATCTAAACAACAAGTGATTAGTATCTCTTAAAAAAAAAAAATAAGAAGAAAGCAGACATCCAATAGAAAGCTAAGCAAAGGAGACGGATGAATGGGCCAACCTGGGGAGAAGAAAACACAATGTCCAGGACATGAATGAGAGGGTGCAAATTAAAATGAGATCAGTCACACGTATTAGATCAGAAAACCTGGCACACAGGGTCACTGAAGTGCCCACGTGAGGGTTGCACGGCAAGGTCCTTCCTTACACGCGATCTGCCCGTCCAGGAAACCAGGACAATGACAGGACAATGCAAAAGATCCCCCACAGAAAACTGGTGACTCGTACACCTGTAGCAGTGACCACACGGCAAGGGACAGAGCCGCCAGAAACCACATGCCAAGGAGGCCAGAAGATGGTCTGTGAGCAAAGGGGTCTATAGTGACCCGGACCCCATCTCACGGCTCCTGATTATTTGTTAACTATATTTTCTTATTTTCTGTGTTCCTGATGCTCTGGCATCTGGGGCCTCACTGACTGGGGAGAGATTTCCCCTTCCAGGGCTGGTCAATTCTTAATGATAGCAAACGTGGCAGGGTAGTGTGCCTTTCATATGCAAGCCAGCCAGCCATTCCAGAGCCCATACTCCAGACCACCTCTTGGATCTGGCTCTCATATCCCAGGAGGCAATACTTCTCTGCCCTAGTCACCCCAGAGCCAAGTACCCGACAGCTGAGATTGCCCTACACACCAGAGCCCACTGGAAAGATTCAAACTAGCCCATCCTAAGCCTGCTGACCCTGACTCACCCAACTCCTTCCCACAAACACCACCACAGAGGCTCCTGCCCAAGCTCCCCACCCCCTCTGCCTCCCGACTGACCCTGGGCCCTGATGCTCCCCCACATGGCCCTGTGGGGTGTGGTGGGCCCCCACCTCTTCTGGTTTGTGAATAACACCATCTTTTTAGTGACAATTGTTTCCTATCTGGTGGCCTCACCATACCTGAATAATATTTACTAAAATCTACATTTTAGAACATGATTGTACATTCTGCAGAGGACCCGGAGTGTGATGGTCTGAGAGGGGCGCACCCCCAGAGCCGTGCACTGGCATTCACAGTCACGTTGAATCCGACCGAGAAGTAGGCCAACACACTGTTGACCTCAGCCTGGCCAGACAAGCCAACGACAGACCCCTTACGTGCTACTTGCTAGTTTTAAGGACTAAGACGGCTTTGGAAGGCCTGAGAATTGGTTTCCAACTGAATTCTAAATCTTGGTTTGTGGATTCTATTGAAAGAGCATCTGAAATTCAAATGCTGAGTGTCCCTAAATGGCCTGCATATTTCCTACCCGCCAGTGAGGAGGAAGGGAGAGCCGAAAGATCCTGCTAGCCCAGGGGCCTTGGCAGTCCTCAGCTCCCCACTGGCAACCAGCGGCCTGGAGGGAGGTGACCTCCACGGCACAAAGTGGCTGCCGGATGCCTGCACACCCCTGTCCACAGGGAGCAAAGGGCTCCGAGGGGAGCAGCACACAGGAGGGGACCTACGCATCCAGCCAATCTCATGACAACCCTGACCTTCTGGGTCCTGCAGAGTGGGAAATGGGTCACACGGAGCCCAGGGAACAGCAGACAGGGCTGCAAACCCAGGTTCCCGGTCCCAAGCCTCTCTGTGACCTGCTGCCTGAACACACACTGTCCTATCACCGTGCCTTCGGGGGGAGGGTATTTCTTCCAGCTGTCCCGATCTTTCCAGACGTTAGGACACAGAGTTTCAGGAGTTTCTAACCGGCTGCTGCCCCAAGGAGGGCCCCTCCCCCCAGGCCAGCCGCCACCTGACTCAGCCCAGGTGTCCTCCCTCCCAAGGCTCAGGCAGTGAAGTGACCTGTCCAGGTCACACAGCCGGGGGTGGGGGGCAGAGCTGCCCTTCAGAACGGCAAGTCGTTTACTTTCCAGCTACCCAAACACACTGCACAGAGTCACAGCCAGGCGCACCCTGGAGGCAGGGGCGGTGCCCAAGGGGCCTGAGAGGTGGACGCATGGTTCCCTTCAAGGGCAGACACAAAGACCATCCCCAAACAGCCACGATTCTGGTGGACGGCCGCTGTCCGACCTCGAGTGCCCTGGAGGAGAAGGCGAGGGAGGTCTGCGCTCCCAGCTACCTGGAGCTGGCTCTCCTGGCACGCGGGCTGGGTCAGCCCCGTGGAGGAGGAGAGGCCTGGAGCCCCTGGACCGGGCAGGCACGAACGGGGGCCCCATCCACGGTGATTCCCTCATCACCAGGCAAACGCCACACGATGGCCTGGTTTTTCACTGTCGGTTGGGAGAACCAGCCAACAAGAACTCACTGCGGCGCCTGTAAGGGCTGTGTCCCTCCCCCGGGTACCGCGGCGGACTCGGCCCAGCAGGGGCCATCCCACCAGTCCCTTCACTGGCTCACACTTCGGGCAACAATATTCCCAATCTCCCCGATGCTGGCAGCATTTAGAGAATCCTTACTACAGGCTGGCACGTTATAAGCATGGCCTCAGGGACCTCCAATATCAGCCCTGGGAGGCAAGAATCACAACTCACCCCCCATTTACAGATGAAGACACCGAAGCCTGGGGAGGCTCAGGACTTCGTAAGTGTCCAAGCGGGATTCAAATCTGAGCTCCCAGCCACCAGCGCGTGTACCACCTCCCTTCCCATCCCTCTCTCTGCCACTATCACAGGGGACAATGACACGAATCCTCAGGGACCGTGACAATCAGAGACAATAACATAAAGCTCTTTCCATGGGTTCAGGAACACTGA
The DNA here is from genome assembly GCF_965194805.1 of Balaenoptera borealis. NCBI lineage: Eukaryota > Metazoa > Chordata > Mammalia > Artiodactyla > Balaenopteridae > Balaenoptera > Balaenoptera borealis. The sequence goes on from NC_138863.1 coordinate 133,281,099, forward strand.
AGACGCTCTCAGAATGGAAACTATTATTTTGCTCAATACCACCCCCAACCGAAAAAAAAGTACAGAATAAAACTACTCCGAGCCAAGCCTTTCCATCCTGAGCGTGAGCCTGTCGGGCTGTGATGCATGCAGCCTGTCTCTCGGGAAAAGCCAGGGGCTGCCCTGGCCTAGGTTGGCATCCTGGCAGGCACCCGTCCCCAACACAGCGAGGTCACTGCACCGTGGTCTTCCTTGGAGGAGTGCCAGCCGACTGCCCAAGCAGGACAGTTACCAGGGGCCTGGACTGAATGACCTCAAGGAACTTCAAGTGTGCTCGAGAGGCCCAGCAGAGGGAAGGCCAGGCATCGGGACGGGGCCCACCGCCACTCAAGACGGACCTCCGCGTGCAGAGAGAGGCAGATGTGGGGAGAGAAGGGTCAGAGACAGGGACTTCCCTGGCAGTCGAGTGGTTAAGACTCGGCACTGCCTGTCAGGGAACTAGATCCCATATGCGTGCCACAACTAAGATCCGGCACAGCCAAATAAATAAGTAAATAAATAAAAAAAAATTTTTTTTAAATGGGCCAGAGACAAACAGAGTGAGAGAGGAAGTGAGACTGGTAGAAAGAAAAGGAATAACAGAGAAACAGAGAGACTGCCCAGGAGAAAAGACAGGCAGAGAGCGAGGCAGTGAAACCGGGGGATGGAGAGGGATACAGGGACAGGAAGTGAATGAGAGAAACAGAATGACAGCAGGACAGGCACAGACAGACAAGCAGACCTAGCGGCAGGCACTGCAACGCACTCAGAGAAGGACAGTGGGGATGGGAGATAGGCGGTGGGGACAGCCACCTGAGACGCAGAGAGAGTGAGATGGGGACACACAGGCAGGAGGACGCAGCCCCACAGACTGGCCTGGCCGGGAGGGTCCTGGACAGAGAACTCGCCCCCCACCTTCGTGTTCCCTCCGCAGTACACGGCCCTGGCCTGGCCCACAGGAGCCCCAGGAGACGAGCCCGCTGTCCCCCGGCTGCCCTGAGCGCGGCCAGCCTTGCCGGGTTGAAATGGGCCCCCAGGTCCACGCTGGGCTGCACACGTGTCGCCAGCACCATGCGGCCCTCCCCCACGGATGGGGTGCAACCTGGCAGGTGCCTGTAGTCTGCATGTGTCTTTGCAGCCCAAACTCATGTGCGCACGTGCGCGCGCACACACACACACACACACACACACACACACACACACACACACACACACAGGCTGAGCAACCTGCCACCTGGGGGGGCCCAGACACCGCTCTGCGCATCCAACACCCCAGGGCTGGGGACCTTCCAGGGCCTCGGGCATGGCGCGGGGCAGAGGCCGGGGTGGGACCCTCCAAGGGCACAGGGAGCTAAGCCATTATGTCAGAGAGGCGACACAGGAGGGACACCAGGTCCCTGAGGGTGGCACTGCACGGCCCACGTGGCTGCACCTAGAAGCCAGCCCAACCCTTGTCCTCCTGGATGGCAGGTACTCGGACTGAGGATGGAGATGGCTTGTGACCTGCCCAGGGTCTGGTGGCTGATCGGAAAGGCCACCGCCACAACCGGACTCCCCCCAGGCGACAGCAAACGCTGACCTCCAAACCTGCCACAATTTTCACCCAAAGCACTTCCGCTCGAAAGCTACCTCTTGTAAGCACGTTGCACAAGGGCACACACACAGGCTCACGTCGCCCTTCCCCGACACACGTGCCTACCGCCCGCCACACCCGTTCCTTCCGAGTGCCCAGCACAGGGCTGGCTCAAAGGGCCCCGCGCTTGCCTCTGGGCACCCCGAAGCCCCCAGGAAGGAGGCCCCCCAGGAAAGGGTCCTGGCCAGCATGCAGGCTCTCCAGCCCACACAGCCCCCTGCTGCAGCCAGCCTGGAGGGGGCAGGCCGTCCTCCACCCCAGGCCCTCGTCCCCATCCCCAGCCACGAGGCACCCAGGGAAGCGATGGGACCCCGGGCACCACGCAAGTGTAGAGAATGAGGATGATATTGACCGACGCAGATAAGACCTCGTGGAAGACAGTTAGCAAGCATCCTATGAGGTCAACACTTTGTGATCCCCATTTACAGACGGGAAGCTGAGGCTGGGGGCTCGCTCTGCTTGCGGAACAAAGCCAGGAAGCGGATGGGCTGAGGCTCAACCCAAGTCCGTCCAACTCCCGGGCCTGAGGGCTTAATCACTGAAGCATCATTGAGTCAATTGGCCTCATAAAAACACAGACCACGGGACTTCCCTGGTGGTCCAGTGGTTAAGACTCCGTGCTTCCAAAGCAGAGGGCGCAAGTTCGATCCCTGGTCAGGGAACTAAGATCCCACATGCCTTGCCGCCAAAAAAAAAAAAAAACACACAAACCGTGGTCAGAAATACACTCAGAGACTCCCGCGATGGGCCCACATAGAAAGAGCTAGTTTACTGAACTAGCACCCTGCTGTCCACATCCACACGCATGTGAGACCGTGTGAGTGCGTGTGTGTGTGTGTGTGTGTGCTGCCTGCCTCTCCCGAGCCCAGCGGCCTCAGCCTGGAGGGGCGAGGTGGCCTCCCGGGGAGCGTGTGACCGTGGACACTGATCTGGGGCAGCTGGAAGCCGCGGCCTCGGCAGAGCATCCATTTTAGCAGCAAGACAAGGGGATGACGTGGCAAATTACAGCGTCCGACCAAACACATGCTTCCTTTCATTTCACTCTTCTGTTCAGAAGAGGGCTTTAAACCTCAGCTCCGAACATATTCGCCAAGTGCTTACTGAGAGGATTAGGCTGTAATTAATAGGAATGGAACTTTCTTTTCTTTCCCCAGGCGTGCAAGTGGAGGAGAAACAGGGCAGGACAGATTCCTCTGGGCTGCAGGCTGGGTGAAGGTTTAATAGCTTCCCAGACCTGTGCGGGCAGCAAGGGCAAAAAGGAGAGGAAAAGTATAAAACCGTTAATTGCTGCTTCCCAAAATAACCTCAGCCCGCCTGTAATAAGCTTCTGCTGGATTTTAATTCTTTTCACAGAGAAGAAAAAAAAAAATCAGATTTAAATTTCGCAAACCAACATATTTTCCACGTTTCCCTTAACGTCGTCTGTCTGGGGTTGAGAGCTCCATGTCATGGAAGTCTCAAGGCAAAGGGTTTCAGACAGGGGCTGCTCCCCTGGAACAGTGGCCTGGAGTCCCAAAGAACACTTCCTCGGGAAAGCCGGGGCAGGGTCCCAGCCGGCTGTCCTTGTCTGTAAAGCAAGGTTGGTAGGTGGATCGGGGCCCCATGTTTGCCCCAGCTTTAAAAGTCCATGAGAATTGCACAGGGAACAGACTTGTGGGTTGCCAAGGGGGCGCATGGGGGAGGGAGGGACTGGGAGTTTAGGATTAGCAGATGCAAACTATTGTATAGAGAATAGATACACAACAAGGTCCTACTGCAGAGCACGGGGAACTATATTCAATATCCTATGATAAACCATAATGGAAAAGAACATGAAAAAGAATGTACATATAGGTATAAATGAGTCACTTTTCTGTACAGCAGAAATTAACACAACATTGTAAACCAAGTAGACTTCAGTAAAATAAATTTTTTTTAAGTCCATGGGTCTTTGGACCTGGCTCCCCACTCATTGTTTTTCTTTACTATTATTTAATTTTGAAAATTGTGCTAAAATACACATAGCACAAAATGTTTCCTTTTAACTGTTTTTAAGGGTACAGTTCAGTGGCACTAAGTACATTGACTTTGTGCCACCACCACCACCACCACCATCCATCTCTAGAACTCTTTTCACAGTCCCAAGCTGCAACTCTATTCCCATGAAACAATAACTCATCGGTGCCCCCTCCCCCAGCCCCTGGCACCCACCCTTCTACTTTCTGCCTCTGTGAATGTGACTTCTCTGGGGACCTCGTATAAGTGGAATCATGAAATATTTGTCCTCTTGTGACTGGGTGATTTCACTCACCATAATGTCCTCAAGGCTCATCCAGAGAGTAGACTGTGTCAGGATTTCCTCCCTTTTCAAGGCTGAGTAATACTCTATTGTATGTTACAGACCACACTCTGTGGATCTATTGATCTGTCTACGGACACCTGGGTTGCTTCCACCTTTTGGCTATTGTGGTTAATGCTGCTATGGACATGGGTATACAGAGCTTACATTTCTTTTGGGTATATACCCAGGAGTGGCAGTGCCAGATCATATAATTCTAGGTTTAATCTTTTGAGGAACTGTCAGACTGTTTTCCACAGTGTCTGCACCATTTTACATTCCCAACAGCAATGCACTAAGGTTCCAAATTCTCCATGTCCTCGCCAACACGTAATATTTTCTGGGTTTTGAGAGTGGCCATCCCAGAGAGTGTGATCCTCCCGATTCTCCATCAGCCTCTCCAAGCAGAAGCCCTGGCTCAGGTAGGCTGGGTTCACCACTGAGCAAGAAGGATCCGCAGAAACTTGCACGTGGGCCAGCCCACCAGCCTGAAAGAGGATGCCGATGGGGCAGGACAACAGGGCCAGAGGTTTGCATTTCTGGGCTGGCTCTGGACGAGTCCCTGAAGCACTCATCTGATCACTGATTCACCTGACAAACATTTATGAACATGAACAGTACCAGGCACTGTTCTGGAGACTGGGGACACAGTGGTCCCTCATGGACTCAGGATGAGAAAACGAGATGGTGGGACCCCACTGGTCCTGGAAGCTGAGGTGTGGGCAGACACAGCTCCAAGGAGGTCACGGGGAAGAATGTGCCCGCGTCTGAGGGAGGGGGACGGGGAGGGGCACAGAGAGGGGCACAGGGAGGGGGTGTGGTGCTGATCTGAAATGGGCTCCAAAGGTTATCACTGGGGCATTACATAACTACAGAGAGAATTAACTGCCCGATTCTCAAATCATTCCCTGCGGTGACCTGGAGAGGCCACAGGCTCTGAAATCCTACGGGCTTGGGTCCAAATCCACCTCTCCCACCTGCGTGACCCAGAGCACCTGCTCTCTCTGGGTCTCGGGTGCCTAATGTGTAAACAGGAATAGAGGGGATTCCCATCTTTTGCAGGGACTCGAGGCTAGAGTCTGGACACAGGACAAAAATCTCCACCAGCCCAAATCATCCTCAAGAAGACCCCACGCGGGTGGACCTGTCCCCTCACCAGTCCGGTTCAGGGGACTCCTCGGTATGCAGACACGCTGTCCCTAGGCAAGCAGCCCCCGAGGGAGCTGACTGAGTTCAGAGGCCCGCGCAAGAAAACTCCACGTGCAGACAACAGAGGTACAAGGTGGCCCAGGAGCTCCTGAATCGGGAGGCGGGAGTGGACGTGACCTGATGGAGACCACGCCCCCTGCATCCCCAGCGGTGTCTCTGCATCCGCAGCCAGCTCGGCCACAGGCTCCCACCCAACCCGCCCGCCGGGCTGGCCGTAAGCATCACAGCTGTCTCTGGACAGAGCCTGGCCGAGGCCCAAGGCCCTGCTCTGTCATAACAAAGGCAGCCGCCTCTTGTAGTGCCCAGGCACAAGGGCCCGTGGGCTTCTCAGCCCCCCATCCTGCTGTCGCCAGGACACTGCTGGGCCACAGCCGGAGTGCAAAGCTCTGAGCTGTCCAGGCTCGTGCAGGGGACAGCTGTGAACCAGAGCAGACAAGGGAAGGGGGCATCCCTGTGGTCCTCCGCCCAGTTATCCAGACATCTCCCGGCCAGAACACTGCAGGAGGGGACACAACAGGGCTCTGAGGGCAAAGAGACGCACGGGGAAGGGGCAAGTGGGGGAGGGCTGCAATCAGGGAGGGCTTCCTGGAGGCGGCAGGCAAAGGATGGGATGGGTGCCTTAGGGCGCTACTGCAGGTGAGTGGCTGCAGCTGCAGCCTACTACTGCAGGTGAGAGGTGGACAGGGCCAGGTCAGGGGCTCTATCCCGTGGGCCCACGCTTCTAACCTGAGGGATGAGCAGCCTCCTTCAAAAGCAGTAAATTCTCTCCGACTCTAAGCGGGGTCTTTAATTCTCCCCCAACCCTCACGTCACACTATGGGGCCAGAGGCCTGTGGGCTCCACCGTGAGAAACGCCGTGGGTCGTCCCTCTCAGTGGTGTCGCTGACAAGGGGGATTCGAGTCCTGATGACTCCCTGTGGTTTGGACATCATGCCGTAGGGACGTCTTAGCTCACAGCCAAGCCCCCCAGGTGGGCTCAGACCCTCAAAGAGCACTTAGAACACCCTCTCAGGGCTAGCTGCAGAGGCGCTGGTGTAGACCGAGGGGGCAGGAAAGGGTTTCCAGCCAGAGAGAGTGAGGGGCACAGGCTGGAGTATTTGGAGGGTCCCTCTGCAGCCACGGTTCTGCCACCTCTGAGGCCCAGCGCCCATGGGCATAAGAGCCAGGCCTGAGGACCACCAGCCTCCTCGGGGAGAGGGGCAACGCCTGGTGTGAGACAGGGGCTGCACATCCTTGCGGGGAGGGCACCCCGGGGCACCAACCTACAACCAGCTCTGCTGAGAACCATAAAGACAGACACTTACCCACTGCCCCCACCGCCTGCCTCAGGTTCCAGGAAAAGATGAATTCTTGTTTGTTCCTTGCTCCTCCCATCGCTCCCACTGGACAGCCTGGCAGTGAACTGGGGGTAGGTGAGTTATTCAGATGCCTTATCTCCTCCCACCAGCTGTGGGATGTGGGGTAGGTGACTTAACCTCTCTGAACCTAAGCTCCACAGCTTTTTGGCTATGGCTGTGGCCTCCCACCGCTATTAAAAAAAACCATTATCCCAGTATAAAACACCCAAGATAAGAACATTTAGATTTCTATAACCAATAAATGAGAAAAGCCTATTTTTTCCTTATTATATAAAGTTAATTCAACACGGAATTCTGTTAATTAAGAAACTGCCTTTGTGCAAAGAAAATATGGATATTTTGCTCTGTGGGTGGTTTCAGCGGAAAGGAGCAAATTACCTGATGACACGGAAAACTAAGGGCCACCACACGTGTACATCCTTCCGTGGGCACAGAGGGTGGGTCTCACAAGGTGGGCGCAGAGAGGAAAGCCCCTCACTTCTCCTGAGGCCTCGGCACTGTCCCCTCCACCCTCACAGGGCCGCCACCAACTCCGTCAGCCCCCAGCCAGGAGCAGTGTCCGGGTGACCCCCTAGCACCCCTGCGCCCCGCCCCGAGGACCATCTCTCCTCTCCTGAGCCTGCGGTGGCGGGATGGGGGGAGGGTTTGTGCTAAAAGAATCAGGGAAGCCTTCTGAACGCTGCCTTCCAATGCCATGTGTTTCACATACGGCCCCTGGCCACCCACCTCCCCAGGCCCTGCAGCAAAACTGCTCCACGTGGGCAGATCAGAAGAGATGTGAAATCACACACATGTCCTCTCCCACAGGCCAGCTCAAGACGAACTCGTCCTTGGTGTTAAAGGAAACTTCAGCATCTATTGGGCAAGAAGCATCCCTCTCTGCCTCTTCCATGCTCACCCAGTACCTGGAACCTGCACCCAGAAATGGAGGCTAATTTAACAATGGGGGGTGTCCTCTGCCCCCACCCCTCACATAGCTCTGGTCCCTTCCCCCAACCCAGCATGGTTAAATTTATAGATTTGGGATTGCTGTAAATTATCCTGTAATTATACTGCGCCAGGGGCAGCTCCCCATGGCAGAAATTAAAAAGCAATTCAGGTAAATGATCTTTAGCTACAGTGGCGCGTCCCTGCAGAACTCATTAAGTCCAGGGACAAAACGGCATACCAAAGACGGGGTGCAGCCCGCTGCATGTCAAACGCTGCCTCATCCTGGAAACACAGGCCACCAGCAGGGGCGGGAGCGGGCGTCCCAGGAGGGATGCCTGCCCATCCTTCACCTGCCGCTCACTGCAAACGCTGGGCCCACCTGCCAGGTGTCTCCCCCAACACCCTTTTGGGCTGTCTCTCGGGGACCACTCTGTGGAGACGCCCACTGGGCAAGGAGGGAAACCTGGGGGTCCCTGCAGAAGAGCCAGGGTAAGGGGCAGCAGATGGATTTGGCGTCTATTGAAAATAAAATCAGACAGGAAATTCGTCCTTTGGGTTGCATTCTACATTTCCTCTGAAGCTTTGAGTTCCAAAAGCCCAAGGACTTGTTTTTAAAATTTCCTTCACTGAACCTAACACTGAAAAAAGAAATGAAAAGAACTGGGAAAAAAATATGCTAACACTTGAACGATGAGAGGGAGAATCAAGGAAGAGTGTGATCACGTTCACTGTGCTTTTCTGCGTTAATCAAATCTTCAGATTGCTTTAATAATCAGGAAAATGGTAAACACGTAAGGGAGTTCCCTGGCGGTCCAGTGGTTAGGACACGGCACTTTCACTGCTGGGGCCCAGGTTCAATCCCTGATCAGGGAACTGAGATCCCTCAAGCCGCGAGGCGCAGCCAAAAAAAAAAAAAAAAGGCAAACATGTAATTTGCAGAAGCAGCCCTGTGTGCTGCCCTTATGACCTTCAGCCATGTACTAAGGGAAGGCGGGGGCCACCATGTCTCTCAGATTAATTGTGGCAAGTGGGTGCAAAGAGTTCCCATGATGGGGGCAAGGCTCCGAAGCTGGCGGGGACACAGAGGTTCTGGAGCCCTCGGCCCACCAGGCTGCCTGCTAACATGCTTCCAAATCCATTCTGTCCACGTGCCCTGAGCCACAGCCCACGCCTGTCCCTGGCGCTGCCCGGAGCACCTACTGTGTTCAGGGTTAGCACTGCGCCCACGGCCTCATGTATGAGGGACCAGGGTGCTCCCTCTGGAAGGCCGTTCTCACCCACACACTTCTGTGGGCGTGTCGCCGGCCAGAAACTGTTCCAACTGCTTCGCTGAGAACAGCCTACGATAATCCGGGCCCCCAGCAGGTGGGTGCTTTGCAGGTGGGACCCTGAGGCCCAGAGAGGCGAAGCTATGTGCTCCAAGTCCCGTCCAGCTGGTCAGTAGCAGAGCAAGAACTTGAACTAGGGACTTCCCTGGTGGTCCAGTAGTTAAGACTCCGCGCTTCCACTGCAGGGGGCGCACGTTCGATCCCTGGTCAGGCAACTAAGATCCCACATGCCGCAAGGCACGGCCAAAGAATTTTAAAAAATAAAAAAGAACTTGGGCGAGGCCCGGTCTGAGCCACAGCAGCCTCCTCTCCAAGTCGGAGGCACGGGACACAGCAAACACCGATGGACCAGCAGCCCACTTCCCCGAGGCAACCCTCCCCTCTGGCCCGTGGAGTCAAAGCCCGAAAACCCCCACCGGGTTCCACGCGCGGATGGTGGCGCGGCGCAGGGGAGGCTCAGCTTGACCGCGTCCCAGCGTTGTCCGGCGGGGCAGGTCACCTGACACTGAAGAACCTCGGCTGCCCCGTCTGTAAAATGGGATTGCACCTGCCTCTGGGGGTCATTGCACAGACTCGGGCCACCTCGTAAAGGGCTGGTTGGGACAGAGCGGACAAAAGGGACGCAAGCCAGCCTACCATCCACTTAATGAAGAAGGAAGAATGAAGGAAGGCGGAGGGGGCCAGGCATTCCCCCCAGAGTGTGCCTGCCCTCCCTGGTCCCCCAAAGCTTCCCCGCTCATCCTCATGCCCGGCTCTCAGCCAGGTGTCCAGGTGGGCCCCACCCACACCTGTGAGGCTGGGTCTGGGGTCGGGTGCCCCGCCGGACACTAGTTTACCAGCCCCTCCATGGGTCTGACAGCCTAGGCCAGACCGAACACCCTCCCCAAAGCTGGGGTTTCCGTCTTGGGATCTGACATTTCTTCCACGGTGGAAGTTCACTCTCTATGCTGCTCGGCTAAGCCACAGGCCCATCCCTAATTTGGACATTTCTTCCCAACCTCCAGTCAACGCAGAAAAACACACCACGTACCAGGTGGAAGAAACTCAATCCACGAAGCCCAGGAGCCACTGAACCACCGGGCGCGTTCACCCCTTTGCATCCGCGGGCGCCTCCCCGGCACAGACGCCCCCAGGAAACGCTCTCCCCGTCACAGCCTGGTGGCGGCATGGCCGGGCCGGGTGCTCTGGGCCCCGCACACACTTTCCCCATTTCCCCGGGAGAGGGGGGCTCCCGGGTCTCGGCGAGGCCACGCACTAGGCCCTGAGGCGGTACCCGGCCGCCCCGTCGGAAGGCCTCCCGATCACAGACAGGTTGAGAAAACAGGCACTGCAGCCAACTGAGGGGTTGCTCCTCTGGCAGGCCGGGTCGGACGGAGCACCTCCTCCTCCAGGTCCCCAGGGCCACAGGGCAGCCATCCTCCGTGCTTCTCTCCGCCACTTAAGAGACACGGGCCCCTCGCCGAGGGGATGCTGAGTGTCTGTTTAAGGAAAAGCCAGTCCCTCCCTGCCAGAAGGAGAAGCCCCCTCCTCCAGCACCCACACCCTCTCCTTCCCCACTGAAGTTTTGGCCACCGCGGAAGGAATTCCCAGAGAAGAAGCCAGACACACAGGCCACCAGGATCCATATGCTGGCCGTCCCCGTGGGCGTCCGGAGGCCCGTACATCCGCAGCCAGCCTACCTACAGGGTCCCGGCCGGAGTCCACCCCAGAGAGAGCCTCCAGGCAGCTCTGTCGTCCCCGGCGTCAGCCTCTGACGTTACCGCCAGGAGAGGGGACTGACGCTCCCCAGCTGGCTCGGCGGTTTAACCCTCTCAGGCTTCCAGGGTATCCAACCAGGATGGAAGCTCAGAGTCCCCCTAACAGGGCCCCAGAGCCCAGGCGCTGTGAATTCAGCAAATACGAGGGCAACAGCTGAGGGTTCACACTAGCTGGGAAAGCAGGGCCTGGGTGGTTGAGGGGAAGGGAAACCAGTCCAAAAACCCACCCTCATTCCACTGTCCTGATTCTCAGGGAGCCAGAGGGAACACAGACACAGCTGAGAAAACCAGACAGAAGGCAAAAGGGACATCCTGGAATCTTTCCTTCACCTGCCTTGGTCAACCCTGGTCTTTCTAGGGTACGATGCTTCAGGAGAAGCTGCTGAAGAAGGTCCCCTCAGCAAAACCATCAACGGTTTCCGGATTCACACTGTTTCAGCTGCCACCCTAACCTCTGACTGTGCTCATGTTCTTTTTCTATGCCCTGCTTTTCTGCCTAGTGAACTCTTATTCATCCCTCAACACCCAGCGCAGGCATGCCTCCTCCAGGAAGCCTTCCCGGCCTCTCTTCCCCCAGGGGCAGGAAGAAGCATCTAGAGCTGACCTCTCTTGAAGCCCTTACCATCCTGAGATGCCAGCCCCGTGCTTGCGAGTCCCTCCTCCTGGCTGGTGAGGTCCCTGAGGTTTGGATGGTGGGGTATTTGCACACTGATGAATGCCTGCAACCAGATGAAGAAACTGCCTGTCACAGAGCCCCTCAGATTTGCTGTTCTTGAGGCCGAGGCTCATGGAGAATTCTCTGTGCCTGCCGTCGGGGTTCAGCTGCTGGCAGAGGACTGGCAAACGGGGGAAAAATAGAGGGGGTGGAGAGAAGACACAAACGCTAGTCCCGATTACTAGCGTTCTATCACACTGAATTATCTACCGTCGGTACTTTTTAAGTGTGGAACAAACCGCACGCATCAGGAGATCCCTCACCTCTCAGGGCAACTGTCTATCAACTGCAGCCAGGAACCCAGAAAGAGACAAGAAGTCCCTGAGCCCCCAGACCTAAGCCTCAGAGGCCTTGCACTAAGTAGTGTATAATTCATCCACAGAAAAGGCCCTTCCTTACTCAGTGCCCCTGGACTCTTGGTCTCGAAACAATTCTAACAGGTTTATATCCATTAGACATAAGTGGGTATAAGTTAAGGAGGGCAGGGGGTTGTGGCTGCTCCAGATAAGCAGGCTCTCAGCAGAAGACAGGAGTAGGGAAGCAGCAGTGGGAAGGAAGACGTCCTGCTCTTAGGGCTCAGAGAGACTCAAGTTCAAGTCCTGGCTGTACCACTTAATAGCCAGTGGCCTTGGCAACAGGCTAACCAGTAGGCCTTCCATAAACATCCAAATGCTTTTTGAATTAAACAGAATTGACTAACTGAACTTGGCCTTGAAAGAGCCTTGAGATTTGGAGAGGCAGGTGGCCCAGAGGAAGACACTGGGGGCGGGTGGGAGGTGGGAGGGGTCCCCTGCAGAGACTTGCCTGGGATCCCAAAGTCAGGAGGCTCAGAAGGCCTTTGTGTTTGGGCTGGGGGTGTAGGGGAGAGTAAGGGGGAGCAGGGAGAGGTGGGCACAGCATCTTAGTGGACCCTGCTGGTCTTGCAATAAAGCGACACCCTGGCTCCCGACCTGCCGAGACCCCCTCCCCTGTAAGGACCTACCCAATGTCAGGGCCCAGCCTGGCTCTTGGCTCTGTCTGCCCTAAATGCCCACGACACTGAGCGCCAGCTGAGAACCCAGCCAGCTGAAAAGGTCAGCACACACTCTTATCTCTGCTTTGGGCTCCTGGCACCTACACACGCCTGCCCGGAGGCTGCTCAGGGATTGCAGAGCTATTTTCTTCTTAGAGATGTCTTCTCGGATGGAGAAGAAAAATCCTGACTGCAGATGGCAGCCATGTTACCAGACTCGGGACAGGTGCTGTCACCTCCACCACCCGCTGCCAGCCTCATAGGAGGTACTGCTGCTCCCCGGGGGGGTGCTGGCACTCCTTGGAGTTCTCTGGCTCTTGCTGCCTCCTTGCTGCCAGGCGCTGGGCCCTAAGGCTCAGGCAGCTCTGGCCTCTTCCAGGTGCAGGCACAGAGCCAAGCGGTCCCTTGAACCAAGGATATGATGCCTGGGAAGTCATGAAGCAGGGGAGGAGCACAGGTTTGGGCTCAGGACCCCATCAAATTCCAGTCTTCCCCTTGCTCGTGGTGACCTGGTGGGCGAGTCTGGGGACCCCTCTGGGCCTCCTGTGTCCCAGTGGACACAGAGGCTTTAAGGAAAGTCCATCTGCAGTAGGGCCCGCGGCACCCTGCATCTTGCGCCATCCGGGGCACAGGTCCCTTAAGTTTCCGTCATATACAAGTGAGAGGTAAATGATGCTGGACCCTCAGAGGAGGGCAGGCAGGGGCCTCCCCCAGTGGGGGCAGCGGGGGTCCAGGTGTGGGTGGAGAGGGAGCATTACGCGTTCAGCCCAGGATACGTGGGGCCTAAGGACAGGCGAGATGTCGGGTGGGCCACTGGTAAGCAGACCTGGAGCCAGTGAGGTGAGTGCGGGTGTCACGGAGCAGAGATGACTGAGAAGGTGGGACCCCCCCCCCCACCATGTGAGAGCAAGACGGCCGGGGAGGAGGCTCCCATGAGAAGAGGAGAGGCTGAGGACACGCCCCTGAGACCTTGGGTCAAGGGTGGGGGCAGAAAAACAGGCAGGGGTGTCCAGGGCCAGGGTCAAGGGGAGGGAGCTGGTGAGACTGTGAAAGCAGAAGAGGAGGGATGAAGACCACCCACTGGATTGGGCACCATCTGGGTGGAAAGATGGGGCAGGGTCCTGATGGACGTGCGCTTAGCCGGGGAGCACAGACAGTCAGGAATGAAGGGGAAGAGAGAAAGTGCAGTCAGAGGGCAGGTGGCACCAAGGGGCATGGGGGAGCTTCAGGGAGAGATGCCCGTGGCAGCATCGCTAAACTGACACTTCATTTCCGAGAATTTCCTTCTCAGCATGACTCCATCTCAGGGTTGGCCACAGCAAAACGTGTGTGAGATTAGTAGGCAGGATGCTGTAAAGCAGGGGTCCTCTTTCAGGGCAGGGGCAAAGTCACGGCATTTTCATAACAATACCAGGAAGTGATGTGTCTTTCTCTCTCACCTCTGTCTGTACCTTTGGATAGCCTCATGACTCCGTGAGCCTATATTTCCAAAGGACGAAAGCGTGATGATACAAAATGATGTCTGGGTAAAAAATATCCCTTCCAAGTGCAAGGTAGACCAGTGGATTTTAACAAACAGAATATGGAAGGGGCTCCGAGATGGTTTCAGGTGCCACATCGCAAGTAACATTTCAGAAACATCCACGTGTCAAGTTTTGGTGTAATACCAGAGAAGAATATCTACAATTAGCTGAAAAGGCTTTAAAAATATCCCTCCACTTTCTAACTCTATGCCTTATGTGAGGCCAGATGTCCTCCCATATTTCAACCAAAACAACATGTCGCAACAGACAAAATGCAGGAACAGGTGTGAGAACCCAGCTGTCTTCCACTAAGCCCGACATTAAAGAGATTTACAAAAGAATCATCCCATTCATCTCACCAATTTTTTAAAATTTTAGAAAAGAGTTATTTTTCATAAAAATAATGGATTTACCATTGTTATTTTCAAATGAATTAAAAATTAAAATACACCAAGTTTTTCTCACGTGACATTTCTAGCAAGGTAAATATCAAGAGATATAAACCACACCCACAGAAGTTCTTTGGGGTCCTCAGTCATTTTTAAGGGATCAAAAAGTTTGGGGACCCATGATAAAGGGCAGCAGGCACCCTGATCCTTGGCTTGCCCTGGCGACGTGGGCAGAGACGGCTGGTCCGGCTCCCGGGCCCAACGTGGAAACAGCTGCGAGGGGCGGGCTGCCTCTGCGGCTCCCCCGCACCCATCCAGCCCGAGGCTGGGAGCTCGCGGAGGGTGACGTGGGCTCTGTCCCCACAGCCACGTCCTCCCCGACGCCTCTCCTCCCACCGCAGACCCCACTGACCTACAGCAACTTGGGCCAGGCACCAGATACAGAGGCCACAGCCTTCCAGAAACTCCATGGCTCCTGCAGCTCGGCGGGGGCTGGTCCCATCACAGCCCTGGTCCTGTGTCACTCACAGCGGCTCTGCTCCCCGATCCACCTGCGTCTGGTACGGGAGTGGGTGTCTAGGGGACCGCGAGGCATGTGCAGAGGACAGCAGGAGGCCCTGGTAGATGAGCAGAGGAAGGCACCCGGGAAGAGCGAGAGCCACGCAAAGGCACAGCGGCCGGCATGCGGGAGGGACGTTACGAGGCTGGAGAGGTGGGCAGGGGCCATGCGTGCCCACGGAGCTTGCACTTGGCCCGTGGTGCCAGGAAGCCAACGCGGACGACCGCGGTCCCCTGCACCGATGCAGGAGGGGGCTGGGTCACTGTCTGGAAGGCTGAGGTCAGGGTTAACTCACTCCCACCCCCATCTCTGGACACGGCGATTTGTGGCTCTGGTTCCCGATGGGCTGCGGCTCCAGAAAGGCAGAAAAGCCCTGTGGCTGAGCCACCTTCTCTCCTGCTTCCTGGTGGTTTTTTATGAGTAAACGTTTCTTGATAAAGATGTACTGTCTGCAGAGACCCCTTCACACCCCAAAGGCAAGGGTTTAAGTGGCCTTATAACTGCTGTTACTTATCTTTACAACGGCCAGCATGAGTCTGCTCAGTGGCGGCAGTTTTCATTTCACTGTGTGTATGTTTAGTGACTGGTTATAAATCAGGATCATCCCTGGGGCTTGGGGTCTGGGGTCTCCTCCATTCCAGGCCAGGCTGGTGCTCTGGTCTTCTGGCACTGATGGTCCTCAGGGCCTTGTCTCAAAGATGCACCAAGGGGGACCTTCAGGTCCCTCAGGCCCGTTTCCGGCCCCTTCTCCAACCAGCAGCCTCTTTCCTGTCCTCCTGGGCTCGTCCCCATCAAACCCTGTTCTCTCCACACAGAATCTGATAAACTCATTCCCACTGAGGCACTGATGTCTGAGAACAGCCCAGTTGCTGCCTCTCCCTGGGGAGTCTATAGCTCCACACTCATCCATTCCTAAGCCATCTGAATTCACCTCTGTGAAATCACAGAGAGGGACACGGAAAAGGATCCCTAACCCCACAGAAGTCACGACCTATGAGTACCCACCACTTCTGTCTCCGTGCGGCCGACGCTCTGTGGTCCCCACTCACGTCCCCATGCTCCTACCACTGTGATGCACACACACCCCCAGCTTCCAACCACTAGCCCCTGGGGTTAACTGTCTGAGGGTTTTCTCTACCTCCAAAGCCCATTTTGCCCCACTGCACAAGAGGCCGGAAGTGACAGGAGCTGGTGTTTAAACAGACCTCGGCTCCCCTCCCCTTGGGTGGGATAGATCACGAGGGGTCCCGGGGTTTCCCTGAGGGATGAAACCCCAGTAGTTCCTAGTGGTAGTGGCTGCCTAAGGTACCCCATACCTGTCCTGTCTCACATCCCAGCCCCCTCCTTAACCTCCCAGTAAACCACGTGCGCTGGAACCCCATCTCAGAGCTTCCGAGGATGAGAACTATGGGTGCAAGTGACCTCACACCCGGGGCACAGCCCGAGACAGTCCCTGGATGGGCTTGGGAGGCTGGGGTGACCTTCTCCTCAGGATGAGGCGGCCTGCGGGGCTGGCACAGCCTGGCGATCTGGTGGGGACGAACCTGCACTCAAGAGACTGGCAGTGGGGGCCGGGATGGGGAGGGGGCATCTGAGGATGGAGGGCCCGATGCAGCTGAGGACGGAGGGCCCGATGCAGCTGAGGATAAAGGGCCTGATGCAGCTGTACGTGTAAGGCCACTGGCAAGAGGCTGGTCCAGCAGACGTGCGAGGTGGCGTCCATCTGCCCCAGGCAGCCACCCAGCCATTAAGTTCTTGCAATCAGCAGGGCCCAGAGTCTCAGCCTGCCCCTGGGCTTGGTTATCTCCTCTCCAGACACAGCCAGCTGAGGGGCTCAGGCTGTTCCCTGTGGTGCAGCTGGGATGTTTCTGGGACAGCGGAGCTCAAGGACATGTGGCCACATCCACACGTGGTGCCCACCCCGCCCGCACCTCCTCTGGGAAGAACTTGCAAAGGCCACTCCAGCCCCAAAGCAATGGAGCGCCCAGAACACAGCACAGGGAAACACCGACTCTGTTTTCTGTTTTATTTTGTGTTTTTTAAGATCCCAGGAGCTTCTGACTCTTCCTTGGGGATACGGGCACAAAAACCATCTCTGACCACCTACAGCCCTGCCGGGACACTCGGTCAGGGCTGCTCCAAGCACTGACGGCAGAGTTCTAACGCCTTCCATTCCTGGCACACTGAGAATTCTTCAGAACCCCCTCACAGATGTCACCCAGAGGCGTCATCACAGCCAAGGAACAGAGGACCTGCTCTGGGCACCATGACCGCAGAAACAGAGAGATGGGCCTGCGGTCCCCCGCGCTGGCACTGCGGCCGGCCTTTCCAGAGCCCCCGGAGGAGGGGTCCAGTCCTGACCACGGCCCCACCAGGCAGGGCGAGCCCGTTCCCGGGTGAAGGACCGGGACGCCACAGCGGCTTGGACCCAGGGCGTCTGGATCCCCGGGCTCCACTCCAGCCCTGCTCCCAACGCAGGGGTGGCTGGACCGGGTGTGACAGACACTGACCCTCGGCACGGGGACAGCCTGAGCCGGCTCCCCAGCCTCTTCTCCCCCCGCCCCCCACCCCCCGGCAGAGGAAGCCATCTCCATGCTGTCTCAGCAGCACACCTGCAAGAGGCGGCGGCCTTAACCATCCTGGGAAACACCACCTCCCACCACCCCCACCTCCCCAAAGCCAGCGTCCCCGTTTCCAGTTCTCGGCGGTGTGGCCTTTCATGGGAGGACTTGCCTGTCTCGCCCAACTAGACTGTCTCCCCCCAGGAAAAGTGGACCTTGCCTGAGTGTTCCCTGCTGTGACCCGGTGACCATAACATCATCCGGGACACACTAGGCCCTCAGTGAACACATGCGGGAAGACAGGAGCAAGGCAGGGAGGGAGAGGGGAAAGAAGGAAGGAAGCGTGATCTGCAAAGCAGAGACATCCAGCCCGAATCGCCTGCATTTCCTTTGCGGGGGCTTCAAGTCACAGGACATAAGTTAATCCAGCAAAAAAGCGAGTTTATTCGAAACCGTCCTCCCCTGCTCAAGGACCTTCAATGGCTCCCTACTATCCAGAGTCCAGATTCCTCTGAGGCACCTCCAAGGCTCCCCATAGCTTACAAAGCTCCCTTGTCAACTGCATCTCTCCTTCCACCCCTTCGCGTGAAAGCCCCTGGCAAGCAGGCACCCTGGTCCCCATCCTCCATGTGTGTCACCTCATCCCCACCCCGGGCCTCCGCTCTTGTCCCCTTCTCAGAGCCCTCCCCCACAGGCCCCTCCTTCCTGGAGGCCCTCTCCTTAGTGAGGCCGCCCCCGGAAACGTCTGGCTTTTCCTCTCTAAGGCTCTCACCTGGTAACTCTCAGGGACACTCTGCATTCCCCCATGGGGGGCTCAAAAGGGCAATGAGGGGCTGGGGACAGGCCTGGTCACTCCAGGGGCAGCCCCAGGAGGAGGTCCCGGACAGAATGAGCAGGAAACTTGCTGCCTGAAGAGGCACAGCTCTGACCCCATCACACACCAGTCCATGCAATCCACCAAGAGCCGGGGCAGAAAGGGCCAGTGTCCCAGTGACATCACTGTGGCCTCAGGTGCAGCTAGTTCTGGAGGGTCTGAGTGGATTTCTGTCACTTGCCACCAAGCATCCTGACTCAGTCTCCACCGGAGAAGAGTCATCCTTTCAGGCCAGGGTACCGCCATTCCCTGGATCTTCAGACATCACACATGACCCTCTTGGGGCTCAGCATTAAGTCCGGCCTCCTGCCCATCTTCCATGGCCCCTGGCTGAGAGCCGGCCTGAGGGGCGGGCAGGGGACTGGGGAGAGGAAGGAAGGACTCCCTGAGGACAGACTGAGGCCTCGGGGTAGAGGGAAAACAGTGAAGGGAGGAGTCAAACTGGGGTGCCAGGCCAGGCCAGGGGAGGCTGCAGGGTGCGCTGGACCCCAGAACCTTCATCATGCCGACCCTGGCCACATCTCCCGCTTCCCAGCAACTGCAATAGATCCGGCACTTGCCCTCTGTGGTGCTTCTCTGAAGAGAGCGTGGGACCCCACACACTGAGCGCCCACCCCTCCCGGGAGCCCCACCCTGGGGCAGGGACAGCATCCTGGCCTGGGGGTCCCAGGTCGGCTCCTTACCGGGGTCCACCCTGTGCTCACCGTGTGGCCTCAGCCAGACCGCTCCCCACGCTGGGCCTCAGTGGACCAGATGGCCCCTGAGCCCCTCCCACTCGGAAGCTCAGAAGAAGCTGGCCCTTCCCAGCCAAGCTTCTGATTTCCAGCAGGACACGGACCCCAGGGCTCCTCCACCCGAAGCAGGAGGAGGGCTGCCGGGTCACCCTGGCATGCTGGCAAGCCACCTCTCCCAGCCCCGCCAGGCCCCCAGCCCCCGCTGCTGCAGAGCCCACAGCCCAGCCACGGTCAATTATCCGGAGTCCGAGGGAGGCCGTCATGCGGTGATAAAGGACCAGAAGTGAGCTGGAGGCTGGTACCCCTTCTAAAGTGATTTACTCGGCTCCCCTCCGTACTCACACCCTTAATGTAATTATTTACTTTGTCATTAAACACCGTCCTTCCACTCCAGTGACTTTAGAGCTTCTGGAGCCTACGGAATTGGCTGGGGAGGCTGCTCATTGGCCAGGGAAAGCGGGGTCCTCCCTGGGGGGCAGCGGTGGGGACTCACGCCGGGGTTTCAGGGCCACAACAAAGCCGGTCCCAGGTGCCCCAGGCCCCCCCTCGCCCCCTTTTACCTCCTTCCTCACCTTCTCCCTCCCTTCCTTCCTTCCTTCTCTTTTAAAACGGAGATGTAATTCACATACCATAAGATTCACCCTTTTAAAGCAAACAGCTCAGTGATTTTTAGTATAATCGCCGTGCTGTGCAACCATCACCTCTATCTAATCCCAGAGCATCTCGTCGCCCCAAAAGGAGCTCCGCACCCATCAGCAGCCACTCCCGTTCCCTCCTCCCCTCCGCCCTTGGTGACCACTCATCTGTCTTCCGTCTCTACGGATTTGCTCATTCGGAACAGTTAATGCAAAGGGAACCTTACGACACCCAGCCTTCTGCATCTGGCTTCTTTCACTGAGCATAATGTTAGCAAGGTTCGTCCGTGTTGAAGCATGTATCAGTATTTCATTCCTTTTCATGGCCAAATAATATTCCATTGTGTGGATAGACAACATTTCATCCATTCATTAGCTAATGGACATTTATTTCCATTTTGGGCTGTTACGAATAATGTTGCCATAAGCATTTATATGCAAGTTTTTTTTTTATTGGAGTATAATTGCTTTACAATGTTGTGTTAGTTTCTGCTGTACAATGAGGTGAATCACCTATGTGTATACACATATCGCCTCTGTCTTGGACCTCCCTCCCATCCCCTGCCCCCATCCCACCCATCTAGGTCGTCACAGAGCACTGAGCTGAGCTCCCTGTGCTATACAGCAGGTTCCCTCCCACTAGGTCTCTATTTTACACATGGTAGTGTATTTATGTCAAACTTAATCTCCCAGTTCGTCCCACCCTCCCCTTCCCCCAGTGTCCACACGTCTGTTCTCTATGGCTGCATTTCTATTCCTGCCCTGCAAATAGGTTCATCTGTACCATTTTTCTAGATTCCACATATATGCGTTAATACACAATGTTTGGTTTTCTCCTTCTGGCTTACTTCACTCTATATGACAGACTCTAGGTCCATCCACATCTCTACAAATGACAGAATATCATGCCTTTCTATGGTCGAGTAATATTCCATTGTATATATGTACCACATCTTCCTTATCCATTCATCTGTCATTGGACATTTAGGTTGTTTCCATGTCCTGGCTACTGTAAATAGTGCTGCAATGGACACTGGGGTACATGTGTCCTTTTGCATCATGGTTTTCTCAGGGTTTGTACGAACACATGGCTTTCAATTCTCTTGGGTAGATACTTAGGAGCGGAATTGCTAGGGCCTCTCTCCCTCTGTTTTCCATCCCATAGTTAGCCCAGAGCTGGCAGAGCTGGGGGCCTGGCACGAGGGCACCGCTGTGGGCAGAGGTCAGCCAGAAAGCACCACACTGCTCTGGCTGCTAATGGCACGGCCCGGAGTTTCTGCAGGTGAGGTCACCATCCCGTGAGAATAATGATAGCAGCCCCCTGTCGCCCACATGCAGACCCTCGTCCCCCACAGGCTGGCCAGGTGAGCCCTGTCACCCCCACTTCACACATCAGGCAAGGGTGGCCCACGCTCGTACCTGACTGAAGGCACCTGTTGTTTTCCTTGGCACCAACGGAGTCTGGAGAAATGTGACCGATGGGCAGACTCAGGACCAGAAACGGGACAAAGGTCTCACCTGCGCCCAGCCTCAGAACTCGCAGAGGCAGCAAAGTGCATCTTTGGTAATTTGTGCTTCCCTTTATGACCCTCTTCTACCCCTACTCAGCTGCCCCAGCCCTGGTACTCCGGTGCCCACAGGCTGTCCCCGGGGAGGACACTGGCACCAGGGAACCTAGGTCACAAAGAAGGATGAATGACCACGTGGGCCTCTGCACGAACCCAGAGGCAAGGTGACGCTAAGGGTGGGGAGTAGAGGGTGCTATCCTGCCCTGCCCGCCATCACACCTGCTCTGCACGCACGCGACTTCATTTCCAGGATGGCCGGGATTGCAAAGCTCAAGCCTGCTGTCCACCGCCAGCACCACACCAGACCCAAACCCTCCTCTCAAATGTGGCTGCTCAAATGGGATGGAAAGTCAGATGTGGAAACGAGCCTCACTCTGTCCGGTGTCAGGGCTTCAGACGCCCCATTCCCCGCTAACACAAGCGGGTGGTCCACACCTGCTGGGAGCAGTGCCAGCCAGCACACAGGCACAGGGAGAGAGCCAAGGGCAGTTTCTCAAGACGGAGCCCCTCCGGCCTCCTCCCTCCCTGCCTGCCCTGGAGGAGAGGCTGGTTGAACCCGGAGCGGGGTCCAGGGTCAGGCCAGGCTGGGTCTCCAGCGTCCACGCACAGCTGTACAGCAGCTGGAGGACACAGATGGAGCCGGGGCCTCTGGACACAGCATCACAGAGCTTCCCCGCCCCAAGGCAGAGACTTGTGCGGGGGAGTGAAGGGAGCTCCTGCCCCAAGGGGCTGCCGGGCCCAGCCACCCCGAGCCCATCTCAGACCCCAGGGCCTTTGCACATGCTATTGCTCCAGCTAGAATGCCACCCCCCTTGCACATCACGGGCAAACTGCCCCTCCCGTGAAGACTCTGCGCAGATACCTGTGCGTTCATTCCTTCATTCCTTCACTCTGATACCTACTGGAAGCATTCGCGCTACTCTGGGAAATAGTTCTGGAATAATCCTAATAACAGCAATAAAAACACTAAGAGTAACTACTACCTACAGAATGTCTACCATATGCCAGGTACTATCTAAGCACTTTACACTGGTTATCTGTACTGCAGCCCTCAAAAGATAAGTACTTTGTCTGTTTTTAAGATGAGGAGACCAGGGTTCAGGCCAGCAGAGAATACCCAACTGGAAAGCAGCAGAGCAAGGATTCAAACCTCATCTGTCCAAGCCTGAGCTTCGGCCCCCGACCACGCCGGCCGCCCCAGAGCTGTGTGCTCCGTGCACCAGCCCCGTGGCTTGCTCTAAGCCCCGCCACACTTTGCAAACACCCCTGTGGTAACCTCTCCCCAGCCATCTGATCTGAGTGTGCAGCTGCTCCCAGCAGGACCCTAGCTGAGACAAGGCACACAGCTGCAGGCAGTGGCCTTACCAGGGCCGACTCAGCCTGCAGGGCCCTTTCAGGCCCTCCCCTTCCCTGCAGTTTTCCTGATCACCCAGGCATCAGGCAAGTGCCGCATCAGCATCGAGAGTCGGGGCATCTGGATTCTCCATGGGTCAAGCTCTAGTGACAAGTACTTCGGCTCCTGCTTCTTGATGACTCTTCTCACCCCACCCCCACCTGCCCCCTCTGGTGTCGGCATTCAGATGCACTGCTTTTCCCCCCCTTACCCATCAGTGTGCCGAAAAGGAGGGGCCCCTGATGGAGCCAAAGGACCTCAGCCCGCGTGGTCCAGTGGCCACACACCCACCTGGGCGCCCCGGCCAGACCTGGGTCTAACGCCAGGGCAGCCAGAAGGCCTCCTCCTTGCCTGGTCCCCAGATGCCACTGTCCATCCCGCCACGTCTGGCTGCTGGACCCCTTGCCACCAGCCACTCTGCCTGACTCCTTCCCACTGCAGGCTGAGCTTCCGAGCCAGCTCTGCCAATCTGACACGGCGGGGACCTCCCTTACGCGTCTGTGGCTGGCTCCCTGATGCCCTGGGGAGCAGAGGGAGGTCTAAGCACTCCACCTGCCACCAAGGCTGCAGCCCCTCTCAGGCCACCCACCCCAAAGTAGAGGCAAGTGGGCCAGCTCGCTGACCCCCAAGCCCTTGCACCCCCCGAGGAGCCGCTCTGCTGCTGCTCCCCCACCAACGACCACCCCCCTTTCCTCTTCCCACCTGGAGAAACCCCGAGCATCCCTATGGACCCAGCTCTCACGCCGCATCCCCAGGAGCCTCCCTGGGCAGGATTCACTCCGGGGGCCCCTAGAGGGCAGAGGCAGTGTCTCCGCCATCACATTTCCGATCGGAGTTCCGGAACCATCCGTGGGAGGTACACGTGAGCTCAGGGAACCCCGAGGCCCCCAGGCCACCTCGGGAGGGCCAGGGGTCCCACAGGCACCCCGAACACCAGGCCTGCCCTCATTATCTTCCAAATGTTCCCGAGATCAGATGCCGTGAGACCTGGCCACAAACATAAAATAAATTATCCTCCCCACACCAGTGATAAATGGTTCTATTAGCAAACCAGATTGTTAAACTCCGATATAACAGAACGCAGGAAACCGGGACCCATCCATCCTCCCTCCGGCACATACTGAGTTGCAAATAGGTTATTTTGTGTGTAAATAACACATTAAAACGCAGCATTAGCTGTGTCTTTTGATAGAGAGGAAATTGTTACAAATAAATAATTCCGGACAGGAATGTAAAATAAGCTAGATTTAATAGTGCATGCCTGGTGCAGCCGTGTTAAACATGCCTAAAATGATAAACCCCAGAATATACTAATAGTAAACTAGGCGCTGACATCAAAGTAATGAGGCTGTATTTTCACCAAGCTTTAGAAATGCTAAAATTAGTTTTGACAGAACCAAACATCAGAAAAATGTTTCTAACATAAATACCGTCCTTTTGGGAAGCCGGGGTTGCGGCCAGAAGGGGGGCAGGGCTGGGGGGCAGCTGGGTTCCCCCCGCAACCCATAGGCAGCGCCTGGGAAATCGGTTTCCAGTCCCAATGGTGTCCCTTGGTGACCGTTTGTGCTTCAAGTGTCTGGACCTCAGTCTCCACATCTGTAAAATGAACGGATTCGAACCAGATGATCGCTAAAGCTTCTTCCAGTTCCATCGCTGGAAATGACTTCGAAGCTTTCCCCAGACCCTGCAACAGTTTAACATGCAAATGAGCCAGGAGAAATGAAGCTGTGTCTGCTAGGTGGGGCCCATGTCCCGGGGACAGACAAGCCAGGAGCCACAGCAGTGCCTGGGACGCCTTCATGCTGCCAGGGCAGCTCACGTGCCAGCAGACGGCACAGCAATGCGGGTCCGAAGTGCAAACATAAGCCAAGGGGCAGCGGCCAGAGCGCAGACCCCGGGCTGGCCTCGAACGCTGAGGGCAGGAGGGGGTGGGGGAGAAGCCTGCTGTACCGGGGCAAGCGGGCATCCCGTGTGACAGGCGGTGGCAGCCGCTCTGAGTGGCTTCTAGAGCACGAGGTCTCAGCGCCGAGCGTGAGGCCACCCTACGCAAGAGGAAAGCCGGGTCAGATCCACGTCCCCACCACGTACTTGGTCTCCACGCAGGCGGTCTGCTAGCCACTCTCAGAGGCTGTCCCGTTTCACCCCATCGTGGCCAGAAGGAGTGACCATTATCATCTCCATCTTCCAGACTTCAGAGAAGTTAACTGACTTGCCCCAGAACACACAGCTAACAAGTGAGGAACCGCAAAGAGGCCACGTTCTTCCCCCACCCCATACTCCACGGAGGACCAGAAGGAGGCTCCAGCCCTCACCCTCAACCCCAGGTACCCCGACCCTCCAGGACACCCCTGCCACCAGAGACCACGCCAGATTGTCATCAAGAGTCATTTCGAGGGAGGGGGAAAAATTTGAAATTGGAGATTAACAGGTACACACTACTGTATATAAAATAGATAAACAACAAAGCCCTACTGTGTAGCACAGGGAACTATATTCAGTATCTTGTAATAATCTATAATGGAAAAAAATCTGAAAAAGAGTTATATATATGTATGTGTATAACTGAATCACTTTGCTGTACAGCTGAAACTAACACAGTATTGTAAGTCAACTATACTTCAATTTAAAAAAAAAAGTCATTCAGAACCCACCCTGAAAACGCCCGGGCGATTGTGCTGTACCCTGCTTCCTGGTTGTGTAGAGCTGTCACAGATAACTGAGCTCTGCTTTCTGGAAAAGCCTTATGGGAACCGGCTGTTCCGTGTGGCTGGGCCTTTAAAACAAGCTCAGAAGCAGCACCAACAGCCATCCTGAAAATCACTTAAATAAGAGTAATTGTCCACTTAGTCACACGCGAGTGCATCCTCGGGCCCAAAGCAAGTGTGCGGCCCAGCCGGGCAGCTCAGGTGGCCAAGGAGGCTGGGCCCACACAGCAAGTTCCCTGCCGCCCAGCGAGCCTCGGGACGGGAGCCAGGGCCCAGGAGCAGGCCAGGCCCGAAAGACCCTCGTCCCAGGGGACCTCAGGGGCAGCAGGGGCAGCCGGCCACCCCAGCCCACCGGGCACACAGCTGGCGCGACAGCACCAGACTCACTCCCCTCACTCGGCAGTCACTTCCTGGGTGTCTGCCTCGCTGGGGACGCAGTGGTGAACAAACAGCGCCCCGTCACAGGGGCATCGGGGCGGGTGGGGGACTAGGGGAGGCTCAGAAACAGACACTCCAGGGACTGAGACACTTAAGGAGGACAGGGCAGGGCGGGGCCTTTGTGACTTGGGATTTCCTGGCCTGAGCTTCACAGCGAGAACACCCACCACCTTATTTCCATATTCTGGCATTTGCACAGCATTCTGAGACAGAGGTGGATGCCTCCCCCATGAGCTAAAATGTACTCTGAAGAAACTTTCCAAGAAGCCAGCAGCCAGGGAACAAGACGAAGGGGTGGCCAGGGGGAGCTTAGTGATACGGAGGCCTTAGGTAGCAAGGGAGCGCCGTGCTGACAGCCACGCGGGGCTCCACCCTGCCAGGACTGCCAGCTGCAACTCCCACCGGTTCACCACCTCCGGGGTCTTGTCCCTGCCGTGGCCAATGACCTGGGGAGCCTGTGAAACATACACAAGCCCAGGCCCCGGCCCGGGAGATTCTGTTTCAGCAGGTCTGGGCAGCCTGGGAGTCTGCATTTATTATAATCTCCTCACAAGATTCTAAGGTGCGGCCAAGCTTCAGCATCCTCTGATCTGGTCCTACCCTCCAGTGTGCAAGGCTGAGTTAACGAGGCTGGGGACGCGCTAAGGTCACCTATCCAGGACCCCCTGCGGGAGCCAAGCAGGAAAGGAACCACCCACATCTGATTTCCAGCCCAGCACTCCCTCCGCCTTCTTGAGTAGGAAGACACCAGAAATCTAGGCTTCCCACCACCTGCCCGGCCTCGGGAGGTCCACTAGTGAGGGTTACCAGAGAAGGAGAGGCTTTCTAAGTCAGGCAGAGCCTGCAGACCTAGGAAAGGAAAGCTGGTGATGGTTAATAAAGCAAACACTTAACTTGGAGCTCACTTTGTACCCGGCACCTTACATGTGCTAACTCAGGTAATTCCCACAATGCTATGAAGCAGGTACCGCTATTGTGCCCATTTTACAGATGTGGAAACTGAGGCACAGACCTGCCTGAGGCCAGCAAAGCTGGGCCTTAAGCAGGTGGTCTGGATCCAGAGGCTGGGCTGCTTCTGACTACGACTCCACACTGCCTACAAGGAAAGAGGCAGCTCCTACCCCCCAGAGGCCCATGCGAAGCAGGTGTGAGCACGCTGTACGTCGCCTGTAATTTCTGCACGGCCGCTCTGCGTGTAAGTCCCACTCTTCATGTAGAAAGACTTGCCGTGCCTCCCGCTGCTAGGGCACAGAGGGCCCAACATTTAAGAGTGATCAGAATCACCCAGGCTCACTGGGCCCCACTCCCAGGCTCTGCTTCAGGAGGTCTGAGCTGGGGCCCAAGTCCCGAGGATGCTGACACTGCCGATGGAGGGGCCACCCTGGGAGCACCCTGGCCAGGACGTGGTGGGCACTCACCACAGATGCGTCATAGGATTGCTAAAGCCTGTCTTGACTTCGGGGACAAGGAAAGCTCACTGGGTCGAGACACAGGTCTGAGCTTTATGGCTCCAGCCCCTCTGATCGTCCCAGCCTGGAGGCGTGGGGTGGCTGGGTCTCTGGTGCTCAGCTGAAGCACACAGAGAGGTTCGGAAATATTTTTGGAAAGAAAATCCACTGTTGAAGAGGGAAATGCAACAGCATTAGGGAAGTTTCAGTGTAAAAAAAATGAGAAACATCTGAATCAAATTGCCTTTAAAATTATGCCATGTGAAAAATTAAAGGGAAAAATAACTCTGGGTCAAAATGTGTTTTTAAAGTTTGCTTGATGGCCTCCCAAGTGTTAGCACAACAGCTCAAGAGGCTGGGAAAGCCCCCACCGGCCAAGGTTTCTGCCATCTGGTCTGGCCACAGGGCCGTTTGTCCCTTGGGTACAGCCCTGTGATGCAAAGGTGTTTCTGACGCACATCATGGCCAGGTCGGTAGGGACTTGGTGGAAACACCTAGCCCCGAGCACGTCTAGCCTCCTGAGGCCGGGCGAGCCAGGAGACTTTTAAGGTCCTCCTGCAAAGAAGTCACAGCCCCAGACCTCCAAGAGCTGGAGGGGAGCAGGCGCTCTTAGCCCGCTGGAATGACAAGGATGGTGACAGATGAGACCTGTCCAGGGCTGGTGCAGAGGCTGGACGCTCACACACGGTACCAGCGGGCTGGGCTTTAAGACCCAAATCACCCATGAACAATCTAACATCACGATCTCAAAGCAGATTCAGGAAGGAGATGCTCAGCGTGGGAGAGGCAGGAGCCCCGAGCCCCAGACCCCGCTCTCCATGGAAGCAGCAGGTGGCCTTGGGCAAGTCCCCGCCCCACCTCATCTCGGTCCCACCTACACACGGAAAGGCTCTGACCACCCATGAATCAGACGTGCCGGCCACTCCCCCACCCCCAGCCCGACACCCAGGACCTCCTGCGTGTCCTTTCCAAGCTTTGCCACCAGGGACTCCCACCTCCCTCATCGCCCACCTCCTCGCTCTGGACCCTTACTCCCTTTCTCACTCCGAACAGGGCCAAGGAAGCTGAGTGAGTCTCCAGATATGATCGGTAATGTGCTGGGGGGAATTTAACAACAGGCTCTGGGAGAGGAGAGGGGGCTGAGGCAGCCCTGATGCGTAGGTTTTGCCAAGTTTCGTGGTGCAAATACTCCGACCATGGCAAGGTCAAGTGACCTACCTAAGGTCACAGGTGGCAGAGACAGAAGGAGAGAGTGACACTTGGCTCTCCCAAGTCAGCACAGTCTGGTTCCAGCGCACCTCTGCCTCTCGGACTTACTTTTTTTGTTTTTTGGTTTTTTTTGGCCACGCCACGTGGCTTGGGGGATCTTAGTTCCCCGACCAGAGATCGAACCTGGGGCCCCAGCAGTGAAAGCGCTGAGTCCTCATCACCGGACCGCCAGGGAATTCCCTTTACTGACATTCTAATAGTGGGTTCTAGAAGGCTGAAGGTCCTTAAGAACCAAAGGGATGAGTTACCTATGTGCAATGTACATCACCCCGAGTCCCAACATCTGGACAACCACTGCTAAGGGTACCTCTATGTACTATAAAGTTGTGATAGACAGGCTGGGATCTGGGACCTGGGACCCTTTGCTGCAGTGCCTGCACCTGGACAAATGTCTCCTTGAGCAACAAAATACAAAGAAACTGTAAGAGACTAAAAATAACTGCGTGCATGCGCAGCTGGGGCAAATTATGGACAGCAAGATACAAAAAGACCAAAGAAACCCAACTGCCCCTTCCGAAGAGCTGGGAGCAACAGGAGGGTCCTGCGCACGCCCCCTGCACGCAGCACCACCAAGGGGGTGGGCAGAGCACCTAAGCCACCCCTCCAGCCGGACCCCTGGACAGACCCCTACCCTCACCCCATATAAGGAACAAGCTCGCCCCCCCAGCAAGCAAGGGAACCTGTTGCTTTTTCCTGCTCCCCCTACTACAGCAGGGCCCTGATAAAGCCTTTCCTGAATTTCTTGTCTGGCCTCTAGTCAATTTCAATTGACTGGGGAAGGCTAAGAACCCTGGTCGGTAACAACAGAGGTGAGATATAATTTGCATCCTGCTTTTTTACACTTTAATATTAGAACACAGACACATCCCTCCTAATGATGAAGTCTTGATAAACATTTTCAGGGTCTACATAATGTTCCATTCAACAGCCGTCCCGCAGTTTGATTAATCAATCCCCTATCACTGAACACTTAGGTTGTTTCCAAATGTTCACAGTTACAAATAATGTAGAAATGAAATCTTTCTGCCTAAAGGTATGCTCAGTCTTAGAACCAAAGTCCCACAATTCCAGGGGTGGGACTGAAGCTCCTGGAACCAGTGGCACTTGGCAGGGGGCAGATGAGGGGTCAGAAGCTGGCCTGCAAGACAGGGTACCTCCCACTTCTGGGCACCTTGCAGAGGTGGGTGATCACTGCCCCGCCAGTTCACAGGGTCTGGCCCTTCTGCATTCCTTACCACGTGCCCCCGACATCCTCAGACAGGGCTCCCCCTACTCCGGACAGATGTGTAACAGGCCCTGGAACACTGAGCTTGTGTAAGCCATCCTTTCCTTCCGGGAAAGCTGCAAACCACGGTGCGGATCACGGGGACGATCTTGTGGGCTCGGAAGGGATAAACTGGGTGTCAGAAGGGCCAGGTGTCCGAGTGGGTGGTCACCTGCTCAGCCACAGGGAATGAGCTCAGTCCTGCCCCTGCCTCAGCAAACAGGCCTCCCAGACCAGGATGGTTACCCCATCTTTTCCAGAAACAACTCAGGGACAGGGCCCTGGACAGGCAGTTCTCAGCTCCCCGCACCCCTGCCCCAGCCCAGCACGCACCGGGCAGCACTGCCCCTCTCCCAGGCCTCTGTGCAGCCCCCCTGCCCTTCCCACCAGCCCCACGCCGGCGGGCTGAGCTCCCCCCGCCTCCGGCCAGCTCCTCACCAATGCCACCTTCCCCTGACGTCGCTCAGGGCCACAGGGGACCCTCAGGCACTGCCTCCTGCCAGGCCTGGTGCCGCGTGCTGAGCTCCAGAGCGGAGTGCGAGCATCCTGGCCCTGAGGGGACCTCCGTGTGGGGGACACGCACGAAGCCCCTTGTGCTGCCGGGCACCCCATCGCACCTGTCCACAGGCCTATGCCCCTGCGGGCAGAGGGGCCCACAGCAGAGGCTCTTTGGAGCCGTCTGGGACTCCGGTTCGCTGTGTAAAAGAGGAGGCTTGCTCACAGCACCTCTGCCCCCAGGGGTAAGATTTAAGGAAGATCCGACGTCACGAGATCATATAGACTTGGAATAACATCTGCCAAACATCCCCACAACACAGATTAGGAACACGAGGCCCAGAGGAGGGAACGGCCTGCCACACCGGGACCGGGCCGGGGCTGGAGCGGGGACCCAGGCCAGCGACTCGGGGCTGCACCACCAGCCTACTTTGCCCCACC
The DNA here is from genome assembly GCF_965194805.1 of Balaenoptera borealis. Classification (NCBI taxonomy): domain Eukaryota; kingdom Metazoa; phylum Chordata; class Mammalia; order Artiodactyla; family Balaenopteridae; genus Balaenoptera; species Balaenoptera borealis. Next base: position 133,311,672 of record NC_138863.1, read on the forward strand.
CGCGGAACGCGGACGTCACGGTCCCCCAGCCCCAGGGGACCCGCTCCAGATGCCACCTGCTCTGCCCTGACTGCAGGACGGCCCTTCCCAAGTGAACCATCCAGAGAGGGCTACAGGGAGCAAGGGAGGCACCTGACTCGCTCTGGTGACAACGAGCCGCCTGTCCTGGGCGACTGGGCTGAGGGCCACGTCCACCCAGTGTAGGAACCTCACCAGTCAAGCGCTCCCCTGGGGTCGGGCAAGGAGGGGACGGGGCCTGTGGGGTGGGCAGGACCGCATCCTGGGGGGGCGGGTAGAGCGAGGTCGGGTACCTCCGGGGAGCTGCTGCACCCCAAGCTGTAGGCCCGTGGCCTGCCCCCCCAGACCAAGACCCCCTCAAGCATCTGCGATTACTGCCCCATTGCTGACAGCCAGGTCTGATGCCAGAGGACTTCCTTCCCAGTTACGCCCTAATTTCTCTCTAATGACCACCTGAGTCTGTCCTCGGCTGCGGGACATGGCAGTGAATTGGGCTGCGTGGCAGCTCACGATCCACTCATGGCTCTGGGCTAGGGAGAGGCCGAGGCGGGGACAGCTGAGGGCCCAGGGGGCGGGTCGGAGATGCGCCGAGGCCACTCAGGCCTCAGAGGCCCATGCGTCTCTGCATCAGGCAGAGGGACAGCTTGAGGTGTCGCCACAGGCCAGGGTGGGCCCTGACCCAGGAGAAGGAACAGACCACGTGCAGAGCCAGCCAGGCCCGGGACAAGCCAGCCCTGGGACCACCGCCAGGCCCCCATCCTGGGCCTTCCATCCCCTCCTTCCACTCATCCCCTGGCTCCCGACACCACCTGCATGTGGTCCACCCTGGGCTTTGGCTCCTTCCTCCGCCCTCACAGAGGGAGGGCCTAGAGAGCCCGGTTCCTAGCGGGGACGGGGGTCGAGGGGTATCACGCAGAGCAGGAGTCCAAATACCCGAAGGTTGGCCTGGGATCTCCCCCTCCTGACCTGGGCCGCACATCCTGATAATGACCTCCAGCTGAGAATCACGGGGGGAAAATAAAAATAGTGTAGTAACAATGACCTAGAGGCCCTCCCGTTCGCCCTGGAAACACTGACTCCTACCCGCTCTGAGCGGCTTTCCGAATCCCTGCGCTCTGGCGCTAAGCTGCGCCCAGCACGGCCCGTAGACCGGCTGTCCCAGCATCATCCGAGCGCTGGTTAGAATTTCAGAAACTCAGCCTCGCCCCGACTCACCGACTGGGGGTCTGCACTTGAACAAAGCCCCCCGCGATCTGCAGACATCAACATGTGAGTGGCGCGGCCGGCACTCACACCCCACCCCGGCGAAGGCGCGTTTCCCCCGCTGCTCTGGGAGCCGTGCTTCAGCGGCGAGAGCAACAGGGCATGACTAAATGCACTTGAATAAAAAGGGGAAGAAAAGAAATCTAAGTCTCTCCATTCCTCGGAGACAGAAATAGTTTTGTGGCCTCCAGATGGACCACGCAGACACAAGGGGAGGTCTCGTCTTCCCGCCAAACTTTCCCAACGGGATGCTGGCACGGACCAGTGGAAACCAGAGACTATTTCTCTTCGGGGCAGTAAAATGAGAGGCTGTGGCTCGGGGGGTCCTTCTGTTATAATTAAGTTGGCCAGAAATTCACCTAAGGATGCTAAATTCCGTACCTGACCCTCTAATTACAGCCAGAAGGGATCAGGAGACAATTACTTTCCAAAATAGCCCTTGGCAGGCCGGAGGCAAGCAGCAGCCTCTCTGGCACATCTGTGCCGACAGAACGCACCCCAGGGCTGCCCCACAGCCCAGAGCCTCCCTTTCCTTCCCTCTCCCCTTCTCCTGCTGGAGCCCGAGATGCCCAAACCCCCGGATTTGGAGCGGCTGGACCTTCGAGATCCACCCGCAGGCATCCACCCCGGTGCCTGGGGTCCCCAGAGCTGGGGCGCCCTCCTGCCGCCCCCCCACCATAAACCCAGCATGGCTGCCCGATGACATCGGCCTCCCGTCTCATTCAGTCCAAACGGGCTCATGAAAAACACCCCCCGCCAACCATGCAGAACAGAAAGTACCTCCTTGGGTGGCTACCGCGGCCGCCGCCGTGGCCACCGCGAGGGCCGAGGCCTTCCTGCCGGGGTCGGGGAAAGCGACGCCCTCCAGGATCCCACTTTTGGCTTCTTTCTTGTCCGTGGCCGTGGCTGAGGCGGACGTCTCCATCCTAGCCACGCATAGTCCTGGGTGGCAGCCCTGGAGGAGGAGACAAAGACACTCACCAACGCGGCCCCCAGACCCAGCCGGGACGCGCCGACGCAGACTCCCAACCGCCGCCGCCACGCGCTCCTTCTCTGATCACTGCGAAGGAGGGTTTACTTAATTTTGAGAATTCTTCGTTCTGAGATTCATCTGGTCTTCTGAACGACCTCACGGACCACAGCCGAGCGTTTTTCACTGTCTGTTACCCCCGATTTTTCAAATCTAAGCAACAAGTTCCTAGTGCCGTGCGTGGCGACTAGCAAGAACCACCTTGAGAAATGAGGTCAGAAAGTAATGCCCCTCATCTCAGGCTCACAGGACGAGAAAAATCAATACAGGAGCCGCGACTTAGCGGTCCTCAGAGGAAAGCCTTCATTCTCCCGTTTCTTTGCAGCTCACCGGCTCCACCTTTCACTTACGCACGTGTATGTTCGTTCATTCTTTCATTCATTCGTTCATTCCTGCATCCCACAGAGTTTTCATCATTTACTCACTTGCACACATTCAGTCAATAGCTCTTCAAGCCCCTATTATGCATCAAGCATTGTGCCTGGTGCCGAAGATACAACCCGCAGAGCTTACATCCTACTTGGGAGACATAATAAATAAAGGGGGAAGATAAATGTATATTTCGTCCCTCATTAGTGAGAGAGAAGGAAAGAAAGCAGAGGGGCAGGATAGAGCGGGGTAGGAAGGGCAGGGGGGCTGCTGCCCTGCTTCTCTGAGGAGGGGATGGGATGCCACATGAGGGTCTGAGGGAGCCCACGGCAGCTGGAGGGCAGGGGCGGGAGCCGCGGGCCTGGTGGGGAGGAGGCCGGCTCGTTGAAGGAGCAGCAGGAAGGTGGGTGCCAGCCCTGGAGGGTTCTGGGCAGAAGGGGGACGTGACAGGACTCACAGTACGAAGGGGTCACTCTGCCCGTGTGTGGAGGGCAGATTTGGGGGATGGCGCACGACTGCAGTGACCCGGGGAGATGTTGGTTGTCTGGGTTAAAGGGACAGTGGCTCTGAAGGCAGAGCCCACAGGCCTTGCTCGGGCTTGGACGTGGGGTGTGCTAGAAAGAGGAGTCGTCGTGGGTTACGAGAGAGGAACCGGGGGATGCGGGGCCCAGGTAACACTCCATCTCCAGCTGGCTGGTGGGTCACAAGCAAGCGTTTTACTAAGTGATGCTTCATCATGTACAGATACGGCTAATTCAGTATTTGTATCAAATATTACAGAATAGACATTTGAAAGCCAATTTTCTTAAAAGAATGGGGGTAGTGTCAAAGATGGCTCCAATTTTTGGCTGAGCACTTGGACGACGGCACGGTGGTGCCGTTTGCTGGGATGGAGCACAGTGGGTGAGAAGCAGGTTCGGGGGCAAAAACCAGGAGCTGGGTTTGGGCCGTGTTAAGTCTGAGACGCCTATTAAGACATGCAGAGACTGAAACAGGAAGGGCCTACTGTACAGCACAGGGAACTCCATTCAATAACCTGTGATAAACCATCATGGAAAAGAATATGGAAAAGAACATATATGTAAAACTGAATAACTTTGCTGCACAGCAGAAATTAACACAATGTTGTAAATCAACTATACTTCAATAAAACATTTTTGCAAATGGCATTATTTCATTCTTTTTAATGGCTGAGTAATATTCCTGGAGATTGTCATACTGAGTGAAGTAAGTCAGACAGAGAAAGAGAAATATCATGTAAAGAGAAAGATATCACTTATATGTGGAATCTAAAAAGAAATGATACAAATGAACTTATTTACAAAACAGACACAGACTCACAGACTTAGAGAACGAACTTATGGTTACCAGGAGGAATGGTGGGGGGAAGGGGTACTTAGGGAGCTGGGGATTGACATGTACACACGGCTATATTGTACACACGGCTATATTGTACACACGGCTATATCGTACACACGGCTGTATTTAAAATGGATCACCAACAAAGGCCTACTGTGTAGCACAGGGAACTCTGTTCAGTACTATATAACCACCTAAATGGGAAAAGAATTTGAAAAAGAATAGATACATGTATTATGTATAACTGAATCACTTTAGTGTACACCTGAAACTATCACAACATTGTTAATCAACTCTACTCCAATAGAAAATAAAAAGTTTTTTAAAAAAATATTTTTAAAGATAGGCAAGACTGTTGGAAATGCAAGGCAGAGCTTGGGGAGAGGCAGAGGCTAGAGATGGGAATATGGCAGCCACAGGGCAAGATCTCCAAGGGAGAGGGCGGAGGGGAGAAGTAGAGAAAGTTCCAGAACGAGACACGGGGCATTCCAACATTTCCAGGAGGGAGAAGAGAAACCAGCCAAGGAAGCGAGCAGGGATGGAGGAGCAGGAAGGAAGAAAAAGTAAAATCACCGGGAGAGTGTGGGGGCCGGGAGTCCAACCCAAGAAAGAAATGCCAGGAAGGACTATCTCCATCACAGCTGTGCGGTGGTGACCAGGGCCCAGGTGGGCTCAGGGAGAGACAGAGGCACAGACATTTAGTCAGGAATCTGTGCCATGAAAAGAAGAAGAAAATGGGCAGCCACTGGAGAGAGCAGAGGAGGTCCACAGCTGCTGTTTCAGAAAGAAGGCAGGTGGGTCTGCACGCCGGTGGGAGAAGAGGGCTCTGGGTCTGCACGCCGGTGGGAGGAGAGGGCTCTGGGCAGAGCCCGTGGATCGCGGGTGGCAGAAACCAAAGGCGATGGTCAGCTCCACCCCCGGCGGCTGCAAATCTTACATCCGCAGGCCCCAGAACTTCACCTTTTAAAAGTCTGCACGACACCCTCATGGTTTTCTAAGCAAAAAGTGGGAGTATGCAAGAGTGACGGGTGTGAAGCCAGAGGCGGCTGCAGCCTGGCCAGCCTGCTAAGCGAACAGCCCAAGCTCTGAACCTCCCGGATTTACCTCACCCAGCAGACTGTCTGGTTTCCAGTCTTGCAAAACCCCCGTCCAGAAAACCCAAGATGGATGAGGGACAGGGAAATCTCCCTGAGGATTCGGGTGAGTTATAGGGTTTCCTCTGGCTTGGAGATTTCGGGATCGCCAGCTGATCCTTTAAGCCTATTTGTATAATCTGTGCTGTAAGAGGCTGGCTGACTGAGCGGCCACCAGCAAGAGCCCCTGGGCCGCCTGCTCCACCTTCTTTGCCCCTTAGCCTGGCCGCAGGGACCACCCCTCCGATCCACCTGCCGGCACTTTGGGCCACCGCCCTACCCCATCCTCACCCCCCCATCTGATCAGCTGCGATTCCCATCATTTCACCCGCAAAGCACCTGGCCCGCGGGGCCTCTCCCAGCTGGCTGCTCTGCCTTCTGGGTCCTGGGCACCTTCACGCCACCTCTGGTCCCCCTCCAGGTCCCCCTCTACCCTACAGCCAAGCACCTTCCCCGAACCAAATCTGGCCAAGGCCTTGCTGAGCCCCTGGGGCCTTCAGGCAAAGTCTTCCTGGGTCTACCTGCAGCCTCCTCATCTCCCCCAACCCTTCACAAGCAGCCAGCCCTGACCCTGGAACACCCACCAGAAACCCTTCACCCTTTCTGTGTGATGGACTCCTACTCTTCCTTCAAGATGCCACTCAGATGTCACCTCCTCTGGGAAGCCCCCCAGCTCCTCCCCAATCATGGTCACTTCTGCTTCCAGATCCCTACAGCATCCCATCACCCCCATCTGTATTCATCATCACCACCAGGTCCGGAACTGCTCCCCACTCAGGCTGCCACGGAGCAACAGCTCAGGAATGCCGGGCAAGGACCGTGCACCTCTGAGGCAGGAAATCACAGCTCTTGGAAATACGAGTGATTTTGTGAACGATCTGGGTTTTCTTCCCAAGAAGCTCAGGTGAAGGAATTTAGGCTCAACTTTGAAACACACCTTGAATTTGGAAGTAAGGACAAAAATCAAAATAATAGCTGGAACGACAAACCTTGAACAAGCATTTACCAGGTGCCAAGTTCTTTGCAAGAATGAGTTCATTTAATCCTCACAACACTTTACATAGGAAGAAACCAATGCTCAGAGATTAATAAAAAAGAGGTTCAGTCAAGAAAGGACCACGACAACTTCTGATAAGGGACATGAGGAGCCTGGAAAGAAGAGGGCCTGAGGGTTTTCTTGGGGCCCAGAAGCTGCAGCTGCCTCATGCCAACATCCCCCCCCCCCACCTTATGTTGTCAGAGGGGATGGCATCCTCCCGATTCTTACAGAGGAAGAGGTGAGCTGCCCAAAGCCACTGTCCATGGAGGGAGAGGGGCCAGGTCTAGAGCAAGGTCCTCTGGCTGGGATGCTGCCCAAAGCCTCAGAGCGAGGCCACCCCAGGACCAGGTGGACAGAGTAGCAGGGAGGGGATGTATTCAGATTCCCACGACCCACACAGCAGTGGGCCTGGGAGTGCCTGGGCTTCCACGAGCGCCCATGGGGAGCTGACCCGGCTGGGGTGGGAGGTGTCCCCTGCAGGGACCACTGTGTCACAGGCCTCGTTTTCTACAGATCAGCCACGGCCCTCCCCCTCCCCTTCCCTTCCAGGAGAGGAAGGCAGCAGACAGAGCCGGGAGGCTGCGTAAGTCACAGGAATTACCGGGATTAGCACAATTTCTGGGTAAACACCAGGCGCCCAGGGTCCCAGGAAGCCCAGCTGGGGCCAGCAGGGCGGGGCGTCGGGTCCCCAGACCTCAGCTGGTGGCCTGTGGTGTATGCTGGGGGACTTCCCATGGGCTCCACAAAAGGTTCCGGAACAAGTGGGGCTGAGAGCACAGCGCCCACCAGGGCAAGGAGAGAGTCAACACCTCCACATTCCCCGGGAAGCCACGCTCCTGGGCTTCTGCCGGGGAAAGGGGGGACACCGGACCTGCAGCCAGGAGAAGCTCCCTTTCCATTTGGAGCTGCACACAGGGCCCTTGCCCCCCAGGGTCTCGGTACCCCTGGGGGTGCTGGCAGCACCCCGAGCCTCTGGAAACACTCCTGGTCCTTCTCCTGCCGATTCTGGTGCCACAGGTTCAGGCAGAGTGTGGGGGGCAAAATATCCAAACTTTTAAAAAAAGCTGCACGGGTGTTTCTGACGCGCAGGCAGGTTTAGCAGAAACTACATGGGGTCCGAAGACCGCTTCCAGCTTCTGAATAGTCGGTTCCAACTAAAGCAAATGGATGGAAATAAACGGAGTTTATCTTTGTTAATTTGGAACCGGAAGTTGGTGTTTCCTCAGGCATGAAGGTGGGTAAAAGGCATAGTGCCTGTGAGCCTGCCACCAGCACGAGCCACGGGTGTGCTCACACCACGTCATGGGGCATCACCTGTGCTCACCACGGTGTTGCGCTCAAGGTCAAGGTCGGCATTAGACACCACCCCCCGACCTTGTCAGTTGTGCCAGCAAAGAAGCACATCTATTAACCTATGATCGCTGCAGTCAGTACAATTGGCCTCCTTCGTAATCCTACGCATTTTATTTTTTTACTGAAGTATAGTTGATTTACAATGTTGTGTTGGTTTCAGGTGTATAGCACAGAGATTCTTTTCCCTTATAGGTTATTACAAGATATTGAGTAGAGTTCCCTGTGCTGTACAGTAGGTCCTTGTTGGTTATTTTAAATATAGTAGTGTGTATATGTTAATCCCAAACTCCTAATTTATCCATCCCAATCCTATGCATTTACAGCATTATTCTGAGGAGGGGGCCACAGCACAGAAAAGATGAAGAACTTGGAGTGAAACGACTGGCTTGAAGAATAAATTAATAATCAGAGGTCTTCCCTGCTGGCTCAGTGGTTAAGAGTCCGCCTGCCAATGCAGGGGACACGGGTTCGAGCCCTGGTCTGGGAAGATCCCACATGCCGCGGAGCAGCTAAGCCTGTGCGCCACAACTACTAAGCCTGCGCTCTAGAGCCTGCAAGCCACAACTACTGAACCCGCACACCACAACTACTGAAGCCTGCGCACCTAAGAGCCAGTGCTCCACGACGAAAAGTAGCCCCCGCTCGCCACAACTAGAGAAAGCCCGCACACGGCAACAAAGACCCAACGCAGCCAAAAATAAATAAATTTATTAAAAATAAAATAATCAGAGGAGAATGAGCAAATCGCTCTGAGCCCTGCAATCCCACCACCTGGCTGCTTTGAGCTCTCCTGATGAGTGAGTCACAGGAATGAGAGCATCTTCCCCAGGCGAAGTCAATCTCCGGGAGAGAGGCGAAACCTCGCTTCCCAGCGATCCCGGCCATCTCGGGGCCCTGGTGTTCTTACCTCCTGTCTGATCTCACCAGTGCGGCACACTGCCTGGGCCCCACACGCGTGGGCACACACGCAGAGCACGCACAACCTACAGCAACAACCGTGACCACGTACACAGTCACCTGTGTGAGTGTGGGCACACACTGTCACACGTTCATATGGGGCCACCCACAAGTGCACACAGTTACATACAGATGCACACACCACATTTACGCACACACACATACATGTGTAGAGAGATACAGACACACACCCATACACATACACATAATAAACACCCGGCCAGCCTTGATCATAGACTTATTTTTGTGATCAAATGAGATAAAATGCGTGAAAGTTCCTGGAGTGAAAAATGCGTTGCCAATGCAACACTGATGAAAGGTAATAATAATTAACAATTGGGGTTTTTATAATTTATTTATTTATTTATTTTTGGCTGCATTGGGTCTTCGTTGCTGCGCGCGGGCTTTCTCTAGTTGCGGCGAGCGGGGGTTTCTCTTCACTGCGGTACGCGGGCTTCTCATTGCGGTGGCTTCTCTTGTTGCAGAGCACAGGCTCTAGGTGCACGGGCTTCAGTAGTTGTGGCACGCAGGCTCAGTAGTTGTGGCTCACGGGCTCTAGAGCACGGGCTCAGTAGTTGTGGCGCACGGGCTTAGTTGCTCCGCGGCATGTGGGATCTTCCCGGACCAGGGCTTGAACCCGTGTCCCCTGCATTGGCAGGCAGATTCTTAACCACTGCACCACCAGGGAAGTTCTGGTAATAATAATTACAACGACACTGTAACTAAAAAGATGGCAGCAGACTCTCTCTCTCGTGGCCCCAAGGTCCCGAGGACTCGTCAACATCCTCCCTGAGTGGATGACTGAGTCTTTCCATCTCCCGTCACCTCAGTGTTGCCACCTGGAAAATGGACATTCTAAAGGGCGCCCGAGACCCTAGGGACAGCCGTCCAGCACCACAGTGCCAGGGCAGCCACGGGAAAGCAAAGGGCGTCCTAGCCCGTCATGCTGGAGGCGTGAGGGAGCCAGACATGGGCATCGGCTCAGCCCCCCTGGATCAAACTGACGCTCGCTTTCCCATCCTGAAGGGGCAGAGAAGGGGGTGAGGGGAGGGTTCCCCAGGACGGCGCCAAGCTGGGGACGCTCTGCTTGCCCTTCATGGCCAGGGACAAAATAACCTTCTTTTCAATGTGTGTATTTTCCTCCCCAGAGTGAGAGACGCTGATGCCCGGGCCAGCGCGGCCCACACCCGCGGTGTGTCCAGCCACACGGCTGTCCCTCCCTGTAACACAGAGCACCCTCCCTGCCCCCAGCACGGCTCAGAAGGCCGTGAACACCCTGCCGCAGTGGCTCTGCGGACATCGGGTCCCCGGGGGGGCTTGGCCCCAGGCTGGCCAGGCAGGCGAAGCTCTACAAGCGGGCGCCCTTTTCCAAGGAAGACAGGACTGGGGGAGGCCGAGGTTTAGTGAGGAGTTGTGCCTCTGGGGTCCCGGACACACCTCTGCAGCGCCAGCCGGCCGGCCTGGCTGCCACAACCCGGCTGCTCCCAGGCGCTTCAGGGCAAAGGCCTCCCCTCTACCCACTGTGGCCAGAGGCGGCACCATGCAGAAACCACTCTCCTAGCGGGGCACCTGCTTCTTTACCGTTCCTTAAATGTATTTTTCCAAGTAGGAAAGCTCCCTCACGTGCCCAGCCCCTGGCTTGCTGGTGCAGGAAAACAGATCATGACCCCAATGCACCGACTTGCTGGGCCAGAACAGCAGCCACGGAGGCCCCACCGATGGGAAATGCAGCAGCCAGCCTCAGATAAGGGGAGATGGGCATCAGGAGGGCCGGAGCTGGGCAAGAGGCTTTTTCTTTCCGGGAGGGTGTGGGTAAGAGCTCACCCTTCAGGTGGCATTGCAGCTTCCACTCGCTTGCACGCGGCTCCACTCCCTGAAAATACCAGGTCGTCTCTATGCCCCTGCCTCTGTCCCATTGCTTTCCTGCCCAGAACATTCTCTCCTCCCTGCTCTACGCAAGGAAGCCACGCTTTAAAACTTGGGAAGCCTGCCCTAACGCCCTCCCACCTGAACTCTAGTCAGAGCCAACCCACCTCCTGGTGCTGCTTCTGAGACTTTGACAACACCCCCTGCACACGTCAGCAGCAGCCGGCACCTTCAGAAGGGGACACACGGGGAGGGCAGACTCTGGAGAAAGGAGGTCCACGTTCGCATCCCAGCGCTACCTAGAGCGATGGATAAGAACCGAGTCCCCGGGGCTTCCCTGGTGGCGCAGTGGTTGAGAATCTGCCTGCCAATGCAGGGGACACGGGTTCGAGCCCTGGTCCGGGAAGATCCCACATGCCGCGGAGCAACTAGGCCCGTGAGCCACAATTACTGAGCCTGCGCGTCTGGAGCCTGTGCTCCGCAACAAGAGAGGCCGCGATAGTGAGAGGCCCGCGCACCGTGATGAAGAGTGGACCCCGCTTGCCGCAACTAGAGAAAGCCCTCTCACAGAAACGAAGACCCAACACAGCCATAAATAAATAAATAAATAAAATTAAAAAAAAAAAAAGAACCGAGTCCCCCCAAGCCTCAGTTTCCTCATCTGTAAAATGGGGATGACAACGGCGTGTCCCTCACGGAAAGGATTAAGAACACAGGGCCTGGCATATACAGGGGTCCCGACTCAAATGCTCACCACGTTATCCTAACTGCAGCCCCAGCGAGACCACCCACCTGTCTGCCAACTGGGGCAGGAAGACCTGACCCAGGGGCCCCGGCACCGGCAGGAGGCCTGTCCGAGACTGGACCAGGCAGCCCGTGGCCCCCCTTCCTCTCCATCCTGACCCCCCACCACAGGTGTCTGGGCCTCTGGGCTCTAACGTGCAGACGCTCAGTTGGGCATCTCTCTGAACGTGCTGTCCTGCTGACTCCAAATGCTGCTGTCTGTCCCCTTCCTCCGTGGACAGGCCCAAAGCAGCAGAAGTCCCGAGCAGGGCCCGGGGTCTCTCCCCGCCCCGCCCCGCCCCCCCAGCAGGCGGCCAGCAGAGGCAGGCCCAGCTCGGCCCCTGGGCGCGCCGTCTGTGAGGTGAACAAGGGGCCCGCTGTGCAGCCGCCAGGCCAGACCCAGATATTTTAACAGCTGCATTGTGTGCTTCTGAGGCGCGATTCCTGAGCCGGGGGAAAAACAAGCTCTGCCTCTGCCCCAAGGAGGAGAAACAGACGGCCCTGGGCAGGCTGCAGGCCGGGAAGGCGCCCACCCGCAGGGGCCCGCCGGTGGAGGGCACGGCGGGAACAGGCCTGGCGTACGGGCATCACCGGCACCAAGGCCCCTGCCAGGGCCCCTTCATCCGAGCCTGGGGAGGGGCGGGAGGCAAGGACAGAGACCCAGTGAGTGGAGAAAACCCCCGAAGGAGGCTCTGAGGCGGGAAAAGGACCAGAAAGGCGGGGAAGTGGCTGCATAACAAGGTCCAAATGCTCTCCATGGCACCAAGGCCCCACTCCGGGATCTGCCCCCATCCACCCCTCCAGGCTCACTGCCCCCCAGGTGCCCCCCGAAATCACCCAGTTTAACACACTTCCAGCTCTGCCTGCAACGCTACTTCCCCAGAGCCTGCCCTGCCAGCCCCCCACCAGGCCAGTTCTGCCTTGTGCCCCCGAGAGCAAACTCCCGCATCACTGTATTCTTTTATTTTTTTCTTTTGGCCACACGGCCTGTGGGATCTTAGTTCCCTGACCAGGGATCGAACCTGCACCCGTGCATTGGAAGCGTGGAGTCTAAACCACTGGACCGCCAGGGAAGTCCCAATGTGACTGTACTCTGAGCCACTGCCGTGGCCACCCCCGTTATGCCGGCCCCGGACAAAGGCTTAGTCCACGTTTGATGACTGACTCAACACACAAACTGAGAGAACTCTCCTCTTCTCCTAGCCTCCCCTCAAGCCTCGATGCCCACAAGGCTCTGGGGCTCTTGGGACCCAGCAGCACAGGGGAGGTGGACGACAGCATAGGTTGGCTGTGAGGCCAGGAGGGGGGGCTGTCATCAACCCCTAATGTCTGTCACAGGCAGTGTTTGCCAGCTCAGCGATGAAAAAGGTCTTCAGGGCAAAACCGCTACTGGCATATGAACTGCACCCCTTCCCTTAACGCGTAAACCCTTGGGAGGGAAGGCTTTGCCATGGACAGCGCCGAGGACCCAAGTCTACGGAAACTCACCTCCTGTGCTGTAAGCTCACACCATTCTCAAGACAAATAAACAACCGAGCGTTTGTTGGTTAAAAGTTGCTTTTTGGGCTTCCCTGGTGGCGCAGTGGTTGAGAATCTGCCTGCCAATGCAGGGGACACGGGTTCGAGCCCTGGTCTGGGAGGATCCCACATGCCGCAGAGCAACTAGGCCCGTGAGCCACAACTACTGAGCCTGCGCGTCTGGAGCCTGTGCTCCGCGACAAGAGAGGCCGCGATGGTGGGAGGCCCGCGCACCGCGATGAAGAGTGGTCCCCACTTGCCACAACTAGAGAAAGCCCTCGCACAGAAACGAAGACCCAACACAGCCATAAATAAAAATAAATAAATAAATAAATGTAAAGGAAGGGTGTTTTAAAAAATTAAAAAAAAAAAAAAAGTTGCTTTTTGAGCCATTACGCATCCCAAGGAGCTCTTTGCTCCTAGTGGAACTGTAGGCTGGGGAATGGCATTTTGGAGCCAGAGGCACGGTACAGGTGGCTTTCCCACGTCCTTCTAACCATAACCCAAACCACGGCCCCTAGGTGCAGGGGGACCCCGGCCTCGGGCCAGGTCTGGGACGGCGGGGGTGGGGCTGTTGCAGACCCAGGACAAATCTCTCCAAACATCTTGGCGCAAGCGACCAAAGTCACAGAGGCTCTCCTGAGCAGCGGCCTGGGCAGCGCTGGCCCCCAGCTGGGTGGCAGGGGCAGCTCTGGGCTGGCTGCAGGAAGAGGCTTAACTTGTCCAGAGGTGGAGAGGACCTTGGTCTGACTTCCCTGCTTCAGGCCTGCTGAGGACCCTTGGCATCACGAGGCTGCCAGGCAAGGAGCCCCTTTATGGCCCAAAACACATCTTCCTGTGATCCCAGAGTCCAGCACCAAGAAGAGCCTCCAGAGGTCACCTGGTCCAGTCCCCTGCCCAGGCAGCTCATACACAGAGCAGCCCCTTCCTTGCCAACGATGCAAAGGAACTATCACGAGGCTCCTTACCAGTTCATGCCTCAGCTGGCTGGCCTCAGCTGACCACATCACTCCCCTGTCCGAAGAGCACCGTGACTCGCTCGCTGTGCAACTCTGGGTAAGTGTCCCCCCATCTCTGGGCTCAGCGCCCCACCAGTGAGATGGGCAGGCAGGACCCCCCGGGGAGTGTCATGTCATGCCACAATTGGGTAGCAACAGGAATTTGGGCACGTGGGGAGCACAGACAGGACACAAGTAAACAGACCCCAGCCACCTGCATCCACGGACCAGCAAGTGTATACTGAGCACCAACCATCTCCTAGGCCTGAGGTCTCCCTCTCCGCAGGTGGTGCTGGGCCTGGGGTAGGGAGCAGAGCAGGGTGGGCAGGGCTGGCTGCAGACCTAGGGCAGCTGCTCTGCCCTCACGGCTCTGGGGGGAACCAGGCCAGTGGGTGGGCCGGCATCTCCTGCTTCAGCCTGCACAGCACCCTGCCCTGACTTGCCCGGCCACGGCCCTCCCCACATGGCCCAGGCGATGCCCGCACCCAGCTCTTCCGTCTGTGTCTCTATCAGACTCAGCCACGGGCTTTCCCCAGGCTGTGCCAGCACCACCCTGGCCACCGAAGCCAACAGGAGTGTCCTGCCTTTGGCTGGCAGCTGTGCACACCTGCTAAGCTGTCCCAGGTGGGACCGGCCAGTCCCACCTCTCCTGGGCTTCCTGCACGCCTGGGAGCCCACATGCCCGCACACTCCCTTCCCGTCCCCTGGCCGTCACACATCACAGCCCAAACCGGTTGTCTGGGCCCCCACGCCCGGGACCTGACCCCCACCCAGCCCTAGGCAGGTGGGCTGCAGCCTGAGGACCTGCCCACTCAGGGAGGCCAGGGAAGTCCCAGGGCTCCACGACTCAGGACAAGAGTGAGATCACCATTTCCCGAGGGCCCACTGTGTGGCAAGCCTGGGCTGTGACCCTGACCACAAAGGTGAATTAAACACAGCACTGCTCTCCCAGAGCGCCCAGCCCAGGGGGGACAGTCCTGAAAGGAGACAGACAGTGACAATGAGAATAAGCTTCCTGATAGCCTAGCTCAGGAGGCCACAGGGGGCCTGGGCTAACCTGAGGGAGGTCAGGGAGGGCTTCCTGGAGGAACAGGTGAATAAGCATCTTCAAAGGGAGGACAGGCGAGGTCCAGAAAGGTCTGCTAAAGCAGATGGAGGGCAGTGTCTGGGCAGCGAGCGGGAAGCCTGAGGCCAGTGTCCAGCAGAGGGTGAGTACTGACCCTCGGAGCCTGCGGAAAACTGCACATCTGGGCACACGGAACCCCCAAGGCCCACGCCCTCCCTACCTCTTCAGCCTTGTTCCCACCAACTCAGACCTTGTCCTTCACACTGGGGTGTTTCCAGAAGTCTGCAACCCCCAGACACCACCTGTCAGCCTCTGCGATCATGCTCTCCCCACCCCTGCCCAATGAACTCCTGTTTATACCTTGAAGCCTAAAGCCAGCACCACCTCCCCCAGGAGGGCTTCCCACATCACACAGCTCTCGGGAGACACTTCCAGTCTCTGCTTAACCATCTCTCCGGGTGCTCTGGCTCTTTGACATTTGCTCCCAGCCCCTGACACACTGCCCAGCACACGGTCAGTGTCCTACAAATGTGCAATGAGTGGGAGCCATCAGGGTAATAAACCCAGCATTCTGAAGTCAGTCGTCTCCTAAACCGTCCCCCGCTACTGCCTGCCAGTCGATGGCTGTTAAAGTTATTTAACTGTCCCTGAGAGTCTGACAGAAAGAGGTAGCCTAGAAGGTGCCTGATAGAACTCACTACCTGAAATTCTACCATTAGAGAGTCACTTCTCTGGCTAAAAAAAAGTCACCTCCTACTCACTACCTGAAATTCTACCATTAGAGACTCACTTTTTTGAAGCTTTTTCATTTTTCAAGAACAGCCTATTGAAATGTAAAGTGCCCTGGGATAAGGTCAGGCCTTAAGTGGTTGTCATATAAAAAGTTAATGTCTCTAAGTAGAAGGGAACAGGAATGGAGAGGGCTGGAGGGAGGAGGCTGGAGGGGAGTGAGGGGTGCACACTCCCTGCAAAATCCCTGCACAGTTTGCTGACGGCTGTCCTCGGCTCTAACCGCCAATCCACACTCTCCTGATAAAAAGCACACCCCTCTGCTTGTCCCCGCACTTCAGTGCTTCTTGGCATGACACCATACGCAGAATGAAGTGGCTTTGTAGTGTGTGCTGCTTGTTCTTCCCCCCTCTCGATGAAGCTCTCCAAGGGACACTCAATCAAGCCCCTTTTGTTCCCAGGGCCTTTTGAAGGCTTCCGGAGAGGAAATGAGAGGACTCTTTAAAGCCCAAGTCTACTCGCAGCCCCGCAAATCACAGTCTCCCTGCCAGTGCCGCCCCCAACCCCGGCCTGATGTGTGAGTCGGGGTGCCACAGGTGGGCTCGGCTCTGGACTCCTGACAGCACCGCCCCTGGGAAGATGCTCCAGGACATCCCAGCCCACGTCAGAGACCAGGGTGACAGGCAAGGTTTCCTCAAATGAGGCGAGTCCTTCAAAATAGCCAGAAGCCACAGAGAAGGTAAAGGGTTAGGTGCCCCCAGTCACAGGACTGTCACCCACCGTCGTTACTGGGAGCAGGGTACCCGTCCCAGGGCACATCGCATGATTGGGAGGCTTTGCGTCTGGACTTTGGGTCCAGAGGCACTTAGATCTGGGTCCCATGACCCAGGTGGAAGAGGCACTTCTGAACCTGGGTCCCACGACTCCTTCCACGATGTCACCATACCCAGTCTCTCCAATCAACCACTACCGATGCAGACAGAGTCCACCAAGGGATCCCACCAGGTGGGGAGCCCCACAAGGTCCCAGAGGTCCTCAGAGATCCAGTCACCAACCTCCCATCCGACTCAGGAATCCTCTCCAGCAGGTGAGAAACGGGGGTGAATTTGACCCCCAGGGGATGACTGGCAATACCCAGAGACATTATTTATTGTTTCCAAATTGTGCTGCTATAGCTGCTAGTGGGTAGAGGCCAGGGACGCCGCTAAACATCCTGCAGCGGTCAGGACAGCCGCCTACGACAGAGAATGTCCCAGCCAAGGTCGAGGAACCCCGATCTAGAGTTCTCTAGACACTTCATCATCCAGCCTCGGCGCGATCACCCCCCGGGGATGCGGAGCTCACCAAAGGAGAGGCAGTGCAAGGAAGCACCGGATCCAAAGCCCCGGTCGGCCTCTTGCTGGAAGCTGTGGGCAAGCGACCCAGCTCCTCCTTACTTCAGAATCTCTTGATGGAAAACGGAGCTAAGAATTCGATGTTCCAGGGCTGTTATGAATGATGGTGATTTCATGACTACAAAACACCTAGACAGCGCCTCACAAGCAGAACGCACTTAAAGCAAAGGAGACCTGCTGGGTGGCGCGCGGCTTTAGGGTGAACCAGGGAGCAGAACTCCAGCCAGCCTGACTACTAAAAGCCCACCACCTGCAGGAAAGCATCTGCTAAGCCCCTGGCCTGCCACGGACCAGACCACGTGCAGCATGTCCCCCTGTCCACGCTTGCAAAACCCCGGCAGCCACCTCCATGTTAACAGGAGGGAGATCGTTTCTAATACATTGTATTTTAGCAACACAGTGGAACGGTATTGCAGCTATTTTAGGTCACTGTTATAAAGACAGAAATGTTTGAGATCGTGCGGGAGATGAAAATAAAGCAAACTTGAATGCATCCCATAACTGCAACTGGAGAATAAACTGGAGACAATATATAGGAAAAAAAACTCTTGTATTAGGATGATGGGACTTGGGGTCATGCTGGGTTCTCGCAATGTTCCTTAACGTAAAGTCATACTGCTTTTTCCATTAAAATGCTATTTAGTAATGAAAACAGAGAAAATGCCAGGAGTCGTTACAAATCTAGCCTTATTTCTAACCACGAAGGACAGGGGTGTAGGAGTAATCTCGGAAAGTGACCAGTTTTGAGGGGGGGGGGGTGGCCTCCCAGGCCTCAGAAAGGGGGCTACCGCTTCCAGTGCCCCGATGGCAGCAGGGCAAAGGAGGAAGGTCTGCCAGCCCAGCTCCTCTGCCCGCAGAGAGGAGGTCCCTTTGAGGGCCACCGGAGCAAGCTTCCCTTCCTACAACTTCACGCTGAATCATCACCACCTTCCTCTTACAGAGGAGACACTAGGACAGAGAGAAGCCAGGCAGGAGACGCAGCCTGGGGGTCTGAGCACTTTCCATTCACAGCCCCCACGGGGTCCAGCATCCACCAGGGTGTCTGGCTTCCCATCCGAAATGAGGCCCCTCCCCTTCAGAGACCAGGAAACTGGGCTGGAAACCTCCAGGCGGGCCCCAAGTCTTGGGCAGCCCCAAGTTGAATTTATCAGAAATACTGTGAAAACGGTCTTCAAAACCTCAGTCTTCCCCTACATCTCCCCTCCCACCAAGGGCCCACTCCAATCATCCCCAAAAGAAATGTTTAAAAGCCCAGAATTGTGCCAGCTGCTTTGCTTCTCCTGTGGCCCAGAGCACCCAAGCCAGAGCCATTGAACCATCCTTGCCTGTGACCAAGGCCCCATGAGGGCTGGAGTGCGGCCAGGTCGGGCGAGCCTGTGCTGAGACCCTCCTAGGTGGAGGTGGACCCCCTGGAGCCCTGCCTGCCTTCCCTCCAGCAGAGACAATGGCCACAGGTGCTGGGCGTGGAAGGGCCCAGAAAGGGAGCAGGAGACCCAGAAAAAGCCAAGTGGCGAAGATTTGGGGAAGAGCCGGCGGGAGCTGACATTATAGAAAAACCCCTGCTTCCTTCCTCAAAGGGGACCGGACATGCCTTATCTCCCAAACCTGACGAGGGGACCCCAAGGGGGATAACGACTTCAGGGCCGCGTGCCCATTCCTCGTAGAACAAGAGAATCATTAAGGGTAAAAGAAGAGCCGCTAACAATGAAACTGCTTTCTTGCCAGCAGCAGCCAAGCGCCCACCCATCCATAGCAACCAGGCACCAGCAAGGCAGAGGCCATCAGCCTCCTTCACAGGTAAGAAACGGCCAGAAAGATCCAGCACCGTGCCCGGGTGACATCACGCCTCCGACCTAGGCCTCCAGGTTCAGGCAGGACTGCTGCTTCCGACAGGTACCGCCTTTCCTAAATTCCCCAGGATCCGCCCCACCCCCAGGGTCTGAAATCCCACCGCCAACAGGCTACCTGTCTGGGTCCTTTTTTTCGGTTCCAAGAGGCTTGGCTAAAATGGCCACACCTTTAAGAGATCCAGAGGAAAACTGAGTTGGGGGATTCATAGCTACTGAGCTCCTTCCCGTATAAGAGCCCCTTCCACGTCACTGGTTTGCATCCTGGCGCCCACGAGGAAGGTACTGTTCTGATCCCCATTTTAGAGATGAGTAAACTGAGGCTCGGAGAGGTCAACAGTAAACTGCCCAGAGCTGCAGAGCCAGTGCCAGTGTGGTCAGGTTTGGCTCCAAAGCCCCAGCCCTGTTTCCCCGGGAACTCATCACACCCACCGCCCACAGGTGGTGTCCCACACGCCTGCCCCCTCCACACAGGCCCTGGAAGCTGGGAGGGCCTGGCCCCTGCTGGGTGCTCGACTTTTAATCTCCCACCCCAACCTCCCGACAGCCCCAGGTGTGGGCACAGCTAGTGGCTCCTTTCCCACACGAGGAACCGTGGCAGAGAGAGGCTTCTGCCGAGAGCCCATGGGGAGTAAAGAGACGTGTGGGGGACACGCTGCAGCCACTCAGGACGCGGGTGCATCGGGAGGGGGCAGAGCCAGGTCCAGGCCCCGACAGCAAGGATGCCTCGCTGGGGTCAGCAGACAGCCTGACAGCTGTGGGCGCGGTGGGGGGGGCGGGGGTCACCTCGCCAGCCTCCTGAGACGTAACATTGCTCAGAAACACGTCGGAAAAGCCTCCCCAGAGCCTGACACCGCGCTTCCCCGGGAGAGAAGAACCGGGCCCTGGGAACCTCTCTGCCGCGACCGCTTGGAGAACTCACATTCCGCTCCGGGCCTCGGTTTCCACATCTCCAATACGTCCGTGCACCCTCCAGGCCCCCTCGGGCTCGGGTTTCCGTGCTGGAACCGAGGGGAGGGAAGGGGCATCCGAGCAGGGCGGGCGTGGGGAGACATCACGGGAGCTGAGAGACAAGCCAGACCCCCGGCCCCGTGGGCTCAGCTCCCAGGGCCCGGGGAAGAGCCAGGAGAGAGCCAAGGTCTGGCTGCTGGCTCTGTTCCCGGCGTATTTGGGGGTCTGTGGGCCAGGCCCTGGGGACAGAAAAAGGGTCCCTGGAGCCTGCCAGCCCTGAAGGCTGCCCTCGGAGCACTCACAGCAAGGCCAACACCCACAACAGGCAGGAACGGTCAGACAGGTGCTGAGAAGTGCAGGGGGCGGGGGCAGCCAGGAACCAAGCTGCACGGAAGGAGAAGAGGGGCCAGAGTCTGGATTTGATACGGGAGGAACTGGGAGCCACTGAAGGCCTGAGCAAAGGGGAGACAGGATTAGCATGCGCTTATACGGTGAAGCTTGCATCCCGGTGCCAGCGCTCCTTGACACTTGGCAACCAGTGGCATATTCTAGATGGCCTCTGGGTCCCCCACGAGCCCCTTCACTTCACCTCTACTGGGCCAAGCCCCTGGCCTTGCAGTTTCTGAGCCCTCCAGGAGGTATCCAGTTGTGAGGGTGGAGTGAAGGGCAGGTCCACCAGCGAGTGTCACTGTCATGGTCACTGTCACGGTAACTCCTGGTGAAGGACGGGCAGGGCCATCCCGCCCAGAGCACGGGGAAGGCTCACCTGAGAGGGACCATTGGAGAGGGCTACGGGGGTCTGAATCAGGGGAAAAGTGTCCTCCTAGTGGGAGGGGACAGCTTGGCCAGGGCCAGGCAGATGAGGCTCCCAGGCCCAGCACTGCCACCTCCCAGCTGGGGGACCTCGGCAGGAGGCTCCACCTCTCCGAGCTGAGGTTTCCTATCTGTATCCGCCAGTGACTCCAGCTATTCCTAGGGCACCAGGGCCTCCGCGTTCGTCATCCCCCTCGGATCCCGGGACACCCGCCTGCGGGGAAAGCCATCTTCCTGCTGGAGAAGTGGAGCGAGTGACAGCCATCCCCATGCCCCTGGAGAGACTTCCGCAGCGTTTGCTTTGAGCAGTCATCTGTCTCTCTCTTTATCCCTCTCCCTTACTTCCTTACTCTCTTTCATTCCTTTTTTTCTCTCTTTCTTTTCTCCCCTCTCCTCCCACCCTTCCTTCCTTCCTTCTTTCCCGTCCAGCAATGGGACAGCCCGCCAGGCCCTGCGTGTCCGTAGAGACGGCCGTCTGCTTGACAGAAGGAAGGAATGGAAGATGCCACAAGGCTGGTGGCTGCCGACCTCCCAGCCGGAGCCCAGCAATTCGACCTTGGTCTCAACACGCCTGCCTCATCCAAATCCAAGGAGCGGCCGCTTTCCGGCTGCTAAAGGGTGCGTGCGTGCGTGCATGTGTGCGTGTGTGTGTGTCCACACTAGGCTTCCTTTTCATGATGCTAAGTAAGACCTGAGTAATAGATGCCTTTCTGAGAACTGAGAAACCCCAAGATATTTACGTACTACGGAGAAATAAATGTTTTGCCGAATCCACATTCCTTCCCCATGCAGTGATGTCTACGGGGCTGAGAAAGGATGCGGGTGTTGTTTTCTTTCCCCGCTTGCCTAAACACAAACACACCCGTGACACAACACACACACACACAAACACGCTGACCCCAGACAGCACCAACCTGCGCTCCGCCAGGTGTGGGCAGGAGAACAGAGGCGGTGGGTCCAGGTCTGGGGAGGCAGGACAGCCAAGTGGTTAGGGTCATACCCCAGCCCTGCCCCTAGTTCGCTGTGTGTCCTTGGTGAGCTGGCTAACGTCTCTGTACACAGTGAGCTAGATAACGTGGTACCCCTGGCTCAGAGAAAGCCCTCAGTAGATGCCAGATGCCAACCATGATTATTATTGTTGTTGCCCTGCCTCCGCTCTACTGAAACAGGCCACGGAGACCAGGGCTCCGCGCAGCCCCCACCTTCGTCACCTGCCCTGGGAACCTGGCAGAGAACCCGCTTCGCTCCCCTAATTATCTTCTCTGGCTGTGTGGGCGGCAGCATGAGCTTCTGGGACTGAGTCAGGACGAACAGGGGAGCAGTTTGAGTCACAGGAGGGGTGGGACGTGGCCAGGAGACGA
Organism: Balaenoptera borealis; assembly: GCF_965194805.1. Taxonomy (NCBI): domain Eukaryota; kingdom Metazoa; phylum Chordata; class Mammalia; order Artiodactyla; family Balaenopteridae; genus Balaenoptera; species Balaenoptera borealis. The sequence continues at coordinate 133,333,519 of NC_138863.1, forward strand.
CAGTCAGGAAGCTGGGGGGCTGAAACCAGTGCCCCACGATGGGGGAGGAGGCCAGGAGTGGAGACCAGGACAGGGAGGAGGCCAGGAGGGGAGGAGGCCAGGACGGGGAGGAGGCCAGGATGGGGAGAAGGCCAGGACAGGGAGGAGGCCAGGAGGGGAGGAGGCCAGGACGGGAAGGAGGCCAGGATGGGGAGAAGGCCAAGAGGGGAGGCCAGGAGGGAGGCCAGGAGGGAGGCCAGGACGGAGAGGAGGCCAGGAGGGGAGGCCAGGACAGGGAGGAGGCCAGGAGGGGAGGAGGCCAGGACAGGGAGGCCAGGAAGCCAGAGCAGCCCACGCCAGCCCCGGTCTCTGAGGACGGGGACCGGCTGGCTCAGGAGGCCACGAGGCTGCAGGAGGGGACCCATCAGTCAGCCAGGTGGCCCTGCCTGCCCCCCCGAGAGTCTCCGCTCTCTCTGCCCTCCCACTCTGGGCTCAGGTGCCCTAAGCTACAGCCCAGATGCACTCACCCCCGTCCCCCGAACAGGGGGTTCACTTGGAGGAAATGTCTGCTTGAGACCCCACATTTTATCCCCAGCCACCACCATGCTCCCCTGCCCTGCCCCTCCCCAGGCCGTGCAGGGCGTGGGCCTGCAGATCCACGGGGCTCAGGGTGCCTGCAGGCCCCGCCCCCATCTCCAACCCACGCTCCGGGAGATGCAGCAGCCCCACAGCCGCGACGGGGCCAGGACCCGGGCAGACAGCGGGGGGCACGGGACCCCTGCCCCCAGCCCCTCCAGCACACATTCACACGCACGCACACAGACTCATAAACTCCCCCAGCAACTCTCACACACGCTTACACACACACACTCACTCACACGATCCTTAAGCACACACACAAAGTCACACACTCATTCACACTTACACACTGGTTCATGCTGGCACACTTATACACACCTGCACACGGACCTGCAGTCACACACTCATTCACATTCACACACACACACACCCTACAGAGCCGCCCCCAGTGTGGGACCCCCGGGCCCTCCCAGCCAGCACTGCTTCTGCAACTGCTGGGGAGGGGGCCGGGTGCTGTCCCTCTAAAGAAAGAAGCTTCACAGCTGAGACAGGAGGGGGTTTCCAGGTGGGAGAGGCCCCAGGTTCGGGGGCAGAGGGGACCCTCCTTGCTCAGGGCTCCCGGTGCAGCCTCCGAGGCCCCCTGCCCGCCGCACAAGGGCTGTCCCAGAGCACCCTTCCCTCCCGCCCCCAGTAACCCTTCTGCCCCTTCGGGGAGAAGGGCTACCAAGATGCCTGCCCACCACGCGCCCACCCCAGCCTCCACAGCCCCAAACCAGCCATTTCCTGCTGACACGCAGGTGGCTGGATGGGGGGATCAGAGCCCATCGGTGAGTCTGGGGTCTTGGCCAGGCCCCCTGCATCTCACCCTCCGCCCACAGGACCCAGCTGCCACCCAAGACTCACTGGGCTGCTCCCCATCCCAATCAGACCCCACCGCCACCCCACGCACACAGGTCTCAGGCAGGAGGCAGGCCCAGGGGTCTGCTGGGAACACAGGGAAAAAAGACCCACCCCCTCCAGCCACCTGCACGCTGCGGCGAGCGGGCAGCCTTCCCGGAACAGCCCCCAGGGGCCAGGACTGCATCTTGGTCCCTTCTGAACCCTCGCACACGACCCCTCGGCCGGGTGGGCTCACGGAAAAGGCCACCTTCGAGTTTTCTGAAGGAGGGAATGCCCGGGTCTCTCCCATTCTAGAACGTACTTCCGCTTACAGCTCCTTCATCTGCCTCTGCCCCCCACCCCCCCTCCCCCACCATGACTCCGCTATCTTCAATACCACACTCCCAGCCCTCCACCTAGCACTTTCCAGCTGAAGGGGAGCCTCTCACCAAACCCTCATCTTCCAGGTGGGGATCTCAAGCCCAGAGAGGGGAAGACACTTCCTCGGTGCTGCACAGCAGGGTCGGCCCAGAACTCCCCTCCCCCTCCCAGCAGCGGCTCCTCCCTCACAGCACATCCAGGTTTCAGGACTGGGATGGGGGTGAGGGTCAAGAAAATGAAAGAGCGAGGAGGCCTACACCCACTCTGACATGCCCTGGGGGTGCCCGGCTGTCCATCCCCACATCCCCCAGCCTGTGTCAGCGGGGCCCCCAGGACACAGCCCCAGGCCCTCCAGGACAAGTCACAGAGCAGAGGCAACACGGCAGCACAGCGGGTGCCTGGTGAGGCAGATGGGGGAGCCCCACAACTAGAATACAAGGTATGAAGATGGTCCTGGGGTGTTGCTGGGAGGGGGACCCCAGCTTTCACCAGTGTCTCCATGACCCACTGCCAGAGATGGTCCCAGACCAGAGCCCTGGGTTCCACAAACACTGACCACCTCCCTCCCATGCACACACCTGTCCTACCTTCTCAACACCTGTCCTATCTGACCTCAGCCGGTCCCTCCCAGGGCTGGGGGCTGCAGGCCTCCCCTTAACAGGTGACAGAGTGGAAACACTCAGGCTTGGAGTCGGACAGAACTGGATTCCAAAGCTAATAGTAGTACCTCTCACCAGCTGCGTAACCCAACCTCTCGGAGCCTCAGCTTCCCCCATCTGGAAATTGGGTATAACATAAACCATTCCACACCGGGAGGATTAAATGTGTCCATTATGTGTTAAGACAGGTGCCCAGCAGGTGCTCAATGCCATTGCCTTCTCCCCACACCGTGCCACCTCCCACCTGCCTGGCACCTGGTGGTGCTGGCCTGGGTTCAGGAGCTGCCATTGCCACAAAAACCAGCATCTGGTTCAGTCCCATCTCAGAGGGATTGCGGGGTCCCCGTCTCACTAACAGGACAGTCTGAGCCCCCAGGCAGAGCTGAGCCCAGGTCAGAACTTGCACCTGCCTAGGCGACAGCATTAAAAGAGGCCCAGGAGTCGAGCGCCGGGGGAAAAGGAGTGTCAGGAGCCCACGCGAAGAGTTCCAGGCGGCTGTTCCACAGACAGCAGTGTCCCTGTCTCAGCCAGAGCCAGAGCCCGTGCCCACAAGGCCCACGCTCTGGGCCAGTGGCTCACACGGGGTCGGCCTCCTGGTCACCCCAAGGAGAAGCACCATTATTCCCGTTTACAAGTGAAGCAGCTGAGGGCCACTTGCCCAAGTTCACTTGCCCAAGTTAAAACCCAAGCCTACATGCGGGACGTTCCAGGTCCCAGGCACTCCATCCATCACTTTGCCCTCCTGCCTCGGAGGATCAGAGGCCGGTAGAGGCCCTGGGCTCTGTGCTAAGGGGCGAGGGCAGCAAGGGGCCCCCAGGCCCCAGGACCAGGAACTGCCCACCTGTGGGCAGCACGACCGGCTGCTCACGTCTGAAACCACCACGCGGGCACACGAGAACGCCCCCAGCCGCCTCTGGGTAGAAACCACCGTACGGCACCCGGAGAGGTAAACTACATCCATAACATGAGCGTCACGGAGCAAAATGATTAAATGCTGTCGTTTCGGAAGGAAATTAATTAGCAATAGCTGTAGCTGTCTCAAGTCTGCTGAAGCAGCGTGCATCTCAATTAAAACGTAATTGCCGCAGCTTCCATCACAGCAGGTTAAACGGCGTGAGATGCCGAGTAGGCGCCTGTCTACATGCGGCTTGATTCAGTGCGTGGAATGCCCGTCATGGAACGGGAGGCGGGCAGGACAGCGAGGTCCCTCCTCAGAACCCCGCGCCCGTGCCCGCCGGTCCTGGCGAGGGGCTGCGTGTCCAGGCATAGAGATGGCAATGGAGGGTGGTTCCTTCAACTTCTGCACAGACCCACCCTTGGGAAAAGAGATTTTAAGCCTGGCAAGGACCTGGGTCTAGAGTAAGGACCCCCCGCTTGCCATGCCTACCGGGTCATGCAGAGAAGCAAATACGAGGCAATAGAGAGTGGTGAGGCTTGTGGCTAACAGGAGGCCCACTGTGGAGGGCAGACTGCCGCTGCTCCCCTCTGGCTGACTCTTCCCACGGGAAGGTGAGGGCCCAGGGTGCCAGATTCTCAACAGAGTGAGGGACAGGATTTTTAGTTCAGGTTTCCCGAGTTTTAAAACACAGTGAAGGCCTAACCTAAGGGTTATCAGTATTTGACCTCTTATCTAGGAATTCCTGCACCTAAATACACACCAAAGGGTGTCATCATCGAAAGTAGATTAATGGTTGCCAGGGGATGGGGGGCTGACTACTCACTGGGTGTGGGGTTTCTTTTTGGGGTGAGGAAAATGTCATGAAAATAAATAGTGGTGATGGTTGTACAACTTTGTGAATAATCTAAAAACTATTTTTTAAATTTTTTATTCATTTTTATTTTTTCTTTAAAATTTTTTTTACTGAAGTATAGTTGATTTACAGTGTTGTGTTAGTTTCAGGTGTACAGCTAAAAACTATGGAATTATGTGCTTTAAAAGGGTGAATGGTAGATGAAGTATATCTCAACAAGCCAGTTACAAAAAAAAGAGGTATGGTTTTTCCCTCAAATGCACCCAACAGCTGCCAGATTTTTCACCAACGCATCTTTCACTCATCTTTCAGACATGTCTTGAGGGGCTGCTGGTACAGGATGTCTCCGGGTCAGGAGCTGGGCAGACAGCAGGGGCGCCCTCAGCCCCACCCCCAGCATCAGTGGAGGCTGGGATGCTTTTCTAAATTGTCAGCTTCTCTTAGGGAGCTTCCTCCTCACCTCGGAATCAGGATGCTCCTCAGGGAAGGCTGGTGGCCGATGGGGGCAAGGGAGCAGGGTGAGGCCCCTCTGGTCAGGAGCCCAGCCCCAGGGAGCCCCTGGTGGTCCTCCCACATCCAGTCCAAACTCAGCTTCTCCACCACAAAGGTGGGTGCGCAGCTCTGAGCCCCGAGGCTGTGCCACCAGCATCACGGTGTTCACGGCACCTGCAGTTCTGCGGACGCGGCCACTTGACCCACCCCCTGCCAACTGGACACTACCTGAAGGCAGGCCCTGGACGGGAGAGGCTCCCAGAGGGTATGCACAAGGGATGAATGGTGATCATCATCTCTCTCCAGCGCCTGGCCCGGAGAGCACCCCCCGGTGAGTGCAGAGGGAGGCGGAGAAGCAGGGGGGCCAGCGGGGCACCCGGCAGCACACGGAGCTGAGCAGCCTGGATGAGACACATCTACCTTCCCACCTGACAGGCAGCACCCTGCCCGAGCCACGACCCCAGGCGACAGGATGCCACACAACGCCAGGGACGCCGGGACTCTTCCCCACTCGAGCTGCAGGCCTTGCCTTCCCTTTCCAGAAAAGCAGAGTCTCAGAACAGCGCCCGCCTTGGGGTATCCTAATCCTGGAACCAACTCTATAGGCATACACTCTAGGACCTTCTCTCGCTCGCCCTTTCCCCCAAAGTACCCTAAAAATCTCACTCAGGCCTTCACAGCATCTGCACTCTGACCCACCTGTTCCCCTTCGAGTTAATCTCCCCACAGAGAGACCTCAGCAGCTATTCCTACAAATTGCTTGTCACAGGAAAATGCAGAAGGCCACAACAGTGAAAACAATTCCAAATGGCCCCAAATAAGGGGCTGGTTAAGTAATCCCAGCATGTCCAAACAATGGAATATTAGTCACTGAAAATCACATTTACAGACTTATTTAATGCCGTGAGAAGGGCTTATGTTAAAATACCAAGGGGCTTCCCTGGTGGCACAGTGGTTGAGAATCTGCCTGCCAATGCAGGGGGACACGGGTTCGAGCCCTGGTCTGGGAAGATCCCACATGCCGCGGAGCAACTGGGCCCGTGAGCCACAATTACTGAGCCTGCGCGTCTGGAGCCTGTGCTCCGCAATGGGAGAGGCCGCGATAGTGAGAGGCCCACGCACCGCAATGAAAAGAGGCCCCCGCTCGCCGCAACTAGAGAAAGCCCTCGCACAGAAATGAAGACCCAACACAGCCATAAATAAAATAAATAAATAGAATAAAAAAAAAAAAAATACCAAGTGAAAAAATCTGGGCTGCAAAGTTGCACACGAAGCAGGATGCTTTCACTGATGTCACCTACTGCGGGGGGCGGGGGGTGGGAGGCAGGTTCTGGAAGGAAACAGATCTGTCACCACGCGTCACTGCTGAATAAAGGCACCGTCGGGGCTTTTTTTCTTCTTCATGTATACTTTCCTGAACTTTCCACTTTGAGCCTGGATTGTTCATTTATAATTATTAAAAATATACTCCAGACCATTTATCCACAGCAGAGATATTACTCTCCTCTCCCCACCACGAGCCAGGTGACAGGTCCCCCGGAGCTGGGAGCCTCTGAGCCCGCGGCCAGGCCTCGGGGCATCAGTGCAGCCCCTTCCTGCCACTCAGCCTGGAACTGGCCACTGTGGGTGTTCCTGGGGACTGAGAATGAGCCGCTTCTACTAAAACATGCCCCTGCCATTTACTGAGTGCCCCCTGGCTGCTGGGTGTCACACCAGCCCCTGTGGATACCAAATGAATGTGGTCTGTACCCTCCAAAGTCTTTGCTTAGTGGAAGCAAAAAACAAGGAAACCAGTAATTAACTGCAGAAAAGAACCTCAGTCTCTGGGAGCTGGGAAAGGAGTGGAGGAGGGAAGCCTTGGGTGTTACCGAGAGCTTGAACATTATCCCGGACTAAGGTGTGCACAAGACCGGCAGTGCCAACCCCGCTCCTGGCCCAAGGCAGACGTTGCTAATCAATCACAGCACTTTTCCCAGCAGCACTTGGTGGGGGTCCTTCTCCTGCAGGGCGTCCAACAGCCCCCCAGTCAAACTGCCCTGGCACAGGCAACGACCCCTCATCCGTGCAAGTGGGCAACGCGGCTTCTAAGGAAGGGGGTGACGCGGGTCACTCAGGAAGCAAGGGGGGCCGGCAGCAGAGAGACCCAGCCGGAGACAGCTGTGTAAGAGTCCAAGCCCCGGAGTGTGCAGTCCACAAGTGATGCGGAGGGGGGGAGGAGGGAGGGGACGGGGCTACACCGCCCACTCTGAGCCCAGCTTCCTCCCTCCTCCTAACTTTGGGGAGGCCTGGCAAGCTCAGCCCTCTGGAAGGAAAGAGACTCGGCGCTTGGCCAAGCAGCTGAATGCACAGAAGGGCTGCGCCGGGCCGCTCACCGCTGGGACGGGCAGAAGGACCCCCAAGGCAGCCCCGGGCACCTGCCCAAAGACTCGCGGCCCCCCAGCCGGCGCGGTGTCTGAGCCACTCGCTGAAACAGCTCTTTCAGAGCATGCGGCCCCCAGTGGCACATGTCCTGTCTCCTCAGGAGGCTGCAAATGTCTTCAGGAAAGGGCAAGGCCCTTGATTTACCCAAGGACTCTGAGTTGGAAGGAAGGGCCCTTGGAAACCAGCCAGCTTCACCTGGTCGTCTTACGAATGTGGAGGGCCAGGCTCAGATACATGGAGCCACTTGCCCGAGGTCAGAGCGGGCGAGGGGCAAAGCCAGAGAGGGCCCCGAGTCTCGTGTGTCCCGCTGCACGGCCTCTCTCCTGAGTCCAGCAGGGTGCCGAACCCAGGGAGCACCCGAACATTCCCTGACCGGCAGACGGATGCGGGGAAGGGCAGTGCAGCATCGGTCCCCCTGCCTGAGCGCTGGCCCCGGGGCCGCTGGCTGGCACCCTGTGCACCAGCCGGCCCTCCGTGCAGAGCACACGTGGAGAGGCTCAGCCCCGGTGAGGGAGCCGGGCCTCAGGCAGCACCCACGCTGGGATCGCACGGCTGCCCTCGGGCTCGCTCGGGCGTGCTCCCCAAAGACACGCTCTGATTCGCCGCCAGGGAGCCCAGGTGGCCGGGCCAGACGAGGGCCCCTGGTGGGCTCTGGGCCTGGGCGAGCAGGGCTGAGATGCATGTCAGCACCAATGCCTGGGCTCCAAACACTAACTCAGACTCAGCAGGTGGGAGGTGGACGGGGGTGGTGGGCCTACAGAGGAGGCCTCTTTCCATCTGTCAGGCAGATGGGGCCAGCGCTGACGGCCGCGCCCCAATTACTACTACTATAATCAGAGCCACACACAGGCACCCGGCACACGGCTGGGCGTTTCCCACTGGCAACCTTTCCAGATCCACACGACACTCGGAGGGGTCCCAGGCCCACTTGCAAGATGAGGAAACTGAGGGTCCCAAGACCACAGAGCGAAAGAGGGGCAAGCATTCAGGACTTTGCACCCAGGTCCCGCCCCACATCGCTCCTGCCTCAAATCACCTGCCCATCAGGCAGCACCTAGCCGCCCTCCAGCACTAATATCCCAAATGCAGGGCACCCTCCCCGGGTCGCCTGGTCACTCACCAACACCCCCGAGTGCCTTTACATCTGCACCAGGCACCCAAGCCAGGACCCAGACAGGGCTGCTCCCACCCTCAGCACACCCCTCGTCCAGCTGGGGAGACAGACCGGTGGCCCAGCAGCAGTACCGGACGGAGCGATGTCCAGGAGGGGAGCCGCCGGGGCGGGGAGGCATTCCAGCAGGAGGAGCTGGCCAGGCAAAGGCCAGGAGGGGAGGAGGCCGCGGGCACCAGGAGGCCAGGGGGAAGCCAGTGACCAGCAGCACAGAGGGTGTGAGTGTCTGCGGAGGGGAGCGGGGCTGGAAGGTGGACGCTGAGGGTCGGCGAGCCTCACGTGGGGCTGCAAAGTCGCACAGCTCCTGGGAGCACCACCCAGTGTAGTCTGTGTGAACTCGGCCCCAGCCAGGATACAGAACGAGTGCTGCGGGGGTCCACCAGGGGCCTCGGCCTGGGAGCCGAGCCTGCTTGAGTTGGAAAGGCCTCTGCCTGCAGACGACTCGGGGCTGGGAGCAGGCGGTAGAGCCTCTCGGCCCAGGGTAGGAAGGGCTCCTGCGCGGGCAAGGCTCACCGGCCCCAGCGACCCACAGACCCCACAGGACTCGGCTCAGTCCACCCCACCCCACCTCAGGCCCCGGATCCAGGGTCACAGGCCAAGTCCTGAGCGCCCCATCCTGCCCGCTCTCCAAGACCCACCACCACCCAGCGCCCTGGCCGAGCTGGCTTCAATTCAGCCTGCTCCGGGCAGCTCCCTCCCTCTGCGGGGGACGACGACGTCTAGAGTCTGTGCATTTATGTCTGCGCGGGTGCACGCACGCGCGCGCACACACACACACACGCTGTGTGCACTCAAACTTCTACAAACTCCAAATCCACGCACAATCAGAAATGCTCTCACCTGCAATGGATGCACTTACAGACACACATGATAACAGGCACACTCGCACATTTATAAATAGCCACACACAACGTGCAGATGAAACAGACATGCCCTCACACAGAAGCACACGGGGCACACGCTTGGTGCACACACACGGGGGCACCCCAAGGGGAAAGCCTCTGAGCCTGCCTTCCGTAACTCGGGGAAATCGCCGCTAGAAGGCAAGCTCTGGAGTTCTGGCCCCACGGGTGCACTTGCCTCGGCAGCAGGGGGACAGGTGCGGAAGGTCCCCCAGCCTAGCTGGGAGGCCGGCCCAGGTCTCTAGGGCCTGGAGGGGGCTTCATGCAGAGACGAATTCCTGGTCAAGGGGCTAAATGCACAGGGCCCTGAGGTTCTGGGGGTGTCCCCAGGCCCCAGGGAGCCCTGGAAACTTCCACTCTGCAGAAGAAAGAGCCCACTGGACTCGGGCAGTGCCAACTGCCCAGCATTGGCTGCAGGCCTGCTGATGAGTAGGGGGCGTGCTGGCTTTCGCCCACTTTACCGAGGAAGCTGCAGTGCTGAGTGCAAGTCTAAAGGCCCAGGAGCTTCTCCTGACTTCCCTTCATTCCTCCATCATCAGATCCATCCACCCATCCCTTCAATCCAAGTGCCGACTGTTGTTTCATCTTCATGACAAGCCTATGAGGCAAGAACAAGGACCTCCGTCCCATATGCAAGGACAGGGAAGCACAGAGGGACACAGAGTGCTCAGGCCACACTAAGTGACCAGGTCAGCCTGACACCAAAGGCAGCTCAAGTCACGATCTGCGCAGAGCAGCAGCAAAGAAGCGGGTTTCGTGGCCTCTGCCCTTCTGGCAGTCTGAACGTGTGCATCTTCTCACGTGCAAACAGGACCAGAGAGAGCTCCCTGCTCCACAGCCTTCCAAGCTCGGTGGGCCTCGCCAGGAGCCCAGCTCCACCAGCCACTTCACTCCTCTGAACCTCAGTGCTCCCTCTGTAAAATGGGGATAAATGTACCCACTGCACAGGAGCACCAAGCCCAGAGCCTGGCCCCGAGCGGATGCCCAAGAAAGGCGTGAGTTAGGAACGCTCCTGCTACTCCATCACCAGAGGTGCCGCAGCTCCTAATAAAACAACACGCCAGTACGCGGTGCAGACCAAAGTAAAAAGACTTTAGTGGAGAACAGCCTGGGTGGGTCTGGCTTCCGAGAGGGTCGGGAGGCGATGCGCGTGGGCTGAGCCTGGAGGCGCGGAGGCAGCCGGGGTGCCGGGGTCGACGGGAGAATCGCAGCCACCCCACCGGGCACAGAGGCTCTGGACGTGCCTGACGGAGCCCCGGCTTCCAGTGACGTCACCTCCCGGCGCCCACGGGGAGTGGTCCTGCACAACCTCCTTTTCCAGATGGAGAACAAGAAGCAGGGAACAGACAAGAACTTGAAGGTCAGGCAGGTTGCTGGACGGAGCCAGGGCTGAGGCTGGGGCTGCTGGAGAACAGGCCAGCGGGGGGTGGGGGGTGGGGCAGGGGGACCGTGGGGAGGTGGGGAGAAGCCCCCTGGCTCCCGTGTCCCCATGCCAGTTTGCTGAGGGTATTAAAACGTTTCTTTTCAATTACTCCTTCCTTGGAAATTACTAACAGCGCTCTGATGAAGATGCGACTTAATTTCCCAGTTGGTTTGGAAATGAGGAGACCCATAATTGTGTGACCCTCTCTGCAGCAGCAGACAGGAGAGGGGGGATGTCTCCTCGGAGGCCGCTCGGGAATAAAAACATCCCGCCGAACGTGCTCGGCCCCTGGCACCGGACGGGGCTGGGGTGCAGGCTGTCGCCCCTCTGCACCCCGCGCCCTGCTCAGTGCACCCAAGGTCCTGGCCTCACACTCCGCTCTGACTTGGAAAAGCGCTGAGCCCACCGGGCCACAGCCACGTGCTCAGGGGCCCTGGTCTGCGCCCCTCCGAGCAAGTCAGCTCCCACAGAGCCCCAGGCCCACTGCGGACAGAGGGAAAGATAAGCTGCCCTTACTTAGAGCCGGCTGCATGTTCGTCAGGCCTTGCGGCCATTTCCGCACCTCACTCTTGCCAAAGCCCATGAGTACCCCCACTGCACACAGGTGAGGAGACAGGTGCCCCAGTTCCTGTGGGTGAGGCCTTGGTGTGACTCCGAAGGCCCCGGCCTCCCTCCGGCCCCCGCCGCCTTGTCGTGGGAGGATGAACCTGCCTCTCGGTCGCGGCTCCCCCCCAGGGACACCGCAGACCTGGGAACAGGCCGCACACGGCGAGTTCCCGTGACTGGAGCCCCTAGAGTCAGCCCCAGGAATTTCGCTGGACTCTCCCCGATACGAACACAATGACGACGGCCACTGTTTGTCCTTTCAGACGCCGACTCTGTCACGTCACGCTAAGTGACTCGTGAAAATCACCCTGTCCCGGTGTTATAGTGGGGGGAGGACTATAACACCCCCACTTTACAGACGCAGAAACTGAGGCACGAGGTCTTGAAGAGCAGAGCCAGGATCCCACCAGACCAGCCTGAGCACAGAGACGCTCCACCACGGCCCTCGCCACCTCCCTGGCTTTCTCAGACTCACAGTGAACATAGCACAGTGTGCTACAGGGGAAGGGACCTTCTCTCCCATTTCTGAGACGGGGTCCCTCCTGACCACCGTCTTGTCTTCTCCGCTGAGGGCAGCCTCCATGCCCTCCTACCTACCCCAGGGCTTCTCCCTGAATCCTCTCTCGACAGGCTGGGGGACATTCCTCCCCAGGTGAGGAGGTCCTGGGGGTCCCCGTCAGGTGGGCACGTGCTTGGCGGGGCCTGCTGGCCGCCTGCACACCGCCAGGGGTTGGGAAGGGCCGTGCCGCCCGCTGCGTTTCCCGGCGAGGCTGATAGGTCCAGACTGAGGCGCCACAGCGGGACTGAAGGCTACGGGGTCGGGAAGGGTCGGCCGGCTGCAGACACGCCAAGGAGCAGCAGGAATTACTCATCCCAGCCCGGCCTCGCCAGCGTGAACCTCTGAACCCTCCACATGGGATGCAAGGAAACCCCCATCGGCCACTCGAGAGGCGCTTAGCAGGGGACGCACACACCCCCGAGGCCTCGTCCACAGAGGGACTCTTGTTTGGAAAACAGGCGTTATCACTATGACACAAATGCTGTCTGGATTCCAGGAGTCTTTTTCCTGCTGCTTTTTCAATTCCCAATTCTCCCTCTGCACCAACATCTCCTATCTCATGCCCTGCACTGGAACAGGCCAGAAGGAAATCAAGCAGCGAACTTCAAAAACAAAGGAGACCGTGGTCTCCGACACACGTCGTGAACTCCGACTCACCTCCACACTGACCCTCAGGCAGCCGGAGCTTTGCTGGGCCAACCGGACCCATCTCATCCTGCAGAACCTCCTGTCTGCTCCCCAGACAAGCCCTGATGGCCCTGACAGAGGCAGGACGGCTGCGAGTGCTCAGTGACAGCACAGGTGAGGGGGAAGGGTCAGGCACACCCCCTCCCCGCCCCGATGCGCTGGCAGCTACTCAGGCCGGCCGCCCCCCCAGCCCACCCCCCGGGGACCTCAGTGTTCTGGCCTCACAGATTCCCTGCAAAAGGAAGACACAGAGGTGCGTGGGCACTGCAGGAGCCAGCAGCCTGGGCTGTCAGGGAAGGCTTCCTGGGAGAGGCAGCACTGACACTGGGTCTCCAAGCACAAGGAGGCTCGACAGGTAGGAACCAGGGGTGTTGTAAGCATGGGGTAGTCACCGAGTTACTGTCGCACTGAAGGAGACTCCACTTTTATCTCCAAGAGGACCACAAGATTCGAAACCTGAAAATTCTGAAGCTTTCTAAAGCACCATAAAAATACTCCCAAAACCTCAACCTGTCCATTGGGACTGGCCTCACTCAAAGGCTAAAAGCCAGCAGTGGGCCGTGCAGTGAAGGGGGCTCTGTCCCCAGAGGTATAGGCAAAAGGTCACCTTCTCCGTAGCATCCAGGACTGGGTTCAGGGTGTGAATGGGGCCTTGGACCCCGAGGGCACCTGGGAAAGGCCCGGTGGTCCCAGGCTGGGATGTCTGGGAAGAGGGTGGGACTGGCAGAGATGAACCCTCTGTCCCAAGGGCAGAAGAAGGTTCAAGGAAAGACCCCTGGCAGGGTGGGCACTAGCCCGGGCCTTGTGGATGGCAGAGGCCTCAGCGCTGGAAGCAAGGCAGCGCTCTCCACACACTAGACGGAGGACCCTCAGCTCTTCCGTTGGGCCTGGGTGTCTGCAACAAGAAGCAATGAATCAACGTGACAGCGCGTCACTGCCTCAAGAGACACAAAGGCAGACAGACCAGGGCTAACTCAGAAGCCTCTGATCGAAGACACACCTAAAAACTCTCAGGGAAACAACAGCTCCACATGCGGCGAGTTTTAGAAATGCTGGGTCAGCATGAAACAAGTTTCTTTAGTGGAGGACTTCGCAGAGCTTTCAAAATAGCACCTCGGTGCTTTTAAGATCCCGGAAAGCCCCAGACTAAGTGGCTTCTCCCAAACTTTCTCCAAAAGGGCCAGGGCCCTTTCTGTCTGCAGAGTCTGTGCACAAGGGGAGCCGCAGAAAGCAAACTCCAGGGAGCCGTCCTGGCCTCTCCCTGCCCCCTCCCAGGGCACAACAGACTGGCCGGGCTCTCCCCAGGAGGGCCTGAAGCTTCGTGCCCACCTGATGCCCGGCTGGGATCCACCCCTCACTCCCAATCTGGGTGGCGGTACAAGTGAATGAGGGTGACATCATGAAAAAGCTAACCTAAAAGCGTCAGTTCCTTAAAAAAAAAAAAAAAATTTAAACATTCTCATTAACACATGTAATATGTCTGGGTTATCAGCCAATTCCTGGGGCACACCTGACAGTCTTGGGTTCTGGAGGTAAGAAGCCTGCTCCTGACAACTTGGGAGGAGCCGCCTCGGTCTCCTCCGGGCATCTCCTGAGCCTGTGACAGCCCTTCCTAGCATGTCCTTAGGTAGCTCCGTGGAAGGTGGCCATCGTGGAGGGCGGCCACCGCATACCTCGGTCTAAGGCTCCGTCCTACCTGGCTGACACCAAAGTCCGGGCACCACAAGCCACACACCGGCTCTGGCACCTCATCTGCACGTCCTTCTGTGCCCAGTGCCATCAGAACACAGAAGCTGTCCTCCGTGAAGCTCTGAGGATGGCGGACACATCCAGGTGACAATACAGGAGGCCCCAGGAGACTTCCACCCAGCAGGAAAGGTCTGGGGGACACTCTGTATCACCAGTGTGTCTTTTCTTGGGACCCGGCAGGAAAGTTTTCAGAGCAAGATGCCCTCCCAGGTCTCTGTGATTATCTCCACGGACAGAGGAGACGGGCTTTGCAAAGCCCTGGCCGGCCGGGGAAAACATAAAAGGCCCCCTTGCTGACAAAACCCTCTGAGAAGAGAACCTGCCCCCAAACCTTTTAAAATGATTCTGGGTTTTGGCCCCAACTTGCCACTCGCAGCCGCACCCCACAGACACGTGACTGACAGGCCAAATCCAGCCTCTGATCCTTGAGCAAAGGCATGCCCCAAAGTCCGCAGAGTCTCCTCCAGGGGACAAGATGGCACATGCCGGTGACACAGCGTGGCCCCTCGTCATTCTGTCCAGAGGCTGTAATTAGAAGGCGGTCCCGGCGCTCTGAGCTGGCCCCTCCTGGCTCTTCCCTGGAGGGCTCTCTCCTCCACCCCCAGCCCCCCCAGGGGCCAGACAGCAGCGGGACCCCCGAGTGCCCATTGGATGCCCAGCTTTGCTCCCCTGAGCACCCCTCCTCACCCTGGCTCAGGACAAGCCGTCCTCGACCTTCGTAACCTAAATCCTCAACAAGAAAAGGTTCCTTTTCCTCCCCTCAGCCTTTTTCTAACAGCAGCCCCGGCCCAGTGGGTCCCAGGCCTTCAAACCCTCTCAACCCAACAAATGTTTCCTTCCTTCCCTCCCTCCCTCCCCACTCTCACTTCATAGAGATACATTATAACTGACATATAACACTGTGTTAGCTTAAGGTATACAACATAATGATTATCAAATCATGTGTATGTACTGTGAAATGATCACCACAAGAAGTCTAGGCAGCAAACATCACATAGTTACATATTTTTTTTTCTTTTTGAGATATACTCCCTCAGCATCTTTCAGATGTAGAATACACTGTGGTTAACTACAGCCTGTCACCGTAAGCAATAGTCCCCAGGATGTAATGTCTACTTTTTTTATTTATTACTTAAAAGTTAATTTATTTAAGTATAATTGACCTACAGCACTATGTGAGTTTCAGGTGCACAACATAGTGATTCAATGTTTCTATGTTACAAAATGATCACCTCCTCTCCCCTCCCCTCCCCCCTCCCCCCTCCCCCACCTTCCCTCCTTCCTTCCTTCCCTCAGCCGAGGTTGATGAGAGCCAATGCTCTGGCCAGGTGAAGGGGACACAGAGATCTGAGACCCAGTTAGTCAATCAAAAGTGTGACAGTCAGATAGGAGTCTGTCCTGGGGCGGCGGTGGGGGAGGGGGGGGTGGGAGGCGCCAGGGAGGGCGTGGCCAGCTGGGCCAGCGGTGCAGGTATATCCACGGAACCCAAGGCCGGTCCAGTTGGAGCAATAGGTTAGCATACGGGTGCAGTGAGTCATGAGACCAGAGAAGGCGTCAGGGCCAGACCCCAGACCTCCCATGCCAGGCTCCAGAACCTTCCAGGGCTCTGCCCCAGTACTCTGCCATCTGGAACGCCCTGCCCTTCTCTCCATCCAGTCAAACTCCAACCATGGCCTCCAAGCCCTTCCCAGTCCCCAGCTCAGGAAGCCTTTCCTCCTCGGATCCCTCCGGCCCCGCAGCATCCGCTTAGGACCTCACGTCAGAGCCAGGGCCCTCAGTGTCTCTGACCCCCACCTTCACTCTCCAGATGGAGAAACCACGGCCCAAGAGGGTCTGGGCTCTGCTCCCCTGAGGTAGGGACAGGGCAAAGATGGAGCTGGGAGGCCTGGGCTCGGGGCTGAGTCTGGACCAGCCACAGGCCCTCGACAGCCCGTTCATCTCATGGGAAGCCCCCTCCAGCACAGCCCCTGCCCCCTGACATCCTGAGGGTCCTCCCCCACCCCAGCCCCACCACCGGGGGGGAAAGAACCAGGTCTAAGTCAACGTCCCCAAAGCTGGGCACAATGCTGGCTCCCAGTGGCGCTCAATAGTGTTCACTGGATGGATGGACGGACAGACAGATGGGTGGAGAAGGAGAAGAAAAAGGGAGGGGGCTGGGGGGAAGAGGAGGGGGCTGGGGGGAGGCGGAGGAGGGGGGCAGTGGAGGAGGGGCTCCCAGCTGAGAGCAGGTGCTGCCGTACCCTCCAGCCTCTCTGCCCCGCTGCCGCCCTCGCGTTGGGTTTCAGACCGGCCCCAGCTAGAGCCGGTTGGGAGGGGGCAGCCGTCCCAAGCTGGGGCCACATGGGGCACCGTGGCCAGGGACAAGGGCTTCGTGATGAGGACATGCTGGTCCCGATGCCCCCTCCCTGGCTCCAGAGCCCCACAGGCCCAAGGCTACAGCCCCAGCCGCGACATCCTCCCTCCCGGTCAGTCCCCACTCTCCCACCTCATGCAGACTCCAGCCTGAAGACGGCTACATGAGTCCAGCTTCCTCCTTGGCGACCTGCCTTTCTCCTGTCACCCAACTCCTTTATTTTGAAAAGCAGTGAAACTGTACCAAGATCCAGACCGGCAATCGATGGGAAGAAATGTCTGGCAACAGTACTGGCTGCAGCAAAGCCAAGGTGCAGGCCAGTCTAGACTGCCCCGCCCCCCCTCCGGCCCCACTCTCCCTGCGCTGGACCAGCCCCTCAGGATTGCACAACAGGGCATGCGGGGTCAGAACTTCCCAGGACAGGGTTTAGAGAAGAAAAGTGTGTCTAATGAAGAGGAACGAGAGGGCAGGATTCCAGAAGGACCTGGAAATATTGTGGCAGTTTTGTTTTGTTTTGCTTTTGCAAAGAGGCAAACACACAACTTTAGGGCGTGAGAACAGCAGAAAGAGACCGAGGTGAGGTCTGAGAAAGCACCGAGAAGGAAAGATTGACTCAGCAGTGGTCTAAGAGCTGACTGAGGCATTGGGGGGTGGGGGGCTGGCCCAGCTAGCGGGGAGGCAGCGGGGGCTGGTAGGGGCTCACAGGGACAAGTCACCAAGGACCACAGGTGACGATTCAAATGTGGTCACCTGCGCAGAATAACCTGAAGACAGCCCCCCGACACACACACAAGTGCCAAAGGGGAAAAATCCCCCCAAATCTCCCAACACAGCCTCCAGAGGTCACCCCACGCCCTGGGGAAGCCTCGTCCCTTCTGATCCTTGGAAGGTCCAGACTTTCAAGCATCCCCTCAAAGGCACAGTGATGTCCTCTGGGAGGCCCCAGGCCCTCCTCCGAGCCCACTCCAGGGCTACTCCCCAGCTGGACATCCCAAGGAGGGCTCACACCCCAGGGCAAAGGGAGCCTCCAAGAGTTTGAGAGCTGGTGTAGGCCCTGAGATGGTCATATCCCCTTCGCTTGACAGATGCACAACTGAGGACCAGAGAGGCAAGGGCCTTGCCCAAAGGCACAGAGCGAGCATGAATCACCCTGTCCTTCAGGGGCTGACCCGACAGGGCCCAGGAAGAAAGACCGCCGGAGGGCCTCTGCAATCACCAGGGGCAGCCCCCAGGACTGAGGCCCCTCACTCGCCCAAGGCGCCATCCGGTGGGCCTCTCACCCGACGGTGCAGAGGCGGGAATGCCCAGTTCCGTCCGCACCCTCCGGCCGCGTGGCCGCACATAGCCGATGGCACCTTGATGAGCAAAGAAGGAAACCTGCCACGGGGTGGGGGACAGGCGATTCATGTGAGATCAGGCCCTGAAAGAGCCTAGCCCCAGTCACGGTGCCCCTTTCTTCCCCTTTTCTCCGCAGGAGGGGGAAGGCCAGTGGTACCCAGCGCTGGGTCAGGCTGCGTGTCTCTGGACAGGCCACTGCCACCGGCCGGCCTCGGCTTCCCCTTCTGCACAATGAGAGGACCAGAGTGGCAGGACCCAGGGCCCGCAGCCTCACTCTGTCTCTCCCTCTGGGCTTCCGGCCCCGCAGAGTGGCCACAGCCGGCCTGGCCCAGCCTTCAGACGGTGGGCTCCCCAGGGCCTGCCCGCGGCCCTCTCCACAGGCCAAGGAAGGCGGAGGCAGCTGACGGCTGGCTGCCTGATTTACAACCTCCTCCGGCCGCCCTGCCTGAGGCTGAGGCCCAGCAGACATTTTCCATCACTGCCGCGGCCGAGTTCCGACATTCAAGGGGGGCCCTGGGTCTGCGCCCTGGGCCTGGCCCCAGTGTCCCATCTCCTGAGCGCGCGGGCAGGCCAGGGGCCCAGGTCGAACCTCTGTGCCTAGGAATCAGCACTGCATCACAGGGGAGGGGGATGCTGAGCCCAGGTGCCACGGCCAGGCCCGAGAGGCCCGGGTGGGGGAGGGCCAGGCCTCCCAGCCTGCATGGTCCACACCAGGCCCTTCCCACTTCCGTTCCCCCCTTTCGCCCCATGACAACATCTTGAACGAGAGCCTCTGTTGGCTAGCCGGAGCGCTCTGGGGTTTTTCTGCCCCGACGCAGCTCCCACGCTCAACTGTGCACACAGCCCTTGGACAGGCTGCTGAGACTGTGTGTGGTGCTAGCAGTGAAACACAAGCCTCCGGCCCACACAAGTGTTCTCGGAGGCCTCGCTGCCCCCAGGCGGGACCGGCCAGGATAAGCAGGGAGTTGCCCCTGCCCCTCCCGGCACCAGGCCCTTCGCCAGCCACCCTCTGGTCAAGCCAGCCTCTCAAGTCAGGCCATGAGCATATTCAGGGTAAGGACCATCCACACCACGGAATTCTCTAAGCCATTTAAAATGGGAAAGGTCCTCCGAGGGAGAAAAATACAAATCAAGCTTTCTGCTTCCAGCCAAGATGCAATAACAGGAACTAGATGTAGGGTCCCACCCGAAACCACCAAACAGCCAGACAAAACATTTGAGACCATGGTTTTCAAGACACTGAACAGCAGGCAACAAACGGAAAGTCGTCCTGAGAGACATAAATACACAAGGCGGTGAGCGCTAACTAGAATGCCCCAGGGTGCGGGGCAGGGAAGGGAACCCAAGCAGACCTGGTGGATTCCGTGACCTGAGGAGACAGAGCTGAAGTCCAGGGAGACCAGGGCAGCAAGAGATTGAATGACAGAATGCCAAGAGGAGAGAACTGGACAGAGAGGCAACCCCAGAGATCGGCAGGGGTCCCCCTGGGATCACTGCAGAATACAGCCAGCACATGCAGTTGTGTCCCAGGGCCAGGGAAGCACAGGAAAGGATGAGAGGGACAGTACCCAGCACACACAGGGCCACTGCCCGTCCCCACCAGCCAGACCGGAGAACCTCAAAAGCCACAGGGTACTGGGTGGAGAATTCAGAAGGGTTCTGCCTCAATAGCGAGGAATAATTAGCCCTGGGCTCTGGTGCCATCTAACTAATCTTAAAAGCAAGGTTAACTCTTCCAAGTAAATCAACCATGTCTCAGAGGAAGCTCAAAAATATTTATAGGATAACAAAAATATTCAATACTGAACAAGATAAAATTTACAATATCTAGCATCCCTCAAAAATAACCAGGCGGGGCTTCCTTGTTGGCACAGTGGTTGAGAATCCGCCTGCCAACGCAGGGGACACGGGTTCGAGCCCTGGTCTGGGAAGATCCCACATGCCGCGGAGCAACTGGGGCCGTGAGCCACAACTACTGAGCCTGTGCGTCTGGAGCCTGTGCTCCGCAACAACAGAGGCCGCGATAGTGAGAGGCCCACGCACCGCGATGAAGAGTGGCCCCCGCTCGCCGCAACTAGAGAAAGCCCTCGCACAGAAACGAAGACCCAACACAGTCAAAAATAAATAAAATAAATAAATAAATTAATTAATTAATTTAAAAAAAAAAAAAAAAAACCAGGCGTGGGGACTTCCCTGGTGGCGCAGTGGTTAAGAACCCTCCTGCCAATGCAGGGGACACGGGTTCGAGCCCTGGTCCGGGAAGATCCCACATGCCGCAGAGCAACTAAGCCCGTGCGCCACAACTACTGAGGCCCGCATGCCTAGAGCCCGTGCTCCGCAACAAGAGAAGCCACTGCAATGAGAAGCCTGCGCACCACAACGAAGAGTAGCCCCAGCTCACCGCAACTAGAGAAAGCCTGCACGCAGCAATGAAGACCCAAAGCAGCCAAAAATAAATAAATAAATAATCGTTTTTTAAAAATACTTTTAAAAAAATAAATAAAAATTTTTAAAAACATAACCAGGCATGAAAAAAAAACAGGAAAATACAACCCATAATGAGGAAAATAATCAATTAATCAAAACTGAACCAGAGCAGACACAGACATTAGAACTTGCAGACAAGAGCCTTCAAAGAGTTATTATAACTGGATTCCGTATGTTCTAAAAGTTAAGCAGAGATACTAAAGATATAAAAAGACCCAATCCAACTTCTAGAGATGTAAAATACACTGGAAGCAATTAGTGGCAGATTAGACACTGCACAAAAAAGGTTCATGAACTTGAAGAAATAGCAATAGAAACTAACCAATATGAAAAGCAGAGAATTACAAAAGAAAAGAAAAGAGCATGTAGTCTATGGGACAACTTCAAGCTGCCTAATATATGTGTAATTGGAGTCCCCAAAGAAGAAATGGAGAAGAGAGAGTAGAAAGAAGAAATATTTGAAGAAATAATGGCTAAGAATGTACCAAATTTGATGAAAACTACAAATGCAAAGAAAAACTGAAAAAAAAGAAAAAACAGCCAGAGTGAAGATTATTACCTGAGATCAAGAAAGGCACTCAGGACTTCACTGGTGGCACAGGGGTTAAGAATCCACCTGCCAATACAGGGGACATGAGGTCGGTCCCTGGTCCGGGAAGATCTCACATGCCGCAGAGCAACTAAGCCCATGTGCCACAACTACTGAAGCCCACGTGCCGCAACAACTGAAGCCCGCATGCCTAGAGCCTGTGCTCTGCAACAAAAAAAGCCACCGCAATGAGAAGGCTGCACACTGCAGCAAAGAGTGGCCCCTGCTTGCTGCAACTGGAGAAAGCCCACACGCAGCAACAAAGACCCAACACAGCCAAAAACAAAATTAAAAAAAAAAAAAAAAAGTCACTCATAATAACAAAGGAGTGAGCTCATCAAGAGGAAATAACAATCCTAAACATGTATGCACCTAACAACAGAGCTTCAAAATACAGGAAGTAAAAACTGAAAGAATTGGTTTGAAAGCCAATCAATGTGATTCACCATATTATCCCATCCGAGATCAAGAACAAGACAGGATGTCTGCTGTTACCACCGCTAGTCAACACCGTACCAAAGGGTCTACAGCCAGTAAAAGAGGGCAAAATAACTAAATAAAAGGCATCCAGATCGTAAAGAAAGAAATAAAACTGTGTTTATTTGCAGATGATGTGATCGTTTATGTACAAAATCTGATAAAATCTACAGAAGAGGATAAAAGAACGATACACACAGTCATTTATGTCTCTAAATACTAGCCAATTGAAATTTTAAAATATCACTGTAACAGCTTCAAATTGCATTAAAATATCTCAGGATAAATCTGAAAAAGACATACAATGCCTGTACACTGAAAGTTATAAAACATTGCAGAATTTAAAAAAGACCTAAACAAATGGAGGGACCCGCCTTGTTCGTGGATCAGATTACTCCATATTGTTATTTTCTCCAAATTTATCTATATTCATCATACTCTCAATCAAAATCTGAAAAGCAGGATTTTTGGAGAAACTCACATGAAAACGCAAAGGGTCTAAAATAGTCAAAACAACGTTAAAAAAAGAAGAACAAAGTTGCAGGGCTAAACTGCCTGATTTCAAGACTTATTATAAAGCTCAGTAACCAAGAAAATATGGTGTTGGAGCCAACACAGACAAATAGATCAAAGGAACAAAACAGAAAGTCCAGAAATAGGCCCACACATATACGGGAAACAGATTTTTTTTTATAATGGTGCAAAGGCAACTTGGTGCAGAAAGAATAATCTTTTGAACAAATGGTACTGGAGCAATTAGATAGCCATCTGCAAATAAATAAATATAGGCCAACCTCGGAGCTCTTGCGGGTTTGGTTCCAGACCACCACAATAAAGCAAGTCAACACAAATTTTCTGTTTCCCAGTGCATATGAAAGCTATGACTACACTATCCTGTAGTCTATTAAGTGTGCAATTGCATTGTCTAAAAAAAAACATACATACCTTAATTAAAAAATACTTTATTACTAAAAAGTGTAGCCATCATCTGAACCTTGAGCAGGTCATATTCTTTTTGCAATAGTAACATCACAGATCACTGATCATAGATCATCAAACGAATATAATAATAATGAAAAAGTTTGAAATATTGCAAGAATTACCAAAATGTGACACAGAGACACAAAGTGAGCAAATGCTGTTGGAAAAAGGACACCAATAGACTTGCTTGATGCAGGGTCACCACAAACCTTCAATTTGTAAAAAACACAATATTTGTGAAGTGCAATAAAACAAAGCATAGTAAAACGAGGTATGTCTGTAAATAAATCAGTAACTTTGGTCCATACTTTGTACTGTATACATATGAACTCAATATGGATCACAGACCTAAAACTTTAATACCTCTGAAAAGAAAACACAGGAGAAAACCTTTATGGCTTCGGTCTAGGCAAAGATTCTTTGGATACGACACCAAAAGCAAGATCTATAAAAGAAATTTTATAAAGTGGAGTTCATTAAAGTTAAAATATTTTACTCTACAGAAGATATTGTTAAGAGAATGAAAAGATAAGCCACAGACTTGGAGAATATATTTGCAGAGCATATAACCTGTTAAGAAACTTGGTAGCCAGAATATATAAGGAACTCTCAAAACTGAATAATTAAAAAACAAACAAACCAAGGTTTAAAAACAAGGGAGTTGCCAGGGTAAATCAGATACTATACCAAGAAGAAATGCAGATGGCAATAGAGCACATCAAAGCACAACACCAGGACTTCCCTGGTGGCGCAGTGGTTAAGAATCCGCTTGCCAATGCAGGGGACACGGGTTGGAGCCCTGATCCGGGAAGATCCCAGGTGCCGCGTAGCAACTAAGCTCGTGTGCCACAGCTACTGAGCCTGAGCTCTAGAGCCCTTGAGCCACAGCTACTGTGCCCTTGTGCCACAACTACTGGAACCCGCACGCCTAGAGCCCATGCTCTGCAACAAGAGAAGCCACCGCAATGAGAAGCCCGTGCACCGCAACGAAGAGTAGCCCCTGCTCGCCGCAACTAAAGAAAGCCCGCATGCAGCAACGAAGACCCAACGCAGCCAAAAATATATTAATTAATTAATTAATTTTTTTTTAAAAAGCACAACACCATTCATTAGGAAAATGTAAATTAAAACTACAATGAGGTACTACCACACACCCATTAAAATAGCTAAAATTCATTTGTACACCAATATTCACAGCAGTGTATTCAGAATAGCCAAAAGTTGGAAACAGCCCAAGTGCCCATCAACAGATGAATGGATAAACGAAATGTAGTCTATACATCCAATGGAATACTCTTCAGCCTTAAAAAGGAATGAAGTTCTGACACATGCTACAATGAGGATGAACCTTTAAAACATTATGCTAAGTTTAAGAAGCCAGACACAAAAGGACAAATATTACATGATTCTGCTTATATAAAATATCTAGACTAGGCAATTCATAGAGACAGAAAGTAGAATAGGGGTAAGGGATTAAAAGGTACAAACTCTTAGGTATAAAATAAGCTTCAAGGATATATTGTACAACACGGGGAATAGAGCCAATATTTTATAAAAACTGTAAATGGAGTATAACCTTTAAAAATTGTGAATCACCATATTGTACCCCTGTAACTTGTATAATATTGTACATCAACTATACTTCAATTTAAAAAAAAAAGAAAGTAGAAGTTACAGGGATGGGGGGGCAGAATGGACAGTTACTGCCTAATGGGTACAGAGTTTCTGCTTGGGGTGATGAAAGAGTTTTGGAAATAGATAGTGGTGACGATCACACAACATTGTGAATGTAATTAATGCCACTGGATTGTACCCTTAAAATGGTTAAAATAGCAAATTTTATATTACATATATTTTACTACAATTACAAAATACAATAATGTAACATACAAAAAACCATTGAATTGTACACTTTAAATGGGTGAATAGTATGGTTAAAAAAAAGAGACCTATCTATATGTGAGTGAAAATAAACAATTTTTTTTTTTAAATAGCTAAAATTCAAAAGATTGACCATTTCAAGAGTTGGCAAGGATGTGGTAAAACTGGGATTCTCATATGCTGCTGGTGGGAATATAAAATTGTACAATTCTCTTTGTTAAACAGTTTTACTGTTTCTTGAAAAGTCAGTCATACCTACCTCATGACCTAGACACACCTACCCTCTGAGCCAGAAGTCCCACCCCTCAGGATTTACCCAAGAGAAAAGAACGCATATGGCCGTACAATGACTTGTACAAAATGTTCGTAGCAGCCTTATGTGTGATAGCCCAAAACTGGAAACAACCCAAATGTCCGTCAACAGGCATCTGGATAAACAAATCAGGGTACATCCATATGATGGAATACTACTCAGCAATAAAAACGATGGACCATTGCTCTGTGCAACATGGATGAATCCCAAAGTAACTGCACTGAGTGAAAGAGCCAGACCAAAAAAAAAAGCACACAACCTGTATGGTTCCATTTAATTCTAGAAAAGGCAAACAGGTCTATAGTGACCAAACACAGATCAGTGGTTGCCCGGGGAAGGAGAGCAGGTGGGAGGGACAGATTACAAAGGGGCAGGAAGAAACTTATGGGGATGATGGATATGACTGCTATCGTGATTGTGGTTTGCAGACATAAGTCAAAACTTATCAAATTTTACATTTTAAAAAAACTCCACTGAGATGTAGCTTTTCTTCCAACTATCAGATTGGCAAAGATCAAAACGTTTGATTGTAACATTCTACTGGGGTGGATATGGGGAAATACGCACTCTTATCGGTTGCTGGTGGGACTGTAAACTTCTACGGAAAGTGAGTTGGCAACATCTACCTGAGTTACAAAAACCCTCACCTCTATGCCTAGAAGTTTCATTTATAGGAAGTCATCTACAAAGATATACTCATGTGTGTGAAATGACGTATTATAAGGTTATTCAATGTATTAATAACACTCTTTACAGTGGCAAGTGTCCATCAACAGGAACTAGATTTTTTTTTAAAAAAGGTATATACCTCCTTAACCTAAGGAATGGGAAGCTCTTTACGTGCTCACATTGGGTGGTGAGTGAAAAAGGCAGGTTACAGTACAGGTCGTATCCAATGCTTCCATTTAGGTATAAAAAGGGGAAAAAAGATTATCTAGTCATTTGCATGCGACTTGCATAAAACTTATTTCTGGAAGGATACACACAAAACCCAGGATCACCGACTGGCCCTGGGAAACCTATGTGGGCGGCGGGGCTACGGCAGAGCTAGAAAGACTTTATATATGTGTATAGATAACCCTTTATGCCTTTTGAGATTATTAACCATGTGAATATGCGACTATTCAATAAATGGATAGGTGTAAATAAAGATTAGTGAAAAATAAAATGAGTAAGGTTATTCTATCACAGACAGATGTAGAAAGAACACCAAGGAGTATTGTTAAGTGAGCAAAAAGAAAGCAAGTGGTTGAACACTACCAGTAGTATGATCCCACTTGTGTAAAAATAAATGATAATGACAATAAAATATTGGTCTATGTCAGTTAAGAAACACTGGAAACTCATGTATACCCATTATTGGTGGTTATCTCTAGGGAATAGGATTTGGGGGTACCTCCTCTCTCCACATTATACATTTCTGAATGTTTAAGCTTTTTTATTTGTATTAGGTTTGTATCAGAAAAAACTGATTTTTTTTTACTGGTATAGGTTTGAATCGGAATAACAAATATATATATATATATATATTACTTTTATTAGTACCAGAAAAGAAAAAAAAAGAGCCCACCCCTGGGCAGTTACATTTTTTAACCACTTACCTAAAAACAGGAGAAAAGAGTTTGAATATGACCTCACCTCTGATCTGGAATTCTACCTCTAGAAATTTATCCAAAGACTGCCATCAGTTACAGTCAAAGATTTACATCTCCAGGAAAACATACACACAAACGTGGTGGTGAGTGAAAAACTAGATTATAAAACAACATCTGTGGGGCTTCCCTGGTGGCGCAGTGGTTAAGAATCCACCTGCCAATGCGGGGGACACGGGTTCGAGCCCTGGTCCGGGAAGATCCCACGTGCCACAGAGCAACTAAGCCCGTGCGCCACAACTACTGAGCCTGCACTCTAGAGCCTGAGAACCACAACTACTGAGCCTGTGTGCCACACCTACTGAAGCCCGCACGCCTAGAACCCGTGCTCTGCAACAAGAGAAGCCACTGCAATGAGAAGCCCGCACACCACAACGAAGAGTAGCCCCCGCTCGCCACAACTAGAGAAAGCCCACGCGCAGCAACAAAAACCCAACACAGCCAAAAATAAAATAAATTAAT
Organism: Balaenoptera borealis; assembly: GCF_965194805.1. Classification (NCBI taxonomy): domain Eukaryota; kingdom Metazoa; phylum Chordata; class Mammalia; order Artiodactyla; family Balaenopteridae; genus Balaenoptera; species Balaenoptera borealis. Next base: position 133,360,290 of record NC_138863.1, read on the forward strand.
TTAAAAAAAAAAAACACAATAAAGCAGCATGTGTGATGTGATTCCCTGAGTGTAGAAAATATTAGTGAACATAAGTAGAAAAGTCTTGAAAAACATCCACCAAGGTGCTGGGGGTCCCCACAGAAAATGTGGGGAACAGAAACCTGAGGTCATGGTGGCTTCAACTTCCTTCTTTTTAAATCTTTCTTCACAATTAGTTTACAAATGATCTATTTTTGTTTTGTTTTTTTAAAAGGAAAGTTAAGTAGACTAAGAAACTTAGAGCATTTATATACAAAGGTGTTTTTAGAAGAGTTACTTATGATAGTGAAAAAATAACTATGTCCAAAAGAGGGGGATCAAGCACAAACACTCTGACAGAGCCTACAACAAATGCTTACAAAAGGTATTAAGTAAAAATTATAGGGTGAAAACTATAAAGCAGCATTCCCCAATCTTTTTGGCTCCAGGGACCAGTTTCATGGAAGACAATTTTTCCATGGACCGGGGTTGGGGGGGGTGCGGTTAGGATGATTCAAGTGCATTTCATTTATTGTGCACTTTATTTCTATTATTTCTATTATTATTATTACACTGTAATATGTAATGAAATATTTATACAACTCACCATAATGCTGACAGGAGGCAGAGCTCAGGTGGTAGTGCGAGCAATGGGGAGCGGCTGTAAATACAGATGAAGCTTCGCTCACTCGCCCACCTACCGCTCACCTCCTGCTGTGCGGCCCGGTTCCTAAGAGGCCGGTACCAATCTCTGGCGCAGGGGTTGGGGACCCCTGCTATAAACCATACAATCTCAAATCTGTAAAATACTGAGGGAGATAAGGATAGGAACAGAAAAACAGAGACTAGAATTAAGTAGACCAAAAAGCAAAACAAAATGTTTGATAAATCCAGAACAAATCTGTTGTTTTCATATTGGGGCCATCAGGAGCCCTGAGCTGGGGTGAGAATGGGGAGAAGACTATTTTAGGCCAGGGAGCCTCACTCCAGCTGTCCTGTCGGGCAGAGTACCCCTGAGGGGCCATAGGGGGCCAAGTGGTCAGTGGCCTCGTGAAGCCGCATGTTCTCTGACCAGCAACGACCTGCAACCTTGAGCAGGTCCATCAGCTGAAGAGCGCGGCCACCAGCCTGGCTTGTGAAGGGATCTGGCCAAGAGCCCTGCTTTGGAAAGACTCTCTGGAGCGTGGCAGGACAGACGTGGGGCTGCGTCATCACCCTCAGGCGGCCTGAAGGTAAGGTCCAGGGGGTGCCTCATTGGTCTGAGACAGGGCACAACCGGGCACCTCTCAGAAACTCCCCCTGCTAACGAACTGATTGCTTTCCCAGTCAGAAACAAGGGCACAAAAAGCGTCCAGGTGCTGGTGAGCACAGGCTCTGCCCCTGTCAAGAGGTCTTTTAGCAGAAACTGTGCTGGGGACTCTGGTTTAAACTAGCAGCATGGGCAAATGAAAACCGGGATCTGGGTTGACTGGAGCTTAAATGAGTCGCTAGTAGGATGTAGCTGCCAAAAATATGGTGCCCGTTGGACTGCCTTCTTAGTAGTAATCAAGATTTCACAGCCAAGACCTGGAAGCAACCTAAATGTCCATGGACAGATGAATGGATAAGGAAGATGTGGTACATATATACCATGGAATGCTACTGAGCCATAAAAAAAAACAATGAAATAATGCCATTTGCGGCAACATGGATGGCCCTAGAGATTATCATACTAAGTGAAGTTAAGTCAGACAGAGAAAGACAAATACCATATGATGTCACTTATATTGATACGTGGAATCTGAAATAAATTATACAAATGGACTTATTTACAAAATGGAAATAGACTCACTCACAGACATAGAAAAGAAACTTATGGTTACCAAAGGGGAAAGTGGGGGAAGGGATAAATTAGGAGTTTGGGATTAACAGATACACACTACTGTATATAAAATAGATAACCAACAAGGCCCTACTGTAGAGCACAGGGAACTATACTCAATACCTTATAATAATCTATAATGGAGAAGACTCTGAAAAAGAATATAGATATACATACATACATGTATAACTGAGTCACTTTGCTGTACACCTGAAACTAACACAACATCATAAACCAACTATGTTTCAGTAAAATAAAAGATTTCATGCTATGTACCAGGGACATGATACATATAAACCCTTTTATCCTCATTAAACCCCCAGGATATGGGTCCACAGATATCCTCACTTTACAGATGAGAAAACAGAGCCACAGAGCTGGGACGCGCAGTCTGTCTCCCGTGCCCGATCCGAAGCCCCTGCTCCCCTGAACCTTCCAGACTAAGGGCTGATGCACCCGTCCCCCCACAATGGCTGCGCCACAGCTGGAGAAGCAAGCTCCCAACTGGACGGTCCCCCTCCGGAGTGCTGGCCACGGCACCAAAGGGACGCCAAGCTGCGTCGTGTGGAACGTGGAGAGCCCAGACTTGCCCCGGAAAGGGGGTGCTCTCTGGGGAAAAACTAGCCCAGGGAAGAGGCTCACTGTCCCCCCTCAGGGAGCCGGGCTCCACAGAAAGGACCACCTGTTGGCTCGGGAGATGCAAGAGGCAGGTCGGGACCGATGAGAGGACCATGCATATATTCCCACTATCAGGACTGCCAGGGACGGGCCTCCAAGACAGAGGGGTCTCTGCGGAGACAAAGACTGTGCCCTGCTCTGCCCTCCGAGGATACGGCAGAGCCCCCCATGAATGGGAGACTGACCCTGACTGTTGTTGCTTTGGGACCTCGGGCAAGTCCAGTAAAACCAGCAACCTCCACAGCATCTTTAAAATGCACATGATGATTCCTACTGCATGCGGTTGTTATCCTAGCACAACCCACGGTGATGGTGCTAAAACAGTGCGTGGTCTCTAAGGCCCTGCCACCTGAGACCACCATGGCGTTTAGAGACGGAGCACCTCCTATGGGAATGTCAAGGTCAAGGGCTGCTTCTTTATTCAAGCAAATCAGTGATAGGACCATCCATGAGTCTAAAAACCCCAAATTCAACCCTCTCTAATCGCTAAAATAGAGAAACTGTGAGCCTAGGCCCTAAATATCATGGCTTAAAGGTTGCTTGAAATGATCTATTCCAACCATCTCATTTGATGGACAAGGAATAAACCAAGAGAGGCTCAGAGGGGGACAATGGCTCACCCAAGGTCTCCTATTAACCTCCAGGCAAAGCCAGACTAGAACCCTGGTTACCTCACCACATTTCCAATGCCTTAACCACTAAAACACCCTGTCTCCCACCAAAAACCCCTCAGAGTGGTTATAAAAACATGGTACACACAGATTACGTAGGGGGCCCAAATGAACTATAACACGTACTTGGATTATATAAAATACAACTCTGCCATATTACAAACTAATTTTATAAACAAGCACTCTTGCTCTCTCAAATCAAGGAAGCCAATCTGGAGACTGCTTGGTTGGCTCATATTTCTTTAGAGAGTTGTCAAAGGAAACTGAACAAATGCCATTTTCTCCCACTGAGAAATTTCCTAGAATCCATTGATCAACAAACAATTACTAAGCACAAATAAAAAGACAATGGCAAGACAGTATTAATGAGTGTTATAAGTAAGAGAAACCCCAGGAACAAGTGGAAGCCTAGGTCTGAGACAGGAATGATTCCATGGAGGATGTGACCCTTGAGTTACCGGCTTCATGGATAGGAGAGGAAGGGTATGCCAAGGACCAACAGCAAAGGCCTTTAAAATTCCTGTTGTCAATGGACGGATGGATGAATGAATGGATAGAGGATGGATGAATGGATAGAAGATGGATGAATGATGGATGGATAGAAGATGGATGGATGAATGGATGAACAGATGTATGATAAATGGATGGATGGATGGATGGTGGAAGATGATGGCTGGATGAATAATGGATGAATAGAAGATAGATGGATCAATGGATGAATAGATGTATGATAAATGGATCAATGGATGATGGATAATGGATGGGTGGATGGATGATGATGTAAGGATGGACAGATGATGGATGGATGAGTGGATGATAAATAATGGATGGATGGATGGATAGATGGATGGATGTGTGGATGGATGGATGGACAGATGATGGATGGATGGGTGGATGGATGGATGGGTGGATGTATGAAGGATGGACAGTCGATGGCTAATGGATGGATGGGTGATGATGGATCAATAGATGGATGGGTGGAAGATGGATGGCTGAGTGGATGATAAATAATGGATGGATGGATGGATGGATGGATGGATGGATGGATGGATGGATGGATGGATAGATGGATGGATGGGTGGGTGGATGGATAAGTGGATGGATGGATGGATGGATGGATGGATGGATGGATGGATGGATGGATAGATGGATGGATGGGTGGGTGGATGGATGGTGGGATGCATGACAACTACTACTCTTAAATCACTGCAAGTGTTCCTGAGGATCATAGTCAAGAGTGTTCTGAAAACCAGGTTCATCTTCTCATTCCTTTTTGTTTTTAATTAATTTATTTTATTTTATTTATTTTTGGCTGCATTGGGTCTTTGTTGCTGCGCGTGGGTTTTCTCTAGTTGCAGAGAGTGGGGGCTACCTTCGTTGTGGTGCACGGGCTTCTCATTGCAGTGGCTTCCCTTGTTGCAGAGCACAGACTCTAGGTGCGCAGGCTTCAGTAGTTGCGGCACACGGGCTCAGCAGTTGTGGCTCACAGACTCTAGATCACAGGCTCAGTAGCTGTGGCACATGGGCTTAGTTGCTCCACGGCACGTGGCATCTTCCTGGACCAGGGCTCGAACCTGTGTCCCCTGCATTGGCAGACGGATTTTTAACCACTGCGCCACCAGGGAAGCCCTCTCATCCCTTTTCCACCCATCACTCCCTCCAACAGACCCTGAGCGGGAGTTATCTTTAAGGAGCAGGTCAAGAATAGGTGGAGGCAGGGTCAGACACCATATCCCTTGCCTACAGATGGGCAAGAGTTGGTGGGATGAGAAGAGGCATGTGCATATTTGCTGGGAATTCCCTCTTTTCCACAAAAGAGGGAAAAGCCTAACCGTAAGAAAAAAAACAACTTGAGAAATGAAGTTGGCCCAAACCCAAAAGGAGGAAAATGAAAAGGGAAAGGTGATAATCACTTTGTTGCACATCAGATCCCAAATGTTTCAGTCCCAGAAAGAACCTGAGTCCCCTGCATGTTTATACCTCACATCCTGGATGAAGATAAACCACGGCTGACAATAAGTTGGTGGAGCCATCCTTGGAATCACAAAGCCTGCCCCTCAAAGCACCCCAGGCTCTCATAAAGGGCCCCTCTGTATCCTGCTGGGTCCCCTCCCTACACTTCATCCTCCAAATGACACTGGCCTCTTAGAGGAAGCCTTCCCAGACTTACTCAGGCACAACTGTTTGGTTAAATAAATGACCCATCGCCAATGGCCCCCATCCCTGGGCTTTTCACTATTAGGACCCAGGACTCTATGATCCCTGACTAGCCAGGAAAAGCCGGTACAAAATTCATTGTTAAGTAGGAAACTTAGCCTGAAGCCAGGAAAGCAGACAGGTTCTCCCAGATGACAGCTGAAGCGGTATCTGCTCCGGGCTCGTATTCCTAGGTAACTGCCTTTTGAGGTCACACCAGCCAATTCCTGGCTCTCCTAAAGTAGGCTCCTGCTAGACATGGAGGATACAGGAGAAGGACAGATGCACACTGGAGAAATCGGCTGGGATTTCGATGGCCGCCAGCTCCTAACCAAGTTAGCAAGGTGTGAGCCTAGGGCAGTGAGCTTAACACAGCCAGGCCCATAACAGACGCTCCAGTAAGTGCTAGCTGATTGACTGATGGATTGCACAAGGAATTCCTCTTGATGGCAACTGCCGCACTGTTTCAAATTCAGGGCACAGAAAAGAAGGTTGAAGACTTCCAGCCTGGTGAGAGAGTGAGGTGTGAAAAAGCACGGCTGCCCGCTCCGAAGCCCCGGCCGCAGCGTCCTGCTGTGTCAGCCAGGCAGGGAAACCCTACAGCAGGCCTTGCCGGCGACCTCCACCCAGGGTCACTCAGTCGCAGCATCGGCACATTTGGGCTGGACCATCCTGTGTCGCGGGGGAGGCCCTGCGCCTTGCGGGCCGCTGAGCGGCATCTCCGGCCTCCACCCACTAGATCTCAGGAGCAACCACCCCCCCAGCCAAAACCAGCAAGTGCTAGCTGATTGACTCCAGACATGAGCGAATATCCCCTGGGGAACAAACAGCCGCGGTTGAGAATCAGTGCTGTAGCCTTTGCACAGGGGGGGCCAGGGTGGCACTCAGAAGCCAGCTCCGGGAGAGGGTCCTGGTTTGGGCACCAGCCTCTGCCCAGGGCTCTTCCTCCCACTGCTCAGGGAAACGCAGGGATTATCCGATGTCTCTGAGACTCAGGTCACCCATCTGCAAAATGAGGCCGTATTTTGCAAGTCACTGGGCAGGCAGAAGGCACTCAACTAATTACTCTACGTTGATTTGTACATAACTGTTCTGAGAACCTCAAGCTGACATCTCACATCTCTCCCCAAAAGCTAGAAAACTACTACTGGAAATCCTCTAAACCCTACTGAGGGCCTCAAGAACAGCTGTCCAAATACTTCCACCAAGTTATTCCACTTTTAAGAATCTATCCTAGGGACTTCCCTGGTGGTCCAGTGGGTAAGACTCCACACTCCCAATGCAGGGGGCCCGGGTTCCATCCCTGGTCGGGGAACTAGATCCCGCGTGCATGCCGCAACCAAGAGCCTGCCTGCCGCACTAAGACCCGACGCAACCAAAATAAATAAAAAAATAAATATTTAAAAAAAAAATCTATTCTAGGGAATTAGAATCTCAGGTAAACATTTACACACAAAGATGTCTATTCCAGTGTTATCTACAATAACAAAAACTAGAAAAAAACCTAAATGCCCAACAATGTAATAAAGAGAGTAAAATAAAATATGCTTGAGGAGATAGGGTCTTCCGTGGTGGCACAGTGCTTGGGAATCCACCTGCCAATGCACGGGCACGGGTTCAAGCCCTGGTCCAGGAAGATCCCACATGCCGCGGAGCAACTGGGCCTGTGTGCCACAATTACCGAGGCTGCGCTCTAGATCCTGCGAGCCACAACTACTGAGCCCACGTGCCACAACTACTGAAGCCTGTGTGCCTAGAGCCCGTGCTCCGCAACAAGAGAAACCACCACAGTGAGAAGCTCGCACACCGCAACAAAGAGTAGCCCCACGCTCGCCGCAACTGGAGAAAGCCCCGCGCAGCAACGAAGACCCAACGCAGCCAGAAATAAATAAATAAATAAAATAAATTTATTTTTTAAAAAAAGATTCCAAAGGGGCCCTCAGCCTGATGGCACCTCCATCTTTCCTGCCCACCAGCGACCGCCTGCTCAAGGGGGGTCCCTGGAGGATGGGAAGAGGGGTGTCAATGAAGGAGCACCGCCCTAGAGCGTGGGGCCTTAGCTGTTCTTGGTAAAACAGCTAGGCTGGGTCCTGGGGGCCCGAGGGTCCCGAGACTGAGGGCCGGATCTGGACACGGATGCGGCACTCAGATGCTGGACACCAGAGATTCAGGGGAGATGGAAATGCCACCAGCCTTCATCGCACTTCCCACTGGGCTCCTAGTGCCGGGGTGCCGCCGGGCAGTGTGCCCTCAATCTGCCCTTGGGGGTCTAGACCGAGCAGAGGAACTGAGCTAACGTGGAAGGAAGACCGCACTTCCCCATCAGCCTGATGCCTCCAAGCGGCCGCAGTCGGAACCCAGGGCAGAGTGGACGGGGTGAGTCCACAAGGTCCAGCTTCAAATGTACAGAAGTGGTCCTTTTCCAGTCCCTCTTTAAGTCCTTGCCCACATGCACTTGAAATATTAACAGAAAGCCAACAGTGTGTAGGCCAGGACAGTACACATCGCAATGCTCCCCAAAGTTGGTCCACATCGTCAGAGCTAGAGACACCCAAGAGCCCAAGTCTCCAAGGCCAGCTGGACCTCAGGGACAGGAAAGGCCACCATCCCCGGGACCCTGCCCTTGAGCGAGGGCGATGCCAGGCTCCCACTCAGAGCCCCATCTCACACTAAGACACACCTGGAAGGCAGCTGTCAGGACGCCCACTCTAAGCTGAGAAGCCGCGCCCTCCCTGATGACCCAGCTGCCCTGTACTCGTCAGAGACTCCTTCTGGAATCTCTCTTGCCTTCTCCCTCTGAAGGAGACTCAAGTCCTAGTGAGGAGACGGGATGTTCTTGAAATATGCTGACGCCAAAGCTAGGATGCAGGCAGCGGATGCTGTGAGCTGGGGGCGAGATGCCAGCCAGCGCCGCGGACCACCTCAGCCACGAGCTTCCCTCACGGTGGACCTGGGCAGAGAGGCCAGGCCACTCCACCAGTCCCTGCTCCTCAAGGCGGACGTCCTGCAGCTCCAGGCCTGAGGCCACCACGGCTGGGAGGGCATGCCAGCCTGCACCAGCTCCTCACTCAGCCTTTCTGTCCTTCCCAGGGAACCATAAAGACAGCACAGGCAAACCCTTCGGTCAAACCTCAGTGGGAGGTCACACTTCCCAAAGATCTGCTCAAACTCGGCAACACAGACCTGGACCCAAACAGGGACTGACTTCTGGCCACTGAAGCAGTGAGACAGCCATCATGATGCACAGGTAGTTTCTTATACAGGAGAAAACAAAGGAGCGATCCTAGGGACCCTCCGGCCAAGAACCCACGGCACAGAAACGAAGGTGCTGATTTAACAAGCTCGCTGCTCTGTGGTTTCTCCTGGGGTCTTCAGGGATCTTTCACAGCAAACCAGGGGACTGCCGCAGCCACCTGACAGTCTCAGAAAGAGAGCCCACTTCTCTGTGCTGTTCTGGAGGAGAAGCAGCTCAGTTCTCAGCTAGTTTGTGTGCCCCAACCTCCAGTGCAGCAAATAGCTGGAAAGTCTAAATCCTGAGTTATCCATCCAGGCTTAAAGAAGCAAACGTTCTCCCTTTGTTAATGCAAAAATCACAGAGGAAGTGAAGGACGTCACAGAAAGAAATCACTAAATTCCCATCACCCCGCCCTAAAAAGTCTTGATAAAAGGCAGATCTCAGGGTCCCCTCCATAGGAATTCACATTCAATAGGGTCTCCATGGGGGCCCGAGAATCTGCATATTTCCCCAGCTTTCCATCTGAATCCCTGGCTGGAAGCCCGCTGGAGGCTTTCTTAGATTTGCCTCTATAGCTCATTTCCAGTGCTGACTTCACTCTCTTATGCTATTTCTCTTTTTGTTTAAGTGCATCTTAGGAGAAGAAAAATATCTAATTCATAAAGAGACCTGGTAGTTAAAAAACTTCCTGGTATATACGTGTATCAGCATAAACAGAGATATCACACACACCACATTCACACTTAACCGGAAGAGCAGCCTAACATACTACATCATGCCTGTGAGTAACATAGGACATTACGTGTGTGACATCTTCTAAAGACGAAGACACCTGAGTTACGTTCAAACCCTGCCATCCTGCTCCATCCTACCGTCAGCACACCTGACAGCTCCTGACTGAGTAACTGCTGAGTCAGACTCCTTCTTCCCCTACAGAAACGAGGCGCCCTCAGCCAGCGAGCCCAGCGACGTCCCCTCACCTTGATCTCCGCAGACGGTGAGGGCCAGCCCTAAATACGCTGTCGCTGCCTGGACACACAATGTATCAACCCCACACAACCCACTGCCGTCTGCAGAAACGGCTGAGTGATGAACCTTCAACCCATCATCCGATCACGATGACCTCAATTTTTGGAGACAGCAAGTCAAAACTCGACCCTTATCGTCAGAGATCCGAGACACATTTCAGGAGGGTCTGAAAAGGCATTGCCGAGTGCTTCCCCCACCCACACCAATGTCCCCTAGTCCACTCTATCCCTGCTCACCCTGTGACCACATCCCGGAGGTGCCCCGAGCACTGCAGCTGACTAGGCAGAGTGACAGGCAGGGGGAGATGGGAAGCGGGGGGCAGCTTCCTTGAGAGGGCCTCACTTCACTCTCCCCAGAAGCAGAGGCAAAGACCCAGACCCCCGACTTTGTCCAGACCCTGGTCCCCCCACCCTGCCTGAGGTCTGATTCTTAAAGACAGCTGCGAGAGGCCGGCTGTGCTGGCTCCCAGGCTGGTGAAGCTGCAGGATCTGAGAGCTCACATCTGCCTAGCTTCCTCCCCCTCCACAGAGAGGCCAAGCGACTGGCACAGGGTCACCCAGCTCTTGAGTGATGGGTGTCACTCTCCCAGATGTAACCCCAAGGGTCTGGGCTCCTTACTCATCACGGGGCATTTATCCATCCCTTTTACTCTCTTCCTCAACTTTTTCCAGAAGAAAGCATCTTGAAAAGATGACACACATAAGGAAGTCTTCCTAGCATTTGGTGGGGGGGGGGGGGGGGTGGCAGTCCTCTGCCCAACTTTTTATATCACTGCTACCTTCATGGGCAGGCATTAAAGGCTTGCTCTTAAGATGGTCTCAACCAGCAAATGACGAAGATGAGGGCAGGGGGCATCAGAGCCCCTTCACCCTTCACCACCCGGCTCAGTCAAGACGAGTTCAAAAGCGAAGCCCTTCTTAGTTCCCAGAGCAGAGCATGTTCAGTCCCGGGGGTACATCACCGTGATGGTCACCTTGGATTTATTTCAATGCCTTTGTGTTGTCCCACCCACAGACGGCACTTGTTAAGACTTCTAGCCCCTGCTTCTTAAGCCACCGCGTGGTGAACTATAGGTTATCCAAGAAAGAATCAACACATGAAGAGCTATTTTCTGGCCTTCAAGGCCTGCCTACACTGCAAATACTTGCATAGCAATCTCCCCCAACGCAGGTTTAAAAATATGGACTTGTTTTTTTTTTTAACTCCCAACATAATGAATGAGTTTAAATATTAGAAGTTGAAATTATTAAGTAAATCATTTCACCTGCAAAGCTTCTATTTGCATAACATTAATTCATGATGGCAGCTAAAACAAATTCATCATATTTGGTATATGAGAAGCTGATTTACGTAGGAATTGAAAAAAAATCATGAGCACAAAATTATGTTGAAATGATGTACGAACTCAATGGAGAAAGATTTTTCTCTTTCTTTTCCTTTGCTGTTTTTTAAAAAATCATCTGAACAACTAACTGAATTATGGTGAGAAGGAAAAGGATTTCAGGAGAGGAAGGAGGCAAAGGACTGGCATCTCCGGAAATGAATAATGCTACCGCCTCACGTGTGTGGCAGGCTCCCGGTGCGGGTACACACACACACTGTTATTAATGTCAAGTATGCCAAAGATACGCTGGGAAATCATTACCATTCATCGCCACTAACCGCCATTAAATTTCAATCAATTCAACTTAGCACAAGTGTACTTGAGCGGCCCTTACAGTTCCTTATAAATGTGGCTCAAAAGTAGGGCTGACTTATTGCATTGTCCACCACACAAAGGAGCATTGCTAAGCGTCTGCTTGGACGCAGGGACGGATGCTCTTTTAACATCCTAAGCATTCAACGATCCTTCTTTTTCTAAGCGCTAAGAGGTCTTGAATCCCTACAGGTCAAGGCGAATGGGTTGGGGTGGGGGGGGATACTGTTCTGAGAGACCACCATTCCTTTCCTGCCTCGGTGGGGAAGGTGGGGGTCAGGGCAAAAGGGGGCCTTCGGCACCCGCGCAGATGCCTTACGGAAAAAGTTTCGGAGGCCGCCAAAAGTTTGGTAACGTGGCCCCTTTTCTCCTGGCTCTAGCGAAATGCTCTCAATTCACTCTGCAAACTGTCACCTAAAGCCGAATGAATCCCTTCTCGGAGAAGGGGGAGGGGAGCCACTGGGAAGGGGCAGGGAGGACCAGCGGCCGTGGGCAGGGAGGGCGCCCTTTCGAGAAGCGCCTTCTCCAGGTGGGCGCCGGCTCCCCCGGGCGCTGCGGTCTCCCACCCGGCGACAAAGGCGGCCGATCTGGATCTGGGCCGCTGGCTTTCTTCCCGAGCCGCCACGAGCAGGGTCCCGCCTGCCGCCACTCGCCGGGGCGGCCGGTGCGCGGCCGGGACAATGTGGCCATTGTTCGGGCGCCACAAACCGGGCGGGCGGGCAGGTGGGAGGGACGCGGCGCGGCCGGCGCGCGGGCTCTCGGAGAGCAGAGGGATCCCCGGACGCGGCCACGGTCCCCACGGCCTGGGCAAGCCGCGTCCCGGAGGCCTCCCGGCCAGCCCTCCGCGGGGCAGAAATTGGAGGGGGGCGGGGAGAGGAAGGAGGGGGAGGCGGGGGAGCGAAATAAAAAGATGCCCAAGGAAAGAGGAGATGGGCGGGGAGGAGAGGGAGGGAAAGAAAGAAAAGACAGGAGGGAGGAGAGAAGGAAGACCCAGGGCGGGGAGGGGAGGGGCAGAGCGGGCGCGAGAGAGAAGAAAGGGGGAAAGAAAGAAGGGAAGGAAACAAAGCGGGCAGAGAAGACGGGAGATGGGGGAGTAGGGGAGACAGACAGACAGACAGATGTGCAGTCTGCCCAGGAAGCCTCTGCAAAAAGCTGAAGTTCACCCTGTTCCGTGGAGGGAAGCGGCTCCAAAGCCAGCCGAGTCAGCAAAGCATAATCACACCAGGGGCTTTGCTTAATTACAGGTCTGAGAGTCGGGGCTGGAGGAAGGGCCATACTTAACTGTGTCCCCGGGAAGGCCCAGGCACTCAGTCGAGAGGTTTGTCAGGGTGGGGAAGACAAGTATCCCCCGCCTCCACCCGCCCGGAAGCCCAGGGAGCCCCGATCGCGGAGAAGCCCGGCCCCCGAGGTCGAGGCGGGCGTCTGGGCAGCGGCTGGGGCCGGCCCGGAACACCCATCAGGAAGGAGCTTCTAAGTTCACTGGGGCCGAGAGTCCAGGGCTGAGCCGGTGCTGGTCTGCGGGGAGGCCGCAGGCCGGGGAGGCCCCGCCTCAGCCCGGAGCAGGGCCACCCGCCTCCCCCCCACCCCCTCCCTCACTTGCTGGAGGCCAGGGGCCCTCGGCCCGAGGGGGGAAATCAATCCCTTGCTAATGAATAAAAAGCCCCCTTTATTTCACTGCTGTGTTTGGTTCATTAAATTTTCCACAGATTTGCAGAGAAGAAAACATAATCAATAAACCTTGACAAAAAGTGAACGTGTGAAAAAGGCCGGAGAATGGAAAAGTGAGATAAAAGTGCTATCCGATCACAGATTTCAGGGGCAGATGACGAGCCCGGGCTGCCCAAGAATCTCAATGGACCATCACCCTTTTGCGGCTTTCCCTCCCTTTGCTGAAACTCTTCATTCAAGACAATAGGAAATGCACTAAAACTTTTTTCTTATGCTAATGCCTGAAACAGGGCACTCACAGTTAAAACACACTTCCCAGCAACCTTTTTTTTTTTTTAAACGACACACATACACACACACATAAAACCACATTAACTTTTTCACTTGAAACCAAAAATCTCAGAAACAGTTTAATATGAACTCTTTGGTCACATCTTAAGTGAGTTATTTTCCCCCATGTGTGTTTTTTTTAAGAAGCCAGAATCAGAACACAAACCACTATATTGAGGGTGCTTTTGTTGATGAAGGAATTGGGTAAAATAATATACTAAACATGCAGAAAGTCTGCTGGTATCACTGGTGCATTTTCCCAGGGGTTTAAACATAGTTTTGTAGGTTAAGGATGTTTTGGTCACCCTCAAAATCTAACAACAATGATCAATGATTTTTTTTTTAAATCCTTTACGGTCCACAGCAAACACTCAAATTCATTTGGGAATACGTAACAGTATTGAATCTGGTGGCAAGTATTTATTTAAAACCCATGAAGCTGTTGCTCTTTACCAGAAGACACTGCCTAACAACAAACAGGACCCCTTCCCAAACCGTCTTTTAAACAAGTCTGAGGCCACAATTACAAAGAAGCCTCCCTTCCCGGGAGCCTTCTTTAGAAGCCAGCGAGCCTTGTTCACTGAAATTGCTGCCTATTCTGGTGGCCAGTACAATCACCTATGCGGCCTCTCTGTACTTTCTGGAATCTGAGAATACAGTTTCTCTCTTTGGCATTCTTCACGTGTTTCACGTGTGCGAGCCTCTGACACTTACTGAAAAGAAGAAGGGGGGTGGGGAGCTGCTTCCCCAGGGTTCCATTTCAAAGGGCCCAGCAGGTACAGCTGCAGTGGTCCACAGCTAGGTCCACCTGGCCTGGCCTGGCTGTCCCCGAGTACCGGGAAACAGGCCCAGGCACAGGTAGAACCCCACCCCATCCTAAAGAAGCAGGGCAGGTGGCTCCACCTCCCCGGAGCCAGAGTCACCAGCAGAAGCGAGCGTCATTCAGATGAAAGGAAACCCGGCTGAACACACACTTGCCCAAGGAAAAGGCAGGCTGCCCTACCCCTTGAGTCCACAAGGATGTGGGACTTGGGTTTTGCGCTTGAACAAGCCAGCTGGGTGTGTAGGGGTCACAAAGCCTTTCAAAGTGTGCATGACAACCTCCTGGTCCCAGTTAGAGGGAATCACTGGCATCTGTGGGGTGACGGTCCCCCCGCCCTTCCCCGGGTGGTCAAGAGAGGCCCTGCTGGAAGAAGGGTGTTTATTAGGCAAATATTCAATTTTGTCAGTCGGCCTGCTGAATCCCGGGGTTGGCTAATCCAGCCCTAGGGGCTGCACTGTGTACAGGGCACGTGTGGGAGTACACAAAGCATGAAGTATTTGTGTATCTTTCAGTCTGCAGTGCAAACAAGCCAGCTACAGTACACAGCCCCCAGGGCCCCCGCAGCCGGGCAAGGAGTCGCTGACCAGCAGCCCTGCGGCCCCCTCTTCCAACCAGGCAACTCAAAGGATTCTCTCTGTTCAGTGTCCCCCCCACAGGTGGGCTGGAGCATCCCTGAGAACATGGACGGGCCCGTCTTTCTAAGGCCGCCCGGCCAGAAGGGCCTCTCTAACCCCACACACCCTTCAAAGTGGGCCAAGCCAAGAGTCCCCTCCAAGGCCGCGGGCAGGGTCAGTGTGAGTTTGGAAGCAGCCTGGGAGGCCCTGCTGAAGTAGTCTGAACCCTGTGCAAATTCTCCTCCAAACAATCCGCACGGAAGATAAAAAACCATCCCTAACAGCCAGTCCTGCCTTGTTCCGGTGAGCCCAGCCCTGCTTTGGAAATGTTTCTCTCCCTCCCACTGGTATCCTGGCCCACTGACTTTGAAAACAGACTGCTCTGACTATAATCTGTCACTCAGATGCCAAACCAAGAGACAGCCGGGTCACCTGAGGGCTATTTCCTGGCCGAGTGGGCTCCTCACCTCCAGTGCCTTAGTTTAAATCCCCCTAGAATCACTAACTAACCTCATGAAATGAGCGTATTTCTCCCAGCAAAGGGCAAATACAAACCACCCTAAATATCACAAACTTGAACTAACTCTGAAGCGCTCTGACAAGTGACAACTCTCCATGCGTCTAGGTTTGAGTGGGACCTAAAATCTGGGGGAGAACATCTCCATGATTTCCTGTAACCCTCAGCTGTAAGAGGGAAGCACTAAGTCTGGGAAAACGAAAGCAAGAAAGATGAAGGAAGAAAGGGACCAGGGAGGTTCCGCAGGGATGTGTCTGCAGTGGCCTAGAGGCTATAGTCTAGAATTCCTGCCCCAGGGCGGACCAGAAGTTGGGGAGAGCCTAAAGGGCACCAAAACTCAAAGCAGCCAGGCATAGTCAGGGCGCCCTCCCCGGCCCTGGGGAGACCAGCCCAGGAAGCCACACAATGACTTCTTTCCCGGCACAGCCAAGTGCAAAGCCGCTCCCAGGCGCCCACACAGGGAAGCCACCGAGGGAAGGAAACCCCCAGGCAAGGTAAGGAAATGGGCGGGGAGGGGTCTCGCAGGCAAGGTGACGAGAGCAAACAGGTCTCACGGGGGCACCGGTGGCGAGCCCGCCTATTCCGTGGCTTTCCACGGCTGTACATTTTGGATTTCACCGTTTATTTACTTTCCTTTCTGGCACCGAGCCCCCTGAGCACGCCAATACAATATTTGCTTAAACACTATTTTATGCCGCTTGCGAGGGAAACGTTTACTTTCAAATTCTCCAACATCCCCCTGAGCCTCGTCAGCAAACAGCACATGAGCGTTTTACAACTGCTCCTTTATCTGGAGCTGTCGGGATTAAACCTTCACACGCCCGGCGGGGGCGGCGGGGCGGGGGCCCAGGACGCGGCCGCGGCCACTGGGCTGCAAAGTCCGCGCCGCAGGCCGAGCACCGCCCGGGATGCGCGGGCCGGAGGGCAGAAGAGCGCAGGAAGGACCCCCGGGGCCCGGCACCAGACTCCAAGGAAAGGTCTACTTTTCCAGCCGGGATCAACTCGGAAAGCCACATCAAAATGACACAAAAGAGAGGCGAGTGGAGGAAGGCCCCCTGGGGGAGACCCAAAGCCTACGAGCGTCCCTGCGGCCGGTCACCCGGGGTGAAGCGCACGGGCTCCATCCCGAGTTCCCCGCGCAGTAAAAGTCGGGTTTCCTAGGAAATGACAGCAATTACTGCTGGGCTGAAACGACGCCGAGATGGGTGGACTTCCAGCTCCCCGACGCGGCAGGCGCGCTCACACTCACACACACAAGCACGCGCCCCCTTCCTCCTCCCCCCTCTACACGCCCCCCCGCCCCGGTCCGGGGAAAACGCTCCCCTTTCTAAACCCTTAATAGGATTGGCGCCCAACTCTCCCCGCGCCTCTCCCCATCCATCACACACAGATCAAGTTGCAGTAGTGGATTTTTCAAATTCCTCTGCAAATATACTTGTTGAGAGATTGCCGGGGGGGGGGGGGGGAACGATGAGTGGGGGCGGGGAAGAAAGTGCGGGGTGGGGGGGACCCGAGGAAAGGGCGAGGGATTACGCGCGGATCCCTCCGGGAAGTCAAGCGGCTCTTGGGGCGGAGGGCAATAGAGGCGGAGGAGAGAAGCGAGGAGGGAGGCCGGAGGGAAGAGCCTGACCGAGGGGGAGGGGGCAACAGGGCCTGACGAGGGGGAGGAAGGAGCGAGAAAGAAAGAAAGGCAGGGCTCGGGACGGGCTGCGCGGAGAAGTGCAGTTAGAAGTTCTCAGCGGCTGGCTGCAGCTCCTCCACCCCCGGCACACTCCCCGGAGACACACTCCCACCGCCCACCTCTGGAGCGTCGCAGCATCCCAGCCTCCGGCGCTACCCCCACCTCCCGAGAAAACAGCCCAGGGCTCGCGCGAGGTGGAGACGGCGTGGAGGCCGGCTGGCTGCGCACCCCAAGAAGACTGACTCTTTCCCCCAGGTGGGAAGGGGGATGCAAAATCGCCCCCCGGCCACGAGTTCCTAGTCCCCGGACCCCCCTTACGTCCCCGCCCGGCTTGGCCCGAACCCGGACCCGGGCCGCCCGCTAGCCCGGTGCCCGGATCCCCGTGCCGTGGCGCGGGTACCCGGCCGAGGGACCCTCCGAGACGGCGCAGCATCCCCTCGGCCCGGGGTCGGCCGGAGTAGGGGGCACTTCGCGACGAAAAGCAAGCAAAAGAAGGCCAAAGCCACTTTACCGAGGGAGACAAAAGTTTGCCTCTAGCACGCAGGTGGCCTCCGGGGCGCCGAGCGGTGCCTGCGGGCCCCCATCCCAACTTGGCTGGCGCGGCGAGCCGCCGCGGGCTGCCGTGTGCCGGGACTCAGTCCGGCCGGGGCGGGGCGGGCCAGGCAGGGGAGGGGACCGAGAGGCGGGCGGGGGCCGGGCCACCCTACCGCCGGCGAGCGGGCAGCTCCCCGAGGCCCCGGCGCGCCGCGCGGCCCGCGCTCCTTCCTCCCGCTCCTCCGGCTCCTCCTCGCCTTCCTTCGCGTCCGCCGCCGCCGCCACCGCCTCCCGCTCCTCCTCGAAGACTCATTGATGGGAGTTTGAAAAAAAGTCCGCGGAGCCGTGCTGCCTCGGCTGGCGAGCTGCGGCACTCCCGCGCTCCAGCCCGCCGCGCGCCCGCACGGCGCAGCGCCCCCGCGCGCACGGCTGCAGCACACCGGGCGCCGGGCCCCCGCCCGCGCCGCGCGCCCCCGCCCGGAGGGGACCCGGGGGACCCGGAGGGGAGGGGCGGCCGAGGACCCTCCTCCAGCGCCTGGGAGAGAGAGCACACCTACTAAGAAAGTTCGAGCAGAGAACGGAGGAGCGCGCCAGTCTCCAACACTTTTTTTAAGGCGCTGGGGGCGGGGGCGGGGGCGGCGGGGGTGCGTCGCTAACTCAAGTCAGATGAGCTCCGGAGCCGAGGCGCGGGGAAGGCTCTGTTTTCAATCTCTGAAATCCCCCGCCCTCCCCGCCTCCCTCTTCCCCTCCGCCGGGAGATGCCCGGGTCGCCGTTCCCAGTGCGCCCGCTTCTCCGGGCGCCGGGGCGGAAGCGGGGGACGGGAGGGCGGCGGGGAGGGAGGCTGGCTCTAGGGGGTCTGGTTCTGCGCCGACCCTCTGGCGGCCAGCGGCGCGCGCAGGTGCCGGGGTGCGTCCTGCGCACCCCCCGCCGCGACTTGCGCGAGTCGCCCTCTGGGCGCCTGCTGGTGAGAAGCGAAGCAGCTTTCTAGGTTCGGTGCCTGTGTGTTTGGTAGGAAGGGTTTTTGTTTGTTTTGTTTTGTTTTTAGAGACTCCAGTCAAGCTGCCGCAACCAGATGGAAGTAATCAGAACCCAACAACAACAGAGGAAGAAGGAAGAAAAAACCTCACTGAATTTTCGGGCCAAAGTGTATATGGGTGTGTGTGTGAAAGAACTTGCTTAAGCAAACGAGGTGACGAGCCCTGGGCCCTCAGGCCGCACCGCAGCCCAGCACCGAGCTGCCCAGCTTGGAGGAGCGCGGCGGGGGGCAGCAGGCTGAAGTGTCCCCCAACCCATCGCTGGCCCCCAGCCTCTCTAGGGCTGAGGGTCCTCCCCCAAAGAGTGCCTCACTGGGGGAGGTTTTTTGTTTTTCTCTCTAACGTCTGTGGAGCACTTACGATGTGCTGGGTGACGCGTTATATTTCTTTTACATTATTTAACCTACAAAACTCTGTGAAGTAGGTTTTCTTCTCCCCCATTTTACAGGTGAGAAGACCTGTAAAGACCTTAAAGAAGTGAGTAGGTTGTCCAAGGCCAGAGCACTGGACTGCTATCCTCCACGAGTTCAGTAGGTTTAGTTGAACCATTAGCTCAACTAAATTCACCCTGTAGGGGGTGGGAGTGAGAGCAGCTCTCTCCCTTCAGCCCTTCTTCCTACAGTTGGATCTTGTCTAGAATGCAGGGGGACCAAGTTCTCAGAGACCCAATTCTACCCTCCGTTCACCAGCCTATCTTACTGATGTAATCCCTTTTTCTCAGTAGCTCTCTCCATTTGCCATTAACCCTCCTCTAACTTTATTTTTCACTTTTTAATCAAAGAGGGAGCATTATCTTCCCTATTACCTACCTTCTTTTTATTCTCCTTACATTCATTTACATGACAGAACAATTTCTTCTTGATCTAGAAAAATATATATATGCAGAACACTATCACAGCAATTTGATGCAATTTCTCAAACAGGCTCTCCAGATTTGGGGGAGAAAAAAAAAACCTGCAGGGTTTTTAAAAAAGCAAAACTTGCAGAACTCAATGTATTTATTAAAGGGAAGAGAAGTTTGGGACTTTCTCTTTAAATCTGATCACATTCACCATTCCTCCATGCTATTTGTTTAAATTCCTGCTGAGCTTTCAGACACAGACTCTAAGGAGACAGAAAAAGTAAACTCTCCCTCCCTTCCTTGGCCATATTTTAATGACCCCATTCATATCTACCCCATGAAATGTGCAGAATCATTTCACGTTACTGGAATATTAGCAGCGTTGGCTGATTACTTCATTGCAAGCTTGTCTCTGTTGGTTTCCTTGTGTTGTTAAGTTGGCGAAGAAGTTTAAACAAATCGACATTTTGGGATAGTTCCTTTTCTCTGTTTTTCTTCTCAGACCCGCTCCACTCCTTCTGGAATCCAGGCACTCTCATAACCTTTCCTGGCTTATTTTGGCAAGAAGGTGGCTGTTGAGAAGAAGATGGAATCTTTCGGTTTGAGGAGAGGGTGTAAACATCACGCCTTGATCTCTAGATGGCCAGAAGTCTGGGCACTGAACAAAAACAACAGAAGTTTTGGAGCGGAGGCAAACTGGTAGAGCAGAGAAGTGAACACTGGACACAAGGTCCTGGCCCCAGGTCTAGAGCTAAATGTATGACCTTGGGCGAGTGCCAGTTCGTTGATTCAGCAGCTTTCTGTGTGCCAGGTACCATTCCAAGTGATGTGACATCACAGTGAGTGGAATGAACGAGATCCTTCCCCTCATGGAGCTTAATGTTTCATGAATAACCACAGACAAATACATAATCGCAAACTGGGTAAAGAAAAAATACCAAGTGCTCTAAGAGCTTACGATGGGTGACCTGAACTAACAGGAGGCAGCAGTTGGGGGTGCCGAGAAGGCTTACCTGAGGAAGCGAGGTTGCACTGATAGGAAGACGGAATGAAGGATCAAAAAAACCAAAAATCGATGCATGGAACTACGTTATGCAAAAAAGCTTCTGCACAGCAAAGGAAGCAATCCACAGTGTGAAAAAGCAGCTTATGGAATGGGAGAACATACTTGCAAACCATATACTGGCGAGGAGTTCATTTCCAAAATATGTAAGGGACTCCTAAAACTCAACAGCAAAAATACAAATGACCTGATTAAAAAATGGGCAAAGGGCCTGAATAGACATTTCACCAAAGAAGACATACTGATGGCCAACAGATGTACAAAAAGATGCTCAACATCACTCGCCGTCCAGGAAATGCAAATCAAAACCACAAGGCAAGGGACCTCCTGGCGGTCCAGTGGTTAAGACTCCTCACGCTTCCAATGTAAAGGCCACGGGTTCGATCCCTAGTCGGGGAACTAAGATCCCACATGCTACTCAGCCGGAAAAAAAAAAAAACACCCACAAGGCAATATCACCTCACACCTGTTAGGATGGCTATCATCAAAAAAACAAAAGATAGCAAGTGTTGGCGAGGCAGTAGAAAAAAATGGAACCCTAGTGCGCTGACAGTGGGAATGTCAGTGCACAAGTCATGTTGAATAAAATTAAAATGGTACAAAATAGTGTAACCATTATGAAAAATAGTATGGCGGTCTCTCAAAAAATGAAAAATAGAATATGATCCAGCATCTCACTTTGGGGTATGTATCCAAAAATATTGCAATTAGGACCTTGAAAAGATATCCACACTCCTATGTTCATCGCAGCATTACTCCCAATAATCAAAATAGGGGAATGACCCAAACTTACGTCATCAGATGAAATGCATAAAGAAACTGTGGTATAAACACACAATGGAATAATATCCTTAAAAAAGAAGGAAGGGACTTCCCTGGTAGCGCAATGGTTAAGAATCCACCTGCCAATGCAGGGGATACGGGTTCGAGCCCTGATCCGGGAAGATCCCAGGTGCCGCGGAGTAACTAAGCCCATGTGCCGCAACTACTGAGCCTGCACTCTAGAGCCCGCGAGCCACAACTACTGAACCTGTGTGCTGCAACTACTGAAGCCCATGCACCTAGAGCCTGTGCTCCGCAACAAGAGAAGCCACCACAATGAGAAGCCCGCGCACAGCAACGAAGACCCAATGCAGCCAAAAATAAATAAATATTAAAAAATGTAAGAGTGTAAATCTCATGTTAAGTGTTCTTAACACACAGAAAAGAAAGGGATACAAGGAAACTTTGGGAGGTGATGGATATATTTGTTATCTGGATTGTGGTGATGGTAATATGAGTGTATACATATGTCCAAACTCGCCAAATTGTATACATTAAGTAGGTACAATTTTGATACACCGATTCTACCTCAATAAAGCTGGGGGGGGGGGCGGGAATAGAAGGGCTGAGGGAGAGTCAATGAGGAGAGGAAAGAGGAAGAAGCAGTGCTCCGATTCTCCCTTTTCTCTTTCTGTAAGAGGAACCTGTTGACAAGAAAATCCAGGTGCAAAGAGAAGTGGCTTGTGCATCTTTGCACAGTGTTTCAGTTACTAGGGTTGTGTAGCAAATCACCTTCAAACTCAATGGTGTAAAACAACCATTAATTATGCACAAAGATCCTGTGGGTCAGGGTTTTGGACAGAGCATCATGGGGCCGGTTTGTCTCCGCTCCACAGTGTGGGGACCTCATCTGGAAGACTCCAAGGCTGGCGCTGGGGTCATCTGAAGACTTGCCCCCTCACACTGCCTGCTGTTCACGCTGGCTGGTGGCTGGGGGCCTCGGTTCCTTTTGGTCTGGACCTCTCCATGTGGTCTCAGTACTGAGACTAGTGTGGGCTTCCTCACAGCGTGGTGGTAGCTGGGTTCCCAGGGTAAGCATCACAAGAGATAGCCAGGCAGAAACCCTATCGCTTTTTAGGAAGCTTTGGAAGTCACCCAGCATCACTTGGCTGCATGCTTTTCATTGAGACCCAAAGTTCTGCCCAGATTCAAGGGCAGGGAAACTAGACTCTGCTTCTCGATGGGGAAAGGCAAGATTCTGAAGAGCATGTGGAGGCAGAAATGGTACTGGGGCTACTTTTGGAAACACACAATCCGCCACACAAATCTGGCCGGAGACACAGAAAAGACTAGAAAAAGGCTCTGAGGTAGCCCGCCAGGTGTGTCATTTTGTGGCTTGGCCACAAAGCCCAGGAGCTAGCACTTAGACACACTAGAAAGAAGTGAGACACCCAATTCCTACCCTCAAGGAATCTACACTTTCATCAGGAGACACGCAGATTTGGCCACAACTGAAGGACACAAGATGATTTAGTAAATGAGGGGTGGGCAGTGGCTAAGAAGGCGTCAGAAGAACAAGAAGGACCAATCCCCAAAGGAGATCGATCCTGTGTTACTCTTCCAGGGGTCCTGAGATGGCCCTCAGTCTCCCCCGCTCCTTCCATCCCAGTATACCTCCCAACAGGCTCTCTGGGACCAGTGACACTGTGAAGTCAAGAGTGAGTCCTATGACTTTAGGCTGTGTCTGTTATTACAGTGCAGATACACCTGAGAGGGCTAACACAGACCCTTGCTAGGGGATACTCCTTACCACTGTGAATAAATTTATCAGATCTTTTCCAAAGAACCAGCTTCTATAGGAGGACTAAGCAACATAAAGATGGCAACTGAAGGGGCACCAATAGGAGGACAGGTACACAGAGGGAGGATGCCAGGCGGGGCAAAGACCAACACTCATTTGTGATTTATAGCCCAAATCTTCAACCCCCTCCCGGACAACGTTGTGGGATGAAGCAATGCAGAGACTCACACAGGGGATTTGTGCAAAGTTGGGAAATGTTCGGAACCCATTTCCATAGAAGCAACCAGCGAAAATCCTTTTCCCTCTTAGGGCTACCCTAGAGGACACAGTGGGGAGGGAGTCAAGTGTGGAAGGACCAGAACTCTCTGGCTAATGGGTACATTCATGCAAATACATGTATTCATTCATTCAGCTCTGTTGAACTTCTGCCATGTACCATGAACTTCAGAGATGAAAAGATGAATGAGATACAGCCCTTGCTTGCTTCTACCTGCTAGTCCCTGTCTGGATGGCACTCCCACTGGCCCCTGTGTTGCCTCAGAGCAATAAGGGCTCTGAAAGGTTTCCAAGTGCAGGGTAGATTGGGAAAGGAAAGACCTGGGGAAAGGGACCAAGGGACATTGATGCAGCCGTCCTAGGAGGGGAGAGAACAGAAGGGCATTGGGGTGGAGAGCAGGCAGCAAAATCAGCAGGGCTCAGAGATCCAGCGAATGTTGGTCAGGCTTCCTTCCATCTCAGGGCCAGCCCTTGAAAGAACTTTTCTCAAGATGCCTTGTGGGTTTCTTTTTTTTTCTTTTTTTTGGCTGCATTGGGTCTTTGTTGCTGCGCGCGGGCTTTCTCTAGTTGTGGCGAGCGGGGACTACTCTTCGTTGTGGTGTGCGGGCTTCTCATTGCGGTGGCTTCTCTTGTTGCAGAGCATGGGCTCTAGACGTGTGGACTTCAGTAGCTGTGGCACACGGGCTCAGTAGCTGTGGCCCGCAGGCTCCAGAGTGCAGGCTCAGTAGTTGTGGCTCACGGGCTTAGTTGCTCCGTGGCTTGTGGGATCTTCCCAGACCAGGGATCAAACCCGTGTCCCCTGCATTGGCAGGCGGATTCTTATCCACTGCA
The DNA here is from genome assembly GCF_965194805.1 of Balaenoptera borealis. NCBI lineage: Eukaryota > Metazoa > Chordata > Mammalia > Artiodactyla > Balaenopteridae > Balaenoptera > Balaenoptera borealis. The sequence goes on from NC_138863.1 coordinate 133,384,432, forward strand.
CCACCAGGGAAGTCCCCTTGTGGGTTTCTTAACCGAAGTGAAAGAGGTAGCATCATCTCACAGACATCAGTGATTCTAAGGAATATCAGTAGTCCTCACCAATCACATAATAACGAAAGACACTATTTTAAGACAATTTAAAAAGAAATTATTTGCTACAAATGAACTTAGATACAAAACAGAAAATAGACCCACAGACATAGAAAACAGGCTTATGATTACCAAAGGGGAAAGGGGTGGGGAGGGATAAATTGGGAGGTTAGGATTGACATATGCAGACTGCTATATATAAAATAGATAACCACCAAGGACTTACTGTGTAGCATAGGGAATTATAGTCAATATTTTGTAATAACCCTTAAGGGAAAAGAGTCTGAAAAAGAATATATATATGTATAACGTAATCACTGTGCTGTACAACTGAAACTAACACAACATGGTAAATTAACTATGCTTCAGTTAAAAAAAGAAAATCAGATCAATGTCTGCTTAGGGACAGAGGAATTGGGGACGGAGGAATGGATAACAAAGAGGCAGGCATAAGGAAACTTGTGGGTGATCTCTAGATCATTATCTTGATTGTGGTGATGATTTGTTGGATGTAAATTAAAAAAAAATTTTTACATGTAAAAAAGAGAAATTATTAAAGACTCCTAATTAAAATGTGATGAAATCTTTACAAGATACTGGACTGACCCTCGCATTGATCTTAAGGATAGACACACCCTGCCCATAGTGTATTGAATTTAGCTTAAATTAGTCGCTTCTCTAAGGAGTTACCAGGAAGCAATGGAGATTCAGTGTGGAAGATGGCTGGTTTCCAAGGCATCCACCTCTGGGGTTCCATCCACTCCATTCTCTCCAGCAGAAAGAAGGTGATGGGAGGTCACTTATGGACTTCAGTAAAAGAACATTTACACTCAAATCTTCCCAAATGCATACACATCATTTCTCCCCTTTGATACCTCCTCTGTTTTTATCCATTATTTTTTCAATGTTTCACCTTGTCTTTTTTTTTTGGCCTTGCAGCGGGATCTCATTTCCCTGACCAGGGCTCGAACCCGTGTCCCCTGCATTGGCAGGCAGATTCTCAACCACTGCGCCACCAGGGAAGCCCTTGACTTGTCTTTTTAAATGTTTGGTGTCAGAGTTTTATTTTGTGCCTGGGTTACTTGGGGAGCTTCGTTTGTCAGAAGTCAGCTGGGGTGAGGCAAGCTCCCACTGCCTCTGAATCAATCCAAGAAGTCGGGAGATGATTTGGGGGCCGCCCAGGGTCAGGCCATGAGGCAGAGGGTGTCAGCAAAGTGGAAGCAGGAAACTGGTTCGCGAAGGCGGGAGTTGGTCCATAGCTGAGGCTAACCCACAGGGTGTATTAGATAGCAAGTCTTCCGCCCCCAAAGTAACATACAAATCAAAAGCTTTCATATAAATAAGCAAAACCAGTTAGAAAATAAAACGGAAGATAGCAAGATTGTGATAACAGAGAGGAACAAGGTATAAACTGGCTAGGAGTAAATGTAAAAAGAAATGTTCAAAACCTGTGTGTGAAAAACTATCAAACACTATTGAAACACATGAAAGTAGACTTGAACAAACAGAAAGATATGTGTTCTTGGTTAGGAAGATTCAGCATCGTAAAGGAGTTAGTTCTCCCTAGGTTAATGTATAAATCACTGCGATCCAAATAAAAATACCGTCTTTCCTTGGGGGGTGGGGGGAGCAGGACTAGATAAGGAAAACCTGAAAATGAAAAGCAATGGGAGGGGGACAGGCAGACCTTTCAGACCTTGAAACATAATGGAAAGTCCCTATAGATTATCATACTAAGTGAAGTAAGCCAGACAAAGACAAATATCATATGATAGCACTTGTATGTGGAATCTAAAAAGAAAAAAGCTACAAATGAATTTATTTACAAAACAGAAAGAGACTCACAGACATAGAGAACAAACTTATGGTTACCAAAGGGAAAAGGGAGGAGATAAATTAGGAGTTTGGGATTAACATATACACACTACTCTATATAAAATAGAGAACCGGGCTTCCCTGGTGGCGCAGTGGTTGAGAATCCGCCTGCCAATGCAGGGGACACGGGTTTGAGCCCTGGTCCGGGAAGATCCCACATGCCACGGAGTAACTAAGCCCGTGCGCCACAACTACTGAGCCTGCTCTCCAGAGCCCGTGAGCCACAACTACTGAAGCCCGTGAGCCACAACTACTGAAGCCCACGCACCTAGAGCCCGTGCTCTGCAACAAGAGAAGCCACCGCAATGGGAAGCCTGTGCACCGCAATGAAGAGTAACCCCCACTCGCCACAACTAGAGAAAAG